>NC_139012.1:42490627-43089994 GCF_964374135.1 Grampus griseus | reverse complement strand
TCTGTAACTAAGGGTTTAATCTTAGCTGAGGTATGTGTACTCTCTAAGGTTAGTTGAGATCCATCATAATATAGAGGTTAAGAGCATAGAGTCTCAAGCTAGACTGTGAATTTATACCCTTTCCCCATAGCTAAATCGTCACATAAATTTAGAAAAAATTACTTACTCTCTTTGAGCTTCAGTTTTTTTATATGTAATATTGAACTAATAGTAATAATTACCTTATAGATTATGGGGAAGTGATCTGTATATGTTAAATAAAGATCACTAGAGTACATACCTCCACAGTTTGTTATGAAAGACAGATCGATTTCTTCAGAGAAATTGTCTGGTAGGTTTTCCCATAAGCATCTGTTCAATGATAACTGTTTTTATTAGTGCCATAAAAACAAGAACATTTGAGAACTCCTCAGTTGTAAGCAACATTTTTGGGTGCAGTATAAGAAAGTCACACATGAATTTCATCACATTTTCAAAAGGCTATATGTTTTTATTAGTGCTGGATAATGAACTAATGAAATGTAGTGGTAGTAAAAAAAAGTTTCATAATGTTCATGGATTCTGTGGATCAGGAGTTCTGACAGGGCACAGCAAGTATGGCTTGTGTTTGTACCATAATGCCTAGGCCTCAGCTGGGACGATCTGACTGACTGAGGGTGACCAACTGAGGTTGCTCTGATACTATTACTATGCAACACAGCGTCTTAATCTTTTTGTGTAAAACAGCACAAATTTTTTATTAAGCTCACAGGTTCTGCGTACTGGGAATTTAAAGATGGAACTACAGCTGGAAAGACTCAAATGGCTAAGGAGTAGAAGAATTAAGCCTGGAGGATCCATTTCTAAGATGTTTTTGTCATTCATATGTCTGGAACCAGGTCTGGAATGACCGTGGGGTGGGCTCAGCTGGGACTACAAACCAAAGAGCGAACAGATGGCTTTGTCATTGGCTTATGCTTTTGCATAATGGTGGCTGTGTTTTAGAGGGACACTATGAGAGGGGGTTGATGGAGAGCATCCCGAAAGGACCAAGTGGACTTGGCAGTCACATACTGTGTCTTCTGCTGGGCTCTATCTTTCAAAGCAGTCATAAAACAGGACAGATTCAAGGAGATGGCCATATACTCCATCAATGGGAGAATGTCCAAAATTTCAGGGGAAATATTTTTAAACCACCACACAATTTGATACAAAATATAAAGAACTACTTTTGTTCTTCCTATGTCTAAGAGTTTATGCATAACTTCTTAAGTTTAGAATCAGTTTTGAACATTCAAGTTTATAAATTATTTTAATCTCCATCTAGCATTCCTCTCACCTTAAATTCCTCAACATGCTGAAAAGAAAACTCATCAATATTTTTTAAAATCCAGATTATTCTCTGGACCTTCTTTTTATTTTTTTAGAAAAAAAAGAGCATCATAATTTTGTTAGGAAACTAAACTCAACAACATTCTTGATATTTATCTAATTATCTACCTCCATGTTTATTCTGTCATCAAATATTTTCAAATCTTTCTTGCTGAATTCTTTCACAAATTCCTTTTTATTCCATTCCCATTTAACATTAGTTCAAATCTTTATCATATTTATGGGGATTATTAAATAATTTTCTTCCTGTTCACCCAGTCTTTGGTCATTCCCTCCTTTAACTGTCCCTCCACCTTGCAAAACTCTTCGACCCAAAACAAAGCAATGTAAATGTTAAGCACTGATTAAAGAGTTTCAATTTATTAAAAGTTTATAGAATCAATTCAGGATACCTTTTCTCAGGGCACTTTTGTTAGAAACATTGTATCTAACCTAAAAGTTCTGTTATTAATATATCATGTGAATGATTATTTGAATGGTCATTCAGTTAAAGACACAGAACCAGAGAAATACAAGCAATAGCCCCAGGCTCCTGAAGAATCAAATTTACTCCCATTGATGTTTTAAGACTACATTGATGCTGACCTTCAGTTGAAAGAGAAGCTACTCTCAAAATTGCAGAATCAAGGCCAGATGGAGCCCAGATGACAAAACCTTTCAAATCCACTAGTTGTCCTGATTAAACTTTTAAATGTTCCACCCAAGCCAAGTTTGTCTGCATATTTTTCTTCTTTTACAACAAAACCTATTCAGAGTCCTTATTTTTTTCCCTCACATTTTCAACATATATGAACTCTCTTCTCTTTCCTTTTCATTTTAGCAACAAGAGGTCTCACATTTGTATAAACATCAGAAGTTTCTTTATCATGAAAACTTTGTAAGTTTGTTTAAAAATGCACATTTTTTATACCAAGCCCAAAGCTATTAATTCATATATGGGACTGGTGCTAAAAATCTGTATTTTATCAACTGAAAATTTGAGATTTTATCACCATCAGAAGATTCTAATGAGGCTGACCAATGCCAGACAGCTATTAAGGGAAAATGTTCTAAAGATAACTTAATAGGCCTCCACTCAAAATGAAGTTCAAACATCAACTTTGTAGGAATCTATCTCCATTTTATGAAGATGAAATTAAATACTCAATCATATGACCTTCTTTAAATATTTTCTAAGATGGAATATTGTAGTAAAAGTTGTCTAAGGAAAATTTTGCTTTTTCTTCCAGCTTGGTGTAAACATGATGATTTAAATTCCTTTCTGAGCATTTTTTTTCACCTGAAATACAAGAAAGATGATACATACCTCCTTATTTCCTAAATATGTTATGAACATAAATTATTGGACTGGAAAATAGACTTGCAAACATATATATTATACATATTTAGAAAATTGAACTCAATTTTTTAAGGTTTAAACTATGCTCTTATCTGTTTGCTATTTTTGTTTTGTTTTGTTTTTTGGTTAATTTGTTGTTATTGTTCATATTCTCCCAATGGACTGTGAATCCCTCAAGGAAAGGGATTTAGACTCTTCAGCCTCCTGAAATTTATTTTATTTCAGTACATGTTAACTATAAGTTTTTACTATTGACTATATGCTGAGATTTGGCAAAACTAGACCTGTTTATGCTGAATTCTTTCCCACACTTAGATCCTGGTAGAATGTAAATGGCCATACTTCTTGATCCCAGTGATAATTTGCTTCTATCTTTTTCCTTATGTCTATCTTATGTCTTTCATTCTTTTTTGTCTTTAATAGCATCTTTGTTATGAGATTTGTTTTGAATTCAAAGGTAATACCTATTTATTTTAAAAATTCAAATACAGAGAAGCACAAAAATAAAAGTAAGTAACCTCACCATCCCATTCTAATTATATAAACTCTAAGATAAATATTAAGTCTGTTGTAGTTCCTCTCCTATCCTCCTCTAAGTTAATAAATAATTAACTAATATATATATATATATATACATATATATATATATATAATCTCCACACACATGCATACACACACATACCCACAATGAAGGTGAGGGTAGGGTTAAACGTGGCACAATATTACACATTGGGGAGCACAGAATCAAATGTCTACATAACCAGGCATTTACCTGGTTTACCTATGTTAACCAGGTAACGTAGAAAAGTGAAGTTTTTCTGAAGGAAGGCCATGGAAGTGGTGGGGACAGGGGCTAACGGAAGAGTTTCTCTCTGTCTGAAGGAGGCAGTTACCATGTGGGAACGTAAACCTAGGTTTGCAAGATCTTCCAGCTTTTCAAAAGACCAAAACCAAACAAACAAGCAAACAAAAAAAAACAAACAAAAAACAAACCAAAAAAAAAAAAAGTCTCTTAATTTACTATAAAATGTCCTCATTTTTAAAACTCTATGAAGAATACATAAACACATTTCTAAGTAGAATCATTTCTTTTAAATAGTATTCAGGGTTTTTTCCTTAGGGTTGTCTGATACAGAATTTATTACTGAAAAGTGATTGAGATTCTCATTGTATAATATCCAAGGTGTGCTATGGAACATTTTCTGATAGATTTCCTTTTGTTAAAAATAAACATTTCTTTTCAGGCATTGATGATAGAGATTCTCATTAGATGTTTACCTTAATCACGTGATTTAGTCGATGTCTGCCCTGTTTCTCAACGGCAGCATGAGTTACCATTTCTCTTGTCATAGATGATAAGCATCTTGGGAGAGATACTGAGATTTTGCAAATCCCATTTCTCCTCACACTTTTGGCTCCTGGGTAACAGAGTGAGGAGTATAAAATAATTCTGTACTTTTTTTTTGAGGGGGAGTGGGTAATCTTACTTTAATTCCAAAACATTCAAAATAAAAGGTTTTAAAAATTCACCTCTCTCTCTTTTTTTTTGTTTAGTTTGAAATTAAAACTAGTTTGTAATTGATACCTAGATTTTTCTGCTTGCTACATATCTGCTTATGCAACTTTTTTGTTCAAAATTGTTTTTCTAGATTATATCAAGTTTTTTTCTTCAATCATTTCTAACATCTTGGCATTAAGAAGTATTTCAGTCATATCTCTTATAGGATAGAGGGGTATCAGTACTACCTGAGACCCAAGGCATAGTGAGAGAAATTATTGAAGAATGAGGTTATCACAATGTTGAACCAAACAATTCACCTTGGTCTTTCTTTCAGAATTCACTGAAATTACCAAATTCTGGATCATCTTACTTCTCTACTATATTAAAAGGCAGATATCTTAAAGAAGAATGGTTTAGGGTTCCTTTAGCTGGAACTTATACTCATGTCATTAAGAAAAAAAAAGAAAGAAAGAAAAAAATCCCAGACAGAAATATAACTATGTTGCAGACTTACTGTAAACTTGGGTTATAGGTAACAGGATTACAGTTGTATTACAGTATATTGATTTAATATTTTCCTTTTATGCAATATGTAGCTATGTGTGTTCTTCAATCCACTATCACATTGCTGATTTTTTAAAAATAATATAGTTTTGAATCAGTTCCTTAGAGAATGATACCAATTAAAAGTTAGTACATTTTAAAATCATGAAATAAATGAACAACTAACCTTTCCTTAAAAAAATGTCTGTTACAATATTTCATTGATACAACAAAGAAAGCATATTGCTACTTATATACTTTATGATATCAAAAATGTTAATAAAAATAGGATATTTTTTCTTTATGGTTTATTTAGAATTTCTTTTGCAGTCAGCACCTATTCCGTTTGTTTTCTTTCCTTTAGACTTTAAAAGAATAATTGCAAAATACATTTAAAGAACTTTCTTCAAGATGTCTTTGAAAGTAAAAATAAAAAACAATTCAAAACTTCTCAAAATGGTTTTCTCCAAATTGGTTCTGTAATTCTGTGCCTCTTTATTCTGTGCTGATTTTCTCTTTTCAAAGATCTCTTCTAGGCTACCTTGCAGCATGTTTTATGGATCTGTGATTCTGCTGATTGTTTTTTCTCACCAAGGTCGTTAGTGGGACCCTCCTATCTCAGTCTCCAATTTTCACATAGACTTTCATCTGTCTTACAATTCATAATCCTAGTATCTGTGTATTTCCTGGGATCCTCAACTAGAGAGCCTGGATAGTTTGGGTTGGTTTCATTTTTCACATTGTTTCCTGTATTATTGATTATGCTAGTTTCCTCTTATTATTAAAGTGTAGAATAGCTAATATTTATTTAACATCTACTACGTTCCAGGCACTGTGAAATTTTTTTTATAATTCTTATTTTGTTCAATCCCTCCAACAACCCCAAGTGGAAAAACTCTTATTATTTCCTCTTTATAAGCAGGAAAATTCAGGATGATCTTGTCCAAAGTCATAAGTTAGCAAGCATCAGAAATGAGATTTGAGCACGAATCTGATTTCAGACCTTGATTTCCTGGCCACTTCTCTTCACTGCTTAATTATTTTATTTCTTCTACATAATTCTACCAAAACCAAGTATTTCAGTGCTTTAAATAAGTTCAACTAGCAGTATTCTTACTCACTAATAGTTTTTAAAAAGTAAAGAAGCCACATGATTTTTGAGTAAGAATTCTTAAATTCAAATATATTTGTTACAAAATTTGCTAAAATAGCAAATGAGAGAGGGAAATGAAAACAAATAGACTCAGAAAATACTCTATATCCCTAAAACATGAATAATTTATTTTTCATTAATTCATTTGATTATTCATGGTGAATTTTTAGCATATTATAAAATATTATCTTTAAATGCACTTCAAAATTCTCATCAGTCTCTTTCTTTTTGAAATTTATCTCTGCCCGTTTTTTTTTTTATTTTAATGGATCTTTATTGTAGTATAACTGCTTCACAATACTGTGTTAGTTTCTGTTGTACACCAAAGTGAATCAGCTATATATATACATATGTCCCCACGTCCCCCCCTCTGGAGCCTCCCTCCCATCCTCTCTATCCCACCCCTCTAGGTCATAGCAAAGCACTGAGCTGATCTCCCTGTGCTATGTGGCTGCTTCCCACTAGCTAACTATTTTACATTCACTAATGTATATATGTCAATGCTACTCTCACTTCGCCCCAGCTTCCCCCTCCCATCCCATGTCCTCAAGTCCATTCTCTATGTCTACGTCTTTATTCCTGCCCTGCAAATATGTTCATCAGTACCATTTTTTTTTTTTAGATTCCATATATATGCATTAGCATATGGTATTTGTTTCTCTCATTCTGACTTACTTCACTCTGTATGACACACTCTTTGTCCATCTATCTCACTATAGATAACTCAGTCTCGTTTCTTTTTATGGCTGAGTAATACTTCATTGTATATATGTGCCACATCTTCTTTATCCATTCATCTGTCGATGGACATTTAGGTTGGTTCCATGACCTGGCTATTGTAAATAGTGCTGCAGTGAACATTGTGGTACATGTCTCTTTCTGAATTATGGTTTTCTCAGGGTATATGCCCAGTAGTGGGATTGCTGGGTCATATGGTAGTTCTATTTTTAGTTTTTTAAGGAACCTCCATACTGTTTCCCACAGTGGTTGTATCAATTTACATACCCACTAACAGTGCTGGAGGGTTCTGTTTTCACCACACCATTTCTAGATTTTTTGATAATTGCCATTCTTACTGGTGTGAGGTGATTATCTCATTGTAGTTTTGATTTGTATTTCTCTAAAATATAGTGATGTTGAGCATCTTTTCATGTGCCTCTTGGCCATCTGTATGTCTTCCTTGATGAAATGTCTATTTAGGTTTTCCTCCTTGTTTTTAATTGGATCTTTTTTTTTTTGATATTGAGATTCATGTGCTATTTTTTATTTTGGAGATTAATCCTTTGTCTCTTGTTTCATTTACAAATATTTTCTCCCATTCTGAGGGTTGTCTTTTTGTCTTTATAGTTTCCATTGCTGTGCAAAAGCTTTTAAGTTTAATTAAGTCCTATTTGTTTATTTTTGTTTTTATTTCTGTTACTCTAAGAGGTGGGTCAAAAAAGATCTTGGTGTCGTTTATGTCAAAGAGTGTTTTTCCTGTTTTCCTCTAAGAGTTTTATAGTGTCCAGTCTTACATTTAGGACTTTAAGCCATGTGAAGTTTATTTTTGTGTATGGTATCAGATAATGTTCCAATTTCAATCTTTTACATGTAGCTGTCCAGTTTTCCCCACACCACTTATTGAAGAGGCTGTCTTTTCTCCATTGTACGTTCTTGCCTCCATTGTCATTAATTAGGTGACCATATGTGTGCGGGTTTATCTCTGGGCATTCTATCCTATACCATTGATCTATATTTCTGTTTTTGTGCTAGTAACATGCTGTCTTGATTACTGTAGCTTTCTGGTATAGTTTGAAGTTGGGGAGTGTGGTTCCTCCAACTCCGTTTTTCTTTCTCAAGATTCCTTTGGCTATTTGGGGTCTTTTGTGTTTCCATACAAATTGTAAAATTTTTTGTTCTAATTCTGAGAGGAATGTCTTTGGTAGTTTGATAGGGATTGCACTGAATCTGTAGATTGCTTTGGGTAGTATAATCATTTTCACAATATTGATTCTTCCAATCCAAGAACATGGTGTATCTCTCCATTTGTTTGGGTCATCTTTGATTTCTTTCATCAGATTTCTGAGTACAAGTCTTTCACCTCCTTAGGCAGGTTTATTCCTAGGTATTTTATTCTTTTTGTTGTGATGGTAAATTGGAGTGTTTCCTTAATTTCTCTTTCTAATTTTTCATTGTTGGTGTATAGGAATGCCAGAGATTTCTGTGCATTGATTTTGTATCCTGCACCTGCAACCTTACCAAATTCATTGATTGTCTCTACTAGTTTACTGGTGGCATCTTTAGGATTTTCTATGTATAGTATCATGTCATCTGTAAACAGTGACAGTTTTACTTCTTCTTTTCCAATTTGGATTCCTTTTATTTTTTTTTTTTTCATCTCTGATTTCTGTGGCTAAAATTTCCAAAACTAGGTTATTATTGATTTGTATGTTCCTATTACCATTGTCATAATTGTTTTGGGTTTGTTTTTATGGGTCTTTTTCTTCTCTTGTGTTTGCCACCTAGAGAAGCTTCTTTAACATTTTTTGTAAAACTGGTTTTGTGGTGCTGAATTCTCTTAGATTTTACTTGTCTGAAAGGCTTATGATTTCTCCATTGAATCTGAAAGAGATACTTGCTGGGTCGAGTAATCTGGTTGTAGGATTTTCTCTTTCATCACTTTAAGTATATCCTGTCACTCCCTTCTGGCCTGCAGAGTTTCTCCTGAAAATTAAGCTGATAACATTATGGGGATTCCTTTGTGTGTTATTTTTTGTTTTTCCCTTGCTGCTTTTAATATTTTTTCCTTGAATTTAATTTTTGTTACTTTGATTAATGTGTGTCTTGGTGTATTTCTCCTAGGGTTTATCCTGTATGGGGCTCTCTGTGCTTCCTGCATTTGGGTAACTATTTCCTGTCTCATGTTAGTGAAGTTTTCCACTATAATCTGTTCAAATATTTTCTCAGACCCTTTCTTTTTCTATTCTTCTTCTGGGACCCCTATAATTCAAATGTTGGTGTGTTTACTGTTGTCCCAGAGGTCTCTGAGAGTGTCTTCAATTCTTTTCATTCTTTTTTCTTTATTCTGCTCCTCAGCAGTTATTTCTACCATTTTGTCTTCCAAGTCACTTATTTTTCTTCTGCCTCAGTTATTATGTTATTTATTCCTTCTAGTGTATTTTTAATTTCAGTTATTGTGTTGTTCATCTGTTTGTTCTTTAGTTATTCTAGATCTTTGTTAAACATTTCTTGTATTTTTCTCTATCTGTGCCTCCGCTCTATTTCTGAATTTCAGTATCATCTTTACTATCATTACTCTAAATTCTTTTTCAGGTAGATTGCCTATTTCCTTTTCATTTATTTGTTCTTGTTGGTTTTTACCCAGTTCCTTCATCTGTGATGTACTTTTTGCCATCTAATTTTTTTTTTTTTTTTTTTTTTTTTTTTTAATGAGTGAGATTGTGTTCCTGTCTTACTGGTTGTTTGGCCTGAGGCTTCTGACACTCGAGTTTGTAGGCTGTTAGGTAGAGCTGGGTCTGGGTGCTGAGATGATGACCTCCATGACACCTCACTCCAATGAATATTCCCTGGGGTCTGAGGTTTCCTGTTTAGTCTAGTGGTTCAGACTCAGAGCTCCACTGCAGGAGCTTCAGCCTGACCCTGGCTTGTAAGCCCAAATCCCACAACCCATGTGGGGGTGGCAAAAAAAAAAGAAGGGAACAAAGTAAAAAATAAAATTAGACTAGGAAAGTAACAAACATGTTTGAAAGAATAAAAAAATAAAATTATAGATGAACCAATAACCAGAAGGTCAACTATACCACAATAGTAAAAAAGACGAGGGAAAAAAAAGAAAGGGAGGTAAAGGCCTTGGCTGAGGACGGTGGGGCCTAAGCAAGGGCAGTGGGTAGGGCCTATGCTTAGAACCCACAGAGCTGTAAAATGCCCTGGGGGCTGTGGGGGGTGGGGCTTAGACTCAACAGAACAGAAGGGTTCCAGGCGTGTCCCCCACCACTGTTCTCAGAGGGCGGGGAACCTCACCTGGGAGCCCAGCAGTCTTTCCTGGCTCGAGTGGGCAGGGCAAATACTCTCCACTCCTCTCCTGCTCCTGCCGGAGGGCTTCTCCTGACTGCCTGTCCTGATCTCCCTGGCCTCAGGGACACTGATCTGATCTGGCCTTCACTTCTCCTCCTTCAGTTCCCCCACTTCCTACCAGTTCACTTGGGGTTCCTCCCATCTCCTTAGGTGTCAGGGTCCCCCACCAGTGGCCTGCAGGCACCCTAGTTGTGGGGAGATGCTAATTTGACATCTTCCCACACTGCCATCTTCTATCTCTTCTTCATCATTTTCTTATAACCTAATTTTTCTTCTCTTTTTGTCAAATAAGGAAATGAAAGCCATAATTGATTTGTACATTGACTAATTATGCATTGTGCATACCCTGTGCTGGGCTTGCAAAGTCACATCAAGAGGTATTGTTTCCCTGTAGGAAAGAAACTTTATGTTGGAAAGAGGCGGGTCCTGAACACAGAAGAAAAAATGTTTACATTGATAGGTAAGAAAGGGTGCTTCTCTCTTCACCTTGTCCCTGGTGAATGGAAGAAAGAAATAACCTATGACACCATGAAACTCATGCTCTAGTAGTGGAGATTGAGAAGTATTTAGCTCAGCAAGGGGCCATAAAATGTTTCTCGGGAGATACTGACACTGGTGTTTTCTCATGTGGTTGAGGGATGAGCAAGATAGGTTGGAGTTAGGCAGTTATTTGCTATAGAGAACATCTTGTACAAAGTTCAGAGGATGAGAAAGCATGCAGGTTTCGTCAGCTGTTGAGTCTAAGGACGTTGGTTGGTCAAGGTCAGCTCGTGGAGGACTTTACATCTTCCAACACCATTTAGACTTTACTCAGTTGGTAGCAGGGAGTAACATTATGATAAAATGGCATCTGCTGCATATATCCAAACCACTAATTTTTGCTATAAGAATTACCTTTGCTTTGCCACATACTGTTTTATGTTTTAATATACTTAGTGATATAATTCTGGCTTCAGACACTATTATTTCTGTCAACCTCACCAATATAATTGAACATGTTTTAGATTCTTGAAATATAAGGGTCATTTTGTGTGTGTATATGATATTAGATTTTCCATTAGGGCTCTAATTCTTCTGACCTGACCTGCCCTTGAGCTCATCAATTTTTGCATAGTTGACTGGGCTCTTCCCTGAATTTTCTTTTAAGAAAGTTGATGAGTGAGGAATTTTTAAAAGTAATACATTTGAGAAGTTTTCCCTTCAAAAATTGCTGTTCTTTAATTGAACTTACAAATTTAATAAGGTTTTTAATGTTATTTTAATGCAATTCTAATAATTCTGAAAGCTCCTAAAAAATAAAAGAAAGACATAAAGACCCCAATAGGTAAAAGACCTAGTGCCAAATTTTTTTTTTTTTAATAGTGTATATGGTCTTCCCTGGTGGTGCAGTGGTTGAGAGTCCGCCTGCTGATGCAGGGAATGCAGGGAACACAGGTTCATGCCCCGGTCCGGGAAGATCCCACATGCCTCGGAGCGGCTGGGCCCGTGAGCCATGGCCACTGAGCCTGCGCGTCCAGAGCCTGTGCTCCACAACGGGAGAGGCCACAATGGTGAGAGGTCCGCGTACCGCAAAAAAAAAAAAGTGTGTGTGTGTGCAGCTGTCTATTAGGTATGGGTGTGCAATTGCATATTTGTTGCCAGTAAAAGTATTACATCAGTAAACAAAGAAATGTGGGGAAAAAATTACTGTTGTATGATACAGTAAAACCCAAGGATGAAAGCTGTATACATATATCTAGATAGCTAGAAATATACACAGACAATAGCATGGCATCATGTAATTTAGCCTATTCATTACATCTCCAGGTTATAATTTACTCTGAGGTTTAGTTTCTCTGCTCTCAGTCATCATCCATAAAGAGGATACATGTTCAACTTGAATTTTATTTTGGAGTCAGAGATAAGCAGAGCATTTTTTCCCTCTTACCTAAAGCCCACCCATATTGATCGCCTATATTTGAGAAAGCCCACACCTTTCATTCTTTGCTAATTCCTGCTGGAAATATTTACTGTTTCTGAAGAGTTTTTATTTATTCATAAATGTATATAGCTCTCAGTACACTAACCTTTTTATTCTTGCCTGAAATAACTACATCTGTAATAAGAGGAATATTTCAACTTATCAAGGTACTTACTGATGAGCACTATTCTAGGTACTAGGAGTAAAATGATGAGTAACACATGATCTCTGCTCTCAAGTCTCTTACACTCAAGGCCAAGGTTCTGAAAAGTTCTATAGAGCTGAAGTTTAGAACCACTTGGAAAGGGATGTAAAGTGTATTATTCTGAGGGAGAGAATCTATGGTTACAACCACACAGTGCTCAGTATTTTTTTTTCAAGATGGCCATAAGTTCTTCTAAAGCACAAGGCTAAAGTAAAGCCCTGTAGATGATTGTGTTCATATGACGACATGGAGAACCTACAAGTGGGGGTTTTGAAGTACAAGAGAAATAAAATCTGGTGGGTCATCTGGAAAACTGTGTCTAGTTTAGGAGACTTTATATTAGGGAGTACAAAGACATTCTGAAACCCAAACTTTATTAATGTCATAACAAATCTACCTCTCTTCATGCTTGAATAATTCATTCTGATTTTTCAAAAAATAGGAAGAAAGACATCAAAGCCCCAACATATAAAGTCAAAGTTGACTTCTAAATTTTGATTTTGCAGCATAGTTTTGAAAGTTGTATAAATTCCAGGACCACCACATACTTGCTCTCTAAACTTAGATAAATTATTTTTTTCTTCCCGTTTTATTGAGATATAGTTGACATACAGCACTGTATAAGTTTAAGGTGTGTAGCATAATGATTTGATTTGCATACATCATGAGGTGATTACCACCATAAGTTTAGTGAACATCCATCATCTCCTACAGATACAAAATTAAAGAAATAGAAAAAAAGTTTTTTTTCTTGTAATGAGAAGTCTTAGGATTTACTCTCTTAA
The DNA here is from genome assembly GCF_964374135.1 of Grampus griseus. Classification (NCBI taxonomy): domain Eukaryota; kingdom Metazoa; phylum Chordata; class Mammalia; order Artiodactyla; family Delphinidae; genus Grampus; species Grampus griseus. Next base: position 43,077,063 of record NC_139012.1, on the reverse strand, counting down.
CAACTTTCATATATAACATACATCAAGTGTTCGTTATATTTATCATGTTGTACATTACATTCCTAATATTTATCTTATAACTGGAAGTTTGTACCTTCTGACTGCCTTCATCCAATTCCCCCCATGCCCAACCCTGCCTCTGGTAACCACAAATCTGATCTGTTTTTCTATGAGTTTGTTTGTTTTTGAAGTATAATTTACCTACAACATTATGTTAGTTCTTGTTACACAGCATAGTGATTTGATACTTTTATACTTTTCAAACTGATCACCATGATGTTTAGTTACAATATGTCACCATACAAAGATATTACACCATTATTGATTATATTCCCCACACTGTACATTTCATACCCATGACTCATTTATTTTGCCACAGGAAGTTTGTAACACTTAATCTCCCTCTCCTATTTCTTTCCTTCCCTTCCCTTCCTCCTCTCTGGTAAGCACCTGTTTATTTGTATCTATAATTCTGTTTATAATTTTTTACGTTTGTTCATTTGTTTTGCTTTTTGAGACTCCACATATAAATGAAACCATTCAGTATTTGCCTTTCCCTATCTGACTTATTTCACTAAGCATAATACCCTCTAGGTCCATCCCTGTTGTCATAAATGGCAAGATTTCCTTCTTTTTTGTAGCTGAGTTATATCCCATTTTATATATTATATGGAAGACGTGATATATATATATATATATATATATATATATATATATATATACATACATTCATCTATTGATGGGCACTTAGGTTGCTTCCATATCTTGGTTATTGTAAATAATGATGCAATTAACATGAGGGGGAAGATATCTTTTCAAATTCCTGTTTTTGGTTATTTTTTTTGGATAAATACCCAGGAGTGGTATTGTTGGATCATATGCTAGTTCTATTTCTAATTTTTTGAGGAATCTCCATTTTGTTTTCCATAGTGGGTGTACCAATTTACAATCCCACCAACAGTGTGTGAGGGTTTCCTTTTCTCCATATCCTTGCTAACACTTGATATTTATTGTCTTTTTTTTTTTTTTGCATTACTCGAGCCTCTCACTGTTGTGGCCTCTCCCGCTGTGGAGCACAGGCTCTGGACGTGCAGGCTCAGTGGCCATGGCTCATAAGCCTAGCAGCTCCGCGGCATGTAGGATCTTCCCAGACTGGGGCACAAACCCGTGTCCCCTGCATTGGCAGGTGGACTCTCAACCACTGCGCCACCAGGGAAGCCCTGTTGTCTTTTTGATAATAGACATTCTGAAAGGTGTTAGATGATATCTCATTGTGGTTTGATTTGCATTTCTCTGATGATTAGTGATGTTGAGCATCTTTTCATGTGCCTGTTTGCCATATGTAGGTCTTCTTTGGAAAAGTGTCTATTCTGATTCTCTGCCAATTTTTAATTGAGTCATTTGTTTTTGTTTTGATGTTGAGTTGTATGAGATACTTGTATATTTTGGATATAACCCCTTATCAGATATATTGTTTGCAAATATATTTTCTCAACCAGTAGGCAGCCATTTTGTTTTGTTGATAAATTTTTTCACTGTGCAAAAGCTTTTTAGTTTGGTGTAGTCCCACTTATTTATGTTTGCTTTTGTTTCTCTTGACCAAGAAGACGTATCCAAAAAAAATTATGAATACCAATGTCAAAGTGTATATCACCTATGTTTTCTTCCAAAAGTTTTATGATTTCAAGTCTTACATTTAAGTATTTAATTCATTTTGAATTTATTTTTAATAAATAGATAAATTTAATAAATTTATAATGAATAAACAGGTAAATTAATTTTTTAAACTTTAATTTCCTTATCTAAGAAAATAAAACTGTTTTGAAAAATCACATAAGAAACAATATAAATGTAAGTTTTCTACATTTGTATACAAGACAGAAAATCTGGGATATAATTTGTGCATTTGAGTTCATTCATTCCAGGGATATGGAGGCTCTTTTATGCACACACACACACACACACACACACACACACACACACACACACACACAGAGTTCATTTGCCATGATATTGTTCAGTGTTAAAGTTCAGTTAGTTAATTCATCATATACCAAGTTTTAGTGGAAAGACTTTAAAGAGGTGGAGTTTGCAGGTATAATTTTGAAAACACAAGTCAGTTTTTTAAAATGCCCTTGTCATTTCTTTCACTGGTATACCCCTCAGATTATGTGAATTGAAGAAATTTTATTTTCATTTCTACAGTTTTGTAGTAGCTTCAATATAACATGCAAAATAGCAATTGTGTCTTTAGAAATTTTCTCTTATAACTCCATTTTTCTTAAAAAAAATAGCAGATTAGCTGTTTTCTTCCCCAATAAATGGGCACATAAATATACATACACCAAACAGGAAACACTACTTTGCTTTTATACCACCATCTGTTACATATCACATTCTATGTGTTGTGTTAACTGAAGCAAAATGTATACTGCTGAAGTGAGCATTGTTTTTCTACAATTTTTAATAAAACCTCACTCAATTCACTGGTTTTATTCAACAAATAAGTAGAAAAGAATGTTTTATATAAACTTATATTTATATTTACTCTATAGCTTCTCTGTGAAAAAAGATAAGAAGAAAAATGTATCACAGATTATTTCCTGTTTCAAGGCAGTGGTTTATTAATACATTTGTAAGACTTAGATTTTATGATTATTTGAGGGAAAACAAAGGTCTTTAAAATTCTTTGTCAACATTTTACTTTGTCTCGATTATTGTGGAATGAGAATTTAATAATGGTAATGATGGGAGGAACCACATTTGCTGAGTTTATAGCCAAAGTTTAATTAAAATGTAATTTTAAGCAAAGTCTGTCATTAATGTGGTGCAAAGGTTTCAAATTTGAACATGCACATGCACACAACAACAGACAGAAAGAGCAGGTAAATTGTTTCCAAATAACTTTACATTTTATATAACTGCCTAAATGGCATTTATGCCACTGTGGACAAGTTGGAGAGTGATATAAACAAACCAGTTACTTGTTTCTTGAAAATTGCGTAATTTATTTGTATAGCAGAATGTACGTGCAGAAAAAACGACTTACCAAACAAACTATAGTATGCCAAGAGAAAGACAGAGCTTCTCAAAAGCTTCAGTTATGTGCAAGAACATATTCAGAAAGAACGTAGTGGATACAAGTTTACTTTAGGCTGTCTCACCACTTTTTTTCCTTCTCATAGTGAATTTAGACATATGAAGAAAAACTGATTTGAGCCATAACTCATTCTTTTCCATTTTCTCTATTCTGAAAATAACAGAGAAATAAAAAAAGAATATGTAGTGTCATGCCCTGGCTCTGCTACTTACGTTTAGTTGTCCTGAGGAAATCAACTAAATCTGTGGTCTTTACATGTACATTCCTTTCCTTATACATTCTGTATAATGTATAATCTCTCTCTCTCTCTCTCTCTCTCTCTCTCTATATATATATATATATATATATATATATATATATATATATATATATATATACATATATATATATATATATTTATATTCAGAGAGAGAGAGAGTGAAGTGAATCCTTCTTTCTCTTGTTCTACTCAGGTCCTCAATGGATTGGGTGATGCTCACTCACACTAGTTAGGGCAATCCACTTTACTCAGTCTACTGATTCAAATGCTTATTTTCTCCAGAAACAGTCTTCCAGACATACCCAAAAATAATGCTGAATCAGATATCTGTGATCCAGTCAAGTACACATATGCACATGCACTAAGGAGGACTACTCATGGTAATTACAGTCCTTATTGTGATAACTGGTCATGTGGCTGTACTTAGTCATTGGAATTACTTCTTCCATTACCCAGTCTGTATTCCCTTTGCCTTCAGCAAGCACTGTAGCCCATCATGGTTCTTAACCTGGTGAGGTGATCCACAATTTTATTCTCTAGGATCTGGGTCACTAGTGGTGGTCCTGCCAGGATTGGGTTATATTTTATTTTTTCCATTGACCTTAATCACAGGGCATGATAACACTGAGAGACACTCTAAGAAATCTCCTGTACTCTAGTCATACTCTTTCTTACTCCACTGTGGAGTAACAGTCCAATTTCTTCATTGATAGACAAGATCCATCACCCCAGCCAGTACAGTAACTACCTTACCTTCTTTACTTGATTCAGAAGCACGAGAAAGCCAAAGTGGCCAGGCAGCAGTCTTAAATTCCAGTTTAGTGAAATCATTTTTGTGTCTCCAGGTGAAAGATTTCTCCCTTTGGAACTAAGACCTCAGGGTCAGCAGAGAATAAGGTCATGGAAACTTGAAGCAAAAGTAATAATAGTATATGGTGCAACTCCTATTTCCATCCCTTGATTCCTAAACCTATGGATTCTGGCGATGAAATAAATAGCACCATGTATTAAATGCTGATTCAAAGCATATACAACCTTATAGAGAACCTTGCATCAACCGTTTAATGTATTGCCACCTAATTGATGCTGTAACTAAATCTTCACAAGGTCATTCCATCATTCTATCAGACCAGCTGCTTGAAAATAGTGCACATGGCAAGAACAGTGAATTTCATGAGCATGAGTCCACTGCTGAAGGGTTTTTTGCTGTGAAGTGAGTTCCTTGATCAGAAGTAATGCTGTGGGAAATAACTTGACAGTGCATAAGACATTCTATAAATACATGGGTATTAGTTTTGGCAGCAACACGTGTGTCAGTAAGGTAAGTTCATATCCAGAGTAAGTGTCTATTCCATTAAGAACAAAAGGAGGCTCCTTCCATGATAGAAGTGGTCCAAAGTAATCAGTTTGCCACTAGGTAGCTGGCTGATCATCCCAGAGAATGATGCCATATCAGAGACTTAGTGTTGGTCTCTGCTTTTGGTAGATTGGGCACTCAGCAGTGGCTATAGCCAGGTTGGTCTTGGTGAGTGAAAGAACATTTTGCTGAGTCAATGCATTACTTCCATCCCTGCCACCACAAACACTTTGTTCATGAGCACACTGGATGATGACAGGGCTGGCTGGAGAAAGAGGCTGACTGGTATCCACAGAATGGGTCATCCTATCTACTTGATTATTAAAATCCTCCTCTGCTAAGGTCATCATTTGGTTAGCACTCACAGAAAACACAAATATCTTCACAGTTTTTACCCATTCAGAAAAGTCAATCCACATACCTCTTTCTAAAAATCTTTGTTACCAGTTATCCAATCATGTTGTTTCAAAGTCTCTGACCATCCAACCAAACCATTGGTCATAGCCCATAAATCAGTATGCACTTGCATGTTTAGCCACTTGTCCTTCCAAGGAAAATGAACAAAGAGGTGCACTGCTTGAACTTATGCCTCCAATAGGAGTTCCCTCCACCAGTGTCCTTCAGAAATGTCCCAGAAAGGGGCTGTAAGGATTTAGTTGTCCACTTTCAGGCAGTGTCTCTATATCGTGCAGAACCATCTGTAAACTAGATCTGAATCTTCTATTCCTCTGTTAACTGATCATAAGAAATCCCTCATGTAGCCATGTGTGCAGACTGGAAGAGGGAAGGTCGTGAGCTGGAGTGGGGATCATGGGTACTTGGGTCACTTCTTCATGTAATTTAATTATGCCTTCAGGGCCTGTTCTTTCCCCATCATGTATATACCGTCTCCATTTGATGATGGAGTGTTGCCGTGCACACACAATTTTTGGCCTACGATTAAGCATTCAGATTCCACTAAGGCCCAATAACCAGTCAAGAGCTGTTCTCAAAAGGAGTTATCTGAAGAGGATGGCAGGGTTTTGATCTAAAATTCTAAAGATCTGCTCTACAAATCATGTAGAGGGCCTGCCAAAGACTTCAAATACTCCTCTTATCTGCCACCAACACTTCGAGCACCATTGGATCTCCTAGATCATATGGCCCAAGTTACAAAGCAGCTTGTTTGGCAGTCTGGGCCTGTTGCAGAGCCTTCTCTTGTTCTGGGCACCACTCAAAATTAGAAGATTTTCATATCACTCAGTAAATAGGGAGAAGTAACACACTCAAATGAGGAATATGTTGCCTCCAAAATTCAAAGAGGCTTCCTAGGCACTGTGCCTTCTTTTTGGTTATAGAAGGGGATAAATGTAATAAATTATCCTTCACCCTAGAAGGAATATCTTGGCATGCCCTATATCAATAGACCCCTAAAAATTTCACTGACATAGAGGTCCCTGAATTTTGTCAGAATTATCCCCCACCCTCTGGCACACAAATATCTTACCAATAAGTACTACTACCAATGTTTACTTAACAAATAAGTTGTTACATCTTGCTCACTAGTCTCAATCAATGTAATGTATCAGTGTAATATCTTGTAAAATGAAAAGGTGATCAAGATTCCTGCAAACTAATTTATGACATAGGGCTGGAGTCTCTGACAAAGGACAGTGAAAGTGTATTATTGTCCTTTTCAGCTGAAAACAAACTGCTTATGGTTGGTTTTATTGACAGGAAAGGAGAAAAGAAAGTTATTTCCCAGATCAATAGCTAAATACCAGGTACTAGGGAATGTGTTCATTTGCTCCAACAATGAAGCCATATCTGGCACTGCAGCTGCAATTGGAGTCACCACCCTAGTTAAGCTTATGAGAGTCACTGTCATTCTCAGAGATCCATCTGTCTTCTGCACAGGTCAACTAGGGAAAAGCTGAATGGGAATGTGGTGGGAATCGCCACCGCTACACCCTTCAAGACCTTGTTGGTGATTCTAATCTCTACAATACCTCTAGGAATGTGGTATTGCTTTCAATTTATTACCTTCATAAGTAGGGCCACTCTAGTGGTTTTCACGTGGCCATTCTCACCATCATAGCTCTCCCTCTATAGGTCAGGGAAGTGATGTGAACTTTCTTCTAGCTGCAGAGTGTACCTTTTCCAATAATTCAGTTGGGAATTGAGGAAATAACCACAGGATGAGTTTGGAAGCCACACTGGGCCTACTGTGAAATGAACCTGAGCTAAAACTCCATTGATCATCTAACCTCTTTAAGCCCATATTCTGAGTGGTGAACCACAGTGATATTTTTGGTTTTCTGGATTTAGAGTCAGTTCAGAACCAGTGTCTACTAGTCTCCAAAAGGTCTGATTATTTCTTTTTCCCCAATGCATAGTTACCCTGGTAGAAGATTGTAGTTCCCTTTGGAAAAAGGCTGGGAAAAAGATTCACAGCATAAATTTTGGGGCATGAACCAGAGTCCTCCCTCAAGGAGATCTATTCTCTCCTTCACTCAAGGGATTCTGGTTTTGTAAAAGACAAATCAGAAAATTGACTGGAGGATTGTGACTCACTGTTTTTATGATTCAAGCTAGAATTTTGTTCACTTGATCTAGAACTTCTTTTTTTTTTTTTTTTTTGATAGATAAGAAGTGGATTTATTTAGAGAGAAACACACTCCACAGACAGAGTGTGGGCTATCTCAGAAGATGAGAGTCCCTAAAATATGCTGTGATTAGTTTTTATGGGCTGGGTAATTTTGGAGGCTAATGAGTGGAGGATTATTCCAGGGAAGGACTGGGGATTTCCAGGAATTGTGCCACTGCCCACTTTTTGGCCTTTTATAGTTAACCTCCAAACTGTCATGGCATTGGTGACTGTGTGATCTAGAACTTTCTTACTTATACAGATCAAATAAGAATTTAGTAGGCTTCATACCTATTTCACCTCTAAGAACACTGTGATCCATTAACCACTGCCATAGATTTGCAGGAGTCAGACTTTTCTGATTACTACTTTGACTCCCCTGTCTATTAAGGTAATCACACCCAACTTTCCTTTAGTGGTTTAATGCTGTCTCTTGGTCCCTGATACCTGGGGATACAACTACTCTCATTGCACTTAAATTTCCCAGTTCAGTAGCTTCAGTTCCTACTAAGGTCTGCCCTATATAGAGGAGCAATCCCTGAGCATTTCAAGGATACAGGGAAGCCCATTGCAAACTTATTTCTCACAGTCTTAGTGGAAGTCATGCTTTTTGTACCTCCCAATGTGGGTGAGTAGGTCTTAAATTAAAAATTCCCTCAAAATTCCAATCTCCTTAAGCCTTTGAATCCCTTCCTCCGCATTAAACCAAAGCAGCTGGGGCATTTCCAGTTTGCTCACGGTGGGTCACATTTTGGTCCATGCTTCAGGCAACCAAACCAAAAAAAAATGTTACAACCCTTTCTGACTCCTGGGGCTGCCACATTAAATGCAGAATCTCTACTCAGTGAACCCACATCCATAAATTCAATGTGATCCAAATATATCTTCCTTCCACTATTATCCCACATCCTTAGTATCCATCCCTATGTATGTTAATTGTATTTCTCTGTATAAATTAGAAATGCAAATAATTCTTTTGTAGTGTAATACACTTTGTACCTGACCTTTATGGGGCTGTTGGCACTTGAGTCTACTTAAAGGTCTAGAAAAAAAGAAGAGTGCTGAGGGTTGGTACTCAGAAGAATTAGCATTGTCTTGTATGGCTACTGCCTCAGGGAAGGCCATGAGAGTTTCCTTAGGCAATGCAGATGGGGTGAGTAAGGCAAATATCACTGGAAGTTGGGAGACCTCTTCCAGCAGTATTTACGGACCTAATGTCTCCAGTTTCATCAAGGGTCTTCACACATGCCAACATCATAATTTAAAAGATACCATTTTTTCCCATCAATGCCCTCCCTTTAAAAGTAAACACCCTGCCAAGCTTGGAGCTCAATTTGCATTGTAATTCATGCAATTCCAGGATAAGATTCTGTGTTTGATTTTCAACAATCTCAGTATTGCAGCTACAGGAGTTAGGGGTTTCCCTCATGGCACACACAGTCATTCAGCTCCTTGCTTCTTACAAGTGATAGATTATGACTATCTAATATAGGTATCTTGCATATCTGTGACCATTTCATACCATGAACTGTTAGTGCCTTCTTTACTACTGGAATTAGTCCTTAATGTCTTTAAATCTAATCAAGTTAGAAAGTCAATTCCAGAAACCTCACAACCAATTCAGAAAGCTCATCTTAAAAATCCTGTGCCTCTAAAACCATTTCAGTACCAAAATCTGTAATAGGGTTTTCCAGAGGAACAGAACCACTATACTTCACATATAAAAGTGGAATTTCCAATATGGTAGTTTTAAAACTTGGCCCCAATTTCTTTGAGACACTCATAAACATGAATAAATTCACCATTGCTCTGACCCACACAGAACTGAAGAAATACCTTCAATGTCAGGAAGGTCATGTGGATTCTGTATTGTTTGCTAGAGCATTGAACCACCAGGAAAGATGTTCAACTACTCCAGTGCTGCCATTCTGAAAATACTATATTAGGCTCTCTGCCAAAAATCCCAGATAATCTCAGCCTTCCATCCAACTTCATCAAAGTCCCAACCATAAGGGGGAAGAAGACATCTTAGAAGTGGAAACTCCAACACCATTTAACCAACCCCCATGCAAATCAACTAACCATGTTAGTTTCAGGTGTATAAAATAATGATTCAATATTTGTATATATTGTGAAATTATCACAATAAGTTTAGTTAGCATCTATCACCACACATAGTTATACATGTTTTTCTTGTGATGAAAACTTTTAGGATCTACTTTCTTATCAACTTTCAAACACACAATACAGTATTATTATCAACATTCACCATGCTGTATATTCCATACACATGACTTATTTATTTTATTACTGGAAGTTTGTACCTTTAGATCACTTTTGTCCATTTTGCCCACCCTGCACTCCCAATCTCTGGCAACCACAGATCTGACCTCTTTTTCTGTGAGCTTGTTTTTTTGTTTTGTTTTGATTTTTAGATTCCACATATAAGTGAGTTTATATTTGTTTTCCTCTCTCTGACTTATTTCACTTAGCATTATGTCCTTAAGGTCCATTCATGTTGTAGCACATAACAAGACTTCTTTCATTTTATGGCTGAATAATATTCCAGCATGTGTGTGTGTGTGTGTGTATCTGTATGTATACATATACAACTTCTTTACTCATTCATGCATAGATGGACACTAAGGTTGCCTTCACACCTTGGCTACTGTAAATAATCATGCTATAGAGATGAGGGAGAGCATATATGTTTTCAAGTTAAAGTTTTCATTTATTTTGAGTAAATACCTGGAAGTGGAATTGCTAGATGATATGGTAGATTTGTTTTTAATACTGCTTCTCATAATGGTTACACCAAGTTACATTCTCTCCAAAAGTGCACAAGAATTTCCATTTCTCCATGTCCTCATCAACACTTGTTAGTTCCCGTCTTCTTGAAAATAACAATTCTAACAGTCGTGAAGTGATATCTCGTTATGGTTTTGATTAGCATTTCACAGATGATTAGTGGTGTTGAACACCTTTTCATTTATCTGTTTACCATCTCTGTGTCTTCTTTGGGAAAATGTCTATTCAGATCCTCTGCCTAATTTTTTTTTTTTTTTTTTTTTTTTTTTGCGATACGTGGGCCTCTCACTGTTGTGGCCTCTCCCATTGTGGAGCACAGGCTCCAGACGTGCAGGCTCAGCAGCCATGGCTCACGGGACCAGCTGCTCTGCGTCATGTGGGATCCTCCCAGACCGGGGCACGAACCCGCGTCCTCTGCATTGGCAGGCAGACACTCAACCACTGTGCCATCAGGGAAGCCCCCGCTGCCTAAATTTTAATCAGACCCTGTGTTTCTTTGTTATAGACTTGTATGTGTTCTTTACATATTTTAAATATAACCCTGTATCAGATATTTGATTTGCAAATATTTTCTCCCATTTGGTAAGTTGCCTTTTCATTTTCTTGACGTTTACCTTTGCTGTGAAGAAGCTTTTTAGTTTGATGCAGTCTCACTTGTTTACTTTTTCTGCTTTGGCTGTTTTTGCAAATCCAAAAAGCATCACCAAGACCAATGTAAAGGAGGTTATCACCTATATTTTCTTTTAGGAGTTTTATGGTTTAAGATTTTACAGTCAAGTATTTAATCCATTTTGAGTTAATTTTGGTGTGTATGGTCCAGTTTCAGTCTTTTGCATGTGGCTGTCCAGTTTTCCCAACACATTTTATTAAAGAGATTGTCCTTTCCTCATTGTATTTTCTTGGCTCCTTTGTTGTAAATTAATTTAACATATATGCATGGGTTTATTTCTTATTTCAATTCTGTTTCATTGATCTGTGTGTCTTTTTTTATACGATATCATACTTTTTTGATTACTATAGCTTTATAATATAGTTTGAAATCAGGAAACATTATGCCTCCAGCTTTGTTCTTCTTTTTCACAATTGCTTTGGTTATTCAGATAGGATGTGGCAGAGTTTTGAAGACACTGTTAGAGAAGCCTGATTGATAGCCCTACAAACAGTTATTAACAAGAACTGAAAAAAAAAAAAAGAAAAGAAAAAATGTCATTAGAACCTGGAGGAAAGGGGATCTGGAGGAAAGGAACAAGGACACTGGCAGCAGAAGTTCTGGGAAGTACTCCTTGGTGTGAGCTCTCCCAGCATCCATCATTAGCTCCACCAAAGATCCTGTAGCCTCCAGTGTTGGGTGGCCTTAGGGCAAACAACCAACAGGGAAGGAACTCAGCCCCACCTATCAGCAGACAAGCAGATTAAAGGTTTACTGAGCTTTGCCCCCAAAGCAACACCCTGCCCTACCCAGCAGCAGTCTCACCCATCAGGAAGGTTGCACAAGCCTCTTAGATGCATCCATCAGAAGGCAGAGAGCAGAAGCAAGATGAACTAAAATCCTGCAGCCTGTGGAACGAAAACCACATTCACAGAAAGACAGACAAAACGTAAAGACAGAGGACTATGTACCAGTTGAAGGAACAAGATAAAACTCCAGAAAAAACAGCTAAATGAACTGGAGATATGCAAATTTCCAGAAAAAGAATTCAGAAAAATGATAGTGAAGATAATCCAGGACCCTGGAAAAATAATGGAGGCAAAGATCAAGAAGATGTAAGAACTCTAACAAAGACCCAGAAGAATTAAAGAACAAACAGAGATGAACTATACAATAACTGAAATGAAAAACAAAAACAAAAACAAAAACACTAGGAGGAACAAATAGCAGAAAAACTGAGGCAGAAGAACAGATAAGTGACCTGGAAGACAGAATGGTGGAATTCACTGCCGTGGAACAGAATAAAGAAAAAAAAAAATGAAAAGAAATGAAGACAGCCTAATAAACCTCTAGGACAACATTAAATGCATCAGATTTGCATTATTTGGGTCCCAGAAGGAGAAGAGAGAGAGAAAAGATCAGAGAAAATATTTCAAGAGTTTATAGTCAAAAACATCCCTAACATGGGAAAGGAAATAGCCAGCCAAGTCCAGGAAGTGCAGAGTCCAAGGCAGGATAAACAGATGGAGAAATACGTGGAGACACATAGTAATCAAATTGACAAAAATTAAAGACAAAGAAATATTATTAAAAGCAACAAAGGAAAAATGACAAATAATATATAAGGGAACTCCCAAAAGGTTAACAGCTGATTTCTCTGCAGGAACTCTACAAGCCAGAAGGGACTGGCATGATATATTTAAAGTGATGAAAGGGAAGAAACTACAATCAAGATTACTCTACCTGGCGAGGATATCATTCAGATTTGATGGAGAAATCAAAAGCTTTACAGACAAGCAAAAGCTAAGAGAATTCAGCACTACAAAACCAGCTCTACAACAAATGCTAAAGGAACTTCTCTAAGTGAGAAACACAAGAGAAGTAAAAACCTAGCAAAACAAACCCAAAACAATTAAGAAAATGGTAATAGGAACATAATAGATCACATCTCAGGTCACAAATCAAGCCCTGGTAAATTTAAGAAAATTGAAATCATATCAGCATCTTTTCTGACCACAACATGATGAGATTACAAATAAATTACAGGGGAAAAAAAGTAAAAAAAAAAAAAAAAAAAAACAGAAACAATGGAGGCTAAACAATACATTACTAAATAACCAAGAGATCACTGAACAAATCAAAGAGGAAACCAAAAAATACCTAGAGACAAATGACAATGAAAACACAATGATCCAAACCTATGGGATGCAATAAAGGCTGTTCTAAGGGGGAAGTTTAGAGCAATACAAGCTTACCTCAAGAAAGAAGAAAAATCTCAAATAAACAATCTAACCTTACACCTAAAGGAACTAGAGAAAGATGAAAAAACAAAACCCAAAGACAGTAGAAGGAAAGAAACCATAAAGATCAGAGCAGAAAAAATGAAATAGAAACAAAGAAACCAATAACAAAAATCAATAAAACTAAAAGCTGGTTCTTTGAAAAGATAAAAATGATTGATAAACTATTAGCCAGACTCATCAAGAAAAAGAGGGAGAGGACTCAAATCAATAACATTAGAAATGGAAAAGGAGAAGTTACAATGGACACTGCAGAAATACAAAGCATCATAAGAGATTACTACAAGCAATTCTATTCCAATAAAATGGACAACCTGGAAGAAATGGACAAATTCTTGGTAAGTTATAACCTTCCAAGATTAAACCAGGAAGAAACAGAAAATACAAACAGACTAATTACAAGTATTGGAATTGAAACTGTGAATAAAATTTTCCAACAAACAAAAGTCCAGGACCAGATGGCTTCACAGGTGAATTGTATCAAACATTTAGAGAAGAGCTAATGCCCATCCTTCTCAAACTCTTCCAAAAAATTGCAGAGGAAGGAACACTCCCAAACTTATTCTATAAGGCCACCCCATCACCTTGATAACAAAACCAGACAAAGATCCTACAAAAAAAGAAAATTACATACCAATATCACTGATGAATATAGATGCAAAAATCCTTAACAAAATGCTAGAAAACGGAATCTAGCAAGACATTAAAAGGATCATACACCATGATCAAGGGGGATTTACCCCAAGGATGCAAGGATTCTTCAATATATGCATATCAATCAATGTGACACATCATATTAACAAATTGAAGAATAAAAACCATATGATCATCTCCATAGAGGCAGAAAAAGCTTTTGACAAAATTCAACACCGATTTATGATAAACACTCCAAAGAAAGTTGGCATAAAGGGAACCTACCTCAACATAATAAAGGCCATATACAACAAACCCACATCAAACATCATTCTCAATGGTGAAAAACCAAAAGCATTTCCTCTAAGATCAGGAACAAGACAAGGAGGTCCACTCTCACCATTATTATTCAACATAGTTTTGGAAGTCCTAGCTACAGCAATCAGAGAAATAAAAGAAATAAAATAATACAAATCATAAAAGAAGTAACTGTCATTGTTTTCAGGTGACATGATACTACACATAGATAATCCTAAAGATGCCACCAGAAAACTAGTAGAGCTAATCAATGAATTTGGTAAAGTTGCAGGGTACAAAATTAATGCACAGAAATCTCTAGCACTCCTATACACTAACAATGAAAGATCAGAAAGGGAAATTAATGAAACAATCCAATTCACCATTGCAACCGAAAGAATAAAATACCTAGGAACAACCCTACCTAAGGAGGTAAAAAACCTGTACTCAGAAAACTATAAGACACTGATGAAAGAAATCAAAGATGACACAAAATGATGGAGAGATATACCATGTTCTTGGATTGGGAGAACCAACTTTGGGAAAATGACTATACTATCCAAAGCAATCTACAGATTTAGTGCAATCCCCATCAAACTGCCATTGGCATTTTTCACAGAACTATAACAAAAAATTGCACAATTTGTATGGAAACAAAAAAGACCCTGAATAGCCAAAACAATTTTGAGAAAAAGAAAAAGAGCTGGAGGAATCAGGCTCCCTGACTTCAGACTATGCTACAAAGCTACAGTAGTCAAGACAGTATGATACTGGCACAAAAGCAGAAAAATAGATCCATGGGAGATGATAAAAAGCCCAGAGATAAACCCATGCACCTATGGTCAACTAATCTATGACAAAAGAGGCAGGACATACAATGGAGAAAGGACATCCTCTTCAATAAGTGGTGCTGGGAAAACTGGACAGCTACACATAAAAGAATGAAATTAGAACACTCCTTAACAACACCATACAAAAAATAAACTCCAAATGGATTAATGTCCTAAATGTAAGACCGTACACTGTAAAACTCTTAGAAGAAAACATAGGAAGAACACTCTTTGACATAAATCACAGCAAGATCTTCTTTGACACACCTCCTAGAGTAATGGAAATAAAAACAAAAATAAACAAATGGGGGCTTCCCTGGTGGCGCAGTGGTTGAGAGTCTGCCTGCCATTGCAGGGGACACAGGTTCGTGCCCTGGTCCGGGAAGATCCCACATGCTGCAGAGTGTCTAGGCCCGTGAGCCATGGCTGCTGAGCCTGTGCGTCTGGAGCCTGTGCTCTGCAACAGAAGAGGGCACAACAGTGAGAGGCCCGCGTATTGCAAAAAAAATTAATAAAAAAATAATAAAAAATAAACAAATGGGAGCTAATGAAACTTAAAATCTTTTTCACAGCAAAGGAAACTATAAACAAGATGAAAAGAGAACCCTCAGAATGGGAGAAAATACTTGCAAATGAATCAATGGACAAAAGATTAATCTCCAAAATATATAAACAGTTCATGCATCTCAATATTAAAAAACAAACAAGGCAATCAAAAGATGGGCAGAAAACCTAAATAGACATTTCTCTAAAGAAGACATACAGATGGCCAAGAAGCACATGAAAATGTGCTCAACATCACTAATTATTACAGAAATGCAAATCGAACCTACAATGAAGTATCACCTCACACTGGTCAGAATGGCCATCATCAAAAAATCTACAAACAACAAATGCTGGAGAGGGTGTGGAAAAAAGTGTGCCCTCTTGCACTGTTGGTGGGAATGTAAATTGATACAGCCGCTTTGGAGAACAGTATGGAGGTTCCTTAAAAAACTAAAAATGGAATTACTATAGCCCCAGCAATCTCACTACTGGGCATTCACCCAAAGTAAACCATAATTCAAAAAGACACAAGCACTCCAGTGTTCATTTCAGCACTATTTACAATATCCAGGTCGTGGAAGCAACCTAAATGCCCATTAACAGAGGAACAGATAAAGAAGATGTGGTACATATATACAATGGAATATTAGTCAGCATAAAAAGGAATGAAATTGGTTCATTTGTAGAGATGTGCATGGCCTAGAGACTGTCATACAGAGTGAAGTAAGTCAGAAAGAGAAAAACAAATATCATATATTAACACATATATGTGGAACCTAGAAAAAAAATGGTACAGGTGAACTGGTTTGCAAGGCAGAAATAGAGACACAGATGTAGAAAACAAACGTTTGGGCACCAACGTGGGAAAGCAGGTGGGGGGAGGGTGGTGGTCACATGAATTGGGAGATTGGTATCAACACATATACAGTAATATGTATAAAATAGATAACTAATAAGAACCTGCTGTATAAAAAATAAATAAAATAAAATTCAAAAAAGATAAAAAGGAAAAAGTAAAAAAAAAACTCAAAAACAAACAAACAAAGAATCTTAAGCTAATGTCTCATAGAATCTTTCAGATAAGGAAAACAAAAGTTCTCAAAAGTGTGCCTCACTGTCCCTCTCTGAAACAACAAGATTTCTAAGAATTTTATAATTGTAGTCTTACAGCAAACTCAGAAGAAGCTTTGGTAAAGAAGGGTTAATTTCAAGGAAACTTGTGAACATAGTTTTTTGTTTAATGGACTAAATTATGAAAAGTTTCATAAGAAACACAGTTTAAGAATACTGTAGCAACCTGGACTCCATGCAAGAAATACAGCATGAAAATATCTCAGTGGACTCCAAAATTCTACGGGTAGAAAGGAGGTTGAGATATTTACTCAGCTACAGACATTGACTATTTATAATGGAAAAGGAAAGGTGACTGAGAAGGTAGAACTTAATGTCCAGAAGATATAACCAAAAGTCCCAGGAAGCAGGATTGGAGCCTAATCAAGAAACGAGACATGGGCTTCCCTGGTGGTGCGGTGGTTGGGGGTCTGCCTGCCGATGCAGGGGACGCGGGTTCGTGCCCTGGTCTGGGAGGATCCCACGTGCCGCGGAGCGGCTGGGCCTGTCAGCCATGGCCGCTGGGCCTGCGCGTCCGGAGCTTGTGCTCTGCAATGGGAGTAGGCCCCAAGAGTGAGAGGCCTGCGTACAGCAAAAAAAAAAAAGAAAAAAAGAAACGAGACATGTCTTCTTGGCTTGATTGCAGATTTGCTAGGACCAGTGCTTTCTGTACACCTTCCTTTTCTCCATTGTGAGTAGGGGTGGTTATTGGTTATGTAATTTTTTTTCTTCCATTTGATGTTGATTATTAGGTGGCAGAAAATTGGTCTCTTTAGTTAATTGGTTTACAGATTGATAGAAGTTGTTCCTGAAGAACAAAATACGAAGATACTCATATGCATTCTGAAGTGACTGAGATTTTCAACCATGAGCCTGAACTGATATCATAAAAGGATTGGACTTTTGGGGATCCTGCAAGGGAGTTTATTTTATATGTAAAAGGTATGTAATTAATTTGTGATCAGAGAGTGAGTTTAGAATATTTTTTTAAATGTCTATGAATTTCTTTGTCTAATTCTATGTCTAAAATTCTGTAACATATTTACCACTGAAAGATTGGGATTTATATCCCTTTGTCTCAGTTCAGGGTGATTTTATGGCTACTTTGACAAACAGAGTACTGTACAGACGATGTTATGTAACTTTTAAGGCCAAGTTATAAAATACCCCATAGTTTCCATCTTGTTTGATGTAAAACCGAGCTGAGTTCAGCTAAACTATGCAGGAACTGTCATGCTAGAGAGTCTGTGTTTATTTCTGTGAACATCAGACCCAGCTGAGCCAAGCCTTCTACTCACCCACATCAAGGCACCAGGTGCATACATTTGAAAAAGCCTTTTTAGAATTAGATCCTCCAGCATCAACTCTGACACCATCAACTCATTAAAGTCATCCCCAGCCACATTAGGACACAAGGTGACCCATGGGCCTCTTCAGAGTTCATCAATACTCAGTGTTCACTATATGGTAGCATTCCTACTTCCATGTGTAAATTTGAATAAATCACTACAGTCATCACAGCATTTCTTCTTTTTAGGAAAGAAAGGCTAACCCTGTGCCCTGAAGACTTGAGAATGGATAAGTTGCTGTCTTAAAAGCAATCTCTGGTGAAAGTATTCCTTGTTTTAATATTAGAACATCTAATAGAACAAACATAGCCCATTGTATCCTGATAAGAAAACTAATATTTAGGGAATATATCTAGGAAAAATAACAATAGACCCTTCTTCTACCCTCATACCTTAGTCCCCAGTAACATGTACTCTTGACACGGGAGGAACATGATCATACATAAGTTACAAATCTATAGCATATTCCACATTCTGCTGGAAAGCATCAGAGCATTTGGATTTTCAAAGCCATACCACCATTTTAAAGTAAAGTCAAATTGCTTCCACTGATAAGGTAAATGTTAGGAAATGTATATTTCATGGGTACTAGCTTTCTACTGTGATATGAATTACTTTTCAGAAGCAATCCTATATATCATAAAGATTTTCAATGAATGTCCAAATTATAATAGTGAGAAAAAAATGAGGTTAAGAAAAAGCAAATAAAATTACAAAATAATTACTTACTACATAAAAGACAAATCACTGGCCGTTTAATATATTGGGAGTTCATGTTAGGCATTGCTTCTAGAAAACTGTGCAATACTTGTTTAAGTAGAGACAAGGATACCTATAGTAAAAATAGCCCATATTGGGTTTTTTGTTGTTGTTGTTGTTGTTTTTTAACATCTTTATTGGAGTATAATTGCTTTACAATGGTGTGTTAGTTTCTGCTTTATAACAAAGTGAATCAGCTATACATATACATATATCCCCATATCTACTCCATCTTGCGTCTCCCTCCCACCCTCCCTATCCCATTCCTCTAGGTGGTCACAAAACACTGAACTGATCTCCCTGTGCTATGCAGCTGCTTCTCACTAACTATTTATTTTATATTTGGTAGTATATATAAGTTCATGCCACTCTCTCACTCCGTCCCAGCTTACCCTTCTCCCTCACTGTGTCCTCATCTGTCTCAATTTCAGTGTTTGTGATTTGTTTGTTTATGTTTTCTATTTCTTCCTTGTTCTATCTCAGAGGGTTGTGCTTTTCTAAGAATTTGTCCATTACTTCCAGGCTTTCCATTTTATTGGCATAGAGTTGCTTGTAGTAATCTCTCATGATCCTTTGTATTTCTGCAGTGTCTGTTGTTACTTCTCCTTTTTCATTTCTAATTCTATTCATTTGAGTCTTCTCCTTTTTTTTCTTGATGAGCCTAGCAAATGGTTTATCAATATTATTTATCTTCTCAAAGAACCAGCTTTTACTTTTATTGATCTTTGTTATTGTTTCCTTCGTTTATTTTTCATTTGTTTCAGATATGATCTTTATGATTTCTTTTCTCCTGGTAACTTTGGTGTTATTTTGTCCTTCTTTCTCTAATTGCTCTAATTGCTCTAATTGTTCTTCTTTCTCTAATTGCTCTAATTTCTCTAATTCTCTAATTGCTCTAATTCTCTAATTGTAAGGTTAGGTTATTTATTTGAGATTTTTCTTGTTTCTTGAGGTAGGATTGTATTTCTATAAACTTCCCTCTTAGAACTGCTTTTGCTGCATCCTGTAGGTTTTGGATCATCATGTTTTCATTGTCATTTGTTTCTAGGTATTTTTTGACTTCCTCTTTGATTTCTTCAGTGATCTCTTGGTTATTAAATAGTGTATTGTTTAGCCTCCATGTGTTTGTATTTTTTACAGATTTTTCCTGTAATTGATATCTAGTCTCATAGTGTTGTGTTTGGAAAAGATACATGATACGATTTCACTTTTCTTATATTTACCAAGTCTTGGTTTGTGAACCAATATATGATCTATTCTGGAGAATATTCCACGAGCACTTGAGAAGAAGTATATTCTGTTGTTTTTGGATAGAATGTCCTTTACATATCAATTAAGTCCATCTTGTTTAATGTATCATTTAAAGCTTGTGTTTCCTTATTTATTTTCATTTGGATGATCTGTCCATTGGTGAAAGTGGGTGCTAAAATACCCTACTATGATTTTGTTACTGTTGATTTCCCCTTTTATGGCTGTTAGCATTTGCCTTATATTTTGAGGCGCTCCTATGTTGGATGCATAAATATTTACAACTGTTCTATCTTCTTAGATTGATCCCTTGATCATTATGTAGTGTCCTTCCTTGTCTCTTATAATAGTCTACCTTTTAAAGTCTATTTTGTCTGATATGAGAATTGGTACTCCAGCTTTCTTTCAATTTCCATTTTCATCGAAGACCATTTTACATCCCCTCACTTTCAGTCTGTATGTGTCCTAGGTCTGAAGTGGGTCTCTTGAAAACAGGATATATACGGGTATTGTTTCTGTATCCATCCAGCCAGTCTATGTCTTCTGGTTGGAGCATTTAACCCATTGATATTTAAGGTAATTATAGATATGTATGTTCCTATTCCCGTTTTCTTAATTGTTTTGGGTTTCTTATTGTAGGTCTTTTCCTTCTCTTTTGTTTCCTGCCTAGAGAAGTTCTTTTAGCATTTGTTGTAAAGCTAGTTTGGTGGTGCTGAATTCTCTTAGCTTTTGCTTGTCTGTAAAGTTTTCATTTTTTCCATCGAAAGTGAATGAGATCCTTGCTGGGTAGAGTAATCTTGGTTGTAGGTTTTTCCCTTTCATCACTTTAAATATGTCCTGCCACTCACTTCTGTCTTGCAGAGTTTCTGCTGAAAGGTCAGCTGTTAACCTTATAGGGGTTCCCTTTTATGTTATTTGTTGTTTTTCTCTTGCTGCTTTTAATTATTTTGTGTGTTTAATTTTTGATAGTTTGATTAATATGTGTCTTGGCGTGTTTCTCCTAGTATTTAACCTGTATGGGAGTCTCCGCACTTCCTGGACTCAGCTGGCTATTTCCTTTCCCATATTAGGGAAGTTTTCAGCTATAATCTCTTGAAATATTTTCTCAGTCCCTTTCTTTTTCTCTTCTTTTTCTGGGACCCCTCTAATTCGAATGTTGGTGCGTTAAATATTTTCCCAGAGGTCTATGAGACTGTCCTCAATTCTTTTCATTCTTTTTTCATTATTCTGCTCTGCAGTAATTATTTCCACTATTTTATCTTTCAGGTCACTTATCCGTTCTTCTGCTTCAGTTATTCTGCTATTGATTCCTTCTAGAGTATTTTTAATTTCATTTATTGTGCTGTTCATCATTGTTTGTTTGCTCTTTAGTTCTTCTAGGTCCTTGTTAAATCTTTTTTGTATTTTCTCCATTCTTTTTCCAAGATTTTGGATCATCTTTACTATCATTACTCTGAAGTCTTTTTCAAGTAGACTCCCTATTTCCTCTTCATTTGTTTGGTCTGGTGAGTTTTTATCTTGCTCCTTCATTTGCTGTGTGTTTCTGTTTTCTCATTTTGCTTAAATTACTTTGTTTGGGGTCTCCTTTTCACAGGCTGCAGGTTCATAGTTCCTGTTGTTTGTGGTGTCTGCCCCCAGTGGCTAAGTTTCGTTCAGTGGGTTGTGTAGGCTTCCTGATGGAGGGCACTGGTGCCTGTATTCTGGTGGATGAGGCTGGAGCTTGTCTTTCTGGTGGGCAGTACCACATCTGTGGTGTGTTTTGGGGTATCTGTGACCTTATTATGATTTTAGGCAGCCTCTCTGCTAATGGGTGGGATTGTATTCCTGTCTTGCTAGTTGTGTGGCATAGGGTGTCTGTCAGTGTAGCTTGCTGGTCGCTGAGTGGAGATGGTTCTTAGCATTGAGATGGAGATCTCTGGGAGAGCTTTTGTAGTTTGATATTACGTGGAGCCAGGACATCTCTGGTGGACCAATGTCCTGAACTCGACTCTCCCACCTCAGAGACACAGGCCTGACACCCAGCCAGAACACCAAGACTCTGTCAACCATATGACTCAAAAGAAAAGGTAGAAAAAAAGAAAGAAAGAGGGAAAAAATAAAATAAAGTTATTCAAATAAAAAACTAGATAAATTATTAGAAATTAAACAATTAAAAATAATAAAAAAAGAAAAAAAAAGAAAGGAAGAAAGAAAGAAAGAGGAACCAAACTAAAAAAACAAATCCACCAATGTTAACAAGTGTTAAAAACTATACTAAAGAAAAAAAAAAAAACAAGAAAAAAAAAAAGGACAGACAGAATCCTAGAACAAATAGTAAAAGCAAAGCCATACAGACAAAAGCATACAAAGAAGCATCCACATACACACTCACAAGAAGAGAAAAAGGAAAAATATCTATATATTGTTGCTCTCAAACTCCACTTCCTCAATTTTGGGATGAGTCGTTGTCTCTTCAGGTATTCCACTGATGCAGGATACATCAAGTTGACTGTGGAGATTTAATCCTCTGCTCTTGAGGCTGCTGGGAGAGATTTCCCTTTTTCTTCTTTGTTCACACAGCTCCTGGGGTTCAGCTTTGGATTTGGCCTCGCCTTTGCATGCAGGTCACCTGAGGGCATCTGTTCTTTGCTCAGACAGGGCAGTGTTAAAGTAGCAGCTGATTAGGGGGCTCTGGTTCACTCAGGCCAGGAGCAGGGAGGGGTACAGAATGCTGGTTGACCTGTGGTGGCAGAGGCTGGCGTGACGTTGCAACAGCCTGAGGTGGACCGTGAGTTTTCCTGGAGAAGTTGTTCCTGGAGCACAAGACCCTGACAGTGGCGGGTTTTACAGGCTCCCGGGAGGGGAGGTGTGGATAGTGACCTGTGCTTGTACACAGGATCCTTGATGGCTGCAGCAGCAACCTTAGCATTTCATGACCACCTCTGGTGTCCGTGCTGATAGCCATGGCTTGCATCTCTCTCTGGAGCTCGTTTAGGCAGTGCTCTGTATCCCCTCTCCCTGTGCACCTTGAAACAATGGTCTCTTGCCTCTTAAGGCAGGTCCAGACTTTTTCCTGTACTCCCTCCCAGGTAGCTGTGGCACACTAACCCCCTTCAGGCTTTGTTCGTGCAGCCAGCCCCAGTCCTCTCCCTGGGATCTGATCTCCAAAGAAGCCAGAGCCTCAGGTCCCAGCCCCCACCCGTCCTGGTCAGTGGGTGAGCAGACAAGTCTCTTGAGCTGGTGAGTGCTTGTTGGAACAGATCTTCTGTGTGGGAATATCTCCGCTTTGCCCTCTGCACCCCTGTTGCTGCACTCTCTCCCATGGCTCTGAAGCTTCGCCCCCGCCACCCACCATCTCCGCCAGTAAAGGGGCTTCCTAGTGTGTGGAAAATTTTCCTCCTTCAAGTCTCTCTCACAGTGGTGCAGGTCCCATCCTTATTCTTTGGTCTCTGTTTTTTCTTTTTTCTTTTGCCCTACCCAGGTACGTGGGGAGTTTCTTGCCTTTTGGGAAGTCTGAGGTCTTTTTCCAGCATTCAGTAGGTGTTCTGTAGGAGTTGTTCCACATATAGATGTATTTCTGATGTATTTGTGGGGAGGAAGGTGATCTCCACATCTTATTCTTCCACCATCTTGAAGGTCTTTGTCAGCCCATATTGTTGAACCCATTTGTAGTCAAAAATTTTATCACTATTCTCATTCTGCTCACCAGCTCATTAATCTAAGAATGGTCACCTTCTCTAGCAGATTTTTAAGAACATATTCTGTAATTTGAATCTCTTTGTAAACATACACAGCTAACAAATAGTCATAATTTCTGTGTAATTAAAGAGGTCTATTTTTTCTCTTCTTTCCAAAACATCATTGACACTAACCATCTACTTTTGCTGCAGAGAGATTACTTAACATCTGGCTGGTTAATTAGCCACCACCCATGAATTAGTTTACATATTGACCTCTCTTTAGCTCTTGCTCCAGATAAATGTAACAAGATTTGTATTTAAGGTACACATTATTTTATTTCAGGAATACAATGTACTGGAATATTTAGTCCTGTCTCCTACTGAAAACAACTAAAAATGTGGATGAACAATTTAAAAGTCTTCTTAAAACATAGGAGTTTTATAAACATAAAGGTTAAAATTAAGAGAAAGCTAGATCACAGAGAGGAAGGAAAGACAAAACACCACATCTTCCCTGACAGCATTTGTCAATATTAAAGAAATTTACTATAATTTTGATGGCCTAGAATTTTGATTCTAGTTCCTACTAGAATAGGAACTTCGGAAATCATAGTCCAGATACTACCAAATTGAGCAGCCTAAAGGAGATCGTCCTGGTATTAAGTTTGGATACCTCAAGAGATACATTCTCTTGAGAAAACTGAAGCAGTAGTAAATACTTTGACACTTAGATTCTTTGTTGCCGAATAGGGTAGGAAGAAGAAAAACTATTTTGAAGAAAAATTATTTCTCAGAAGGAGCAAATACCTTTGGCATGCACACTGATTTACAGCCCAAGCTTTCATTCCCAGGGCCCCATAAACTTCAAGCTATAAATTATAAACTAAATATGTATTGATTTGAGTCTACAAGAAGCATACCCAAATACTCTCTTGAAGATAGTATCTTTATCCCAGCCTTCAAAGATATCTCATAAATAATACTTCAAAAATTACAATATATATAACATCAAACCAAGAAGTTTCTGCACAGTAAAATTAACCATCAACAAAGTGAAAAGACAACTTACTGAATGGGAAAATTATTTACAAGTCATATATCTGATAAGAGGATAATATCTAGAACATACAAAGAACTCATACAACTCAATAGCAAAAATAATTAAAAACAAAACAAGAAAACAAAACCCGAAAAAACCCAGTTTTAAAATGAGCAAAAAATGCTGATGAGATATTTCTAAAAAGAAGATATATAAAAGACCAAAACGTACATGAAAAGATGCTCAACATCATTAGGCATAAAGGAAATGCAAATTAAGACCACAATGAAGTATCATCTCGTGCTTGTAAGATTGGTCATCATTAAAAAGACAAGAGATAACTAATGCTGGCATGGATGTGGAGAAAAGGAAACCCTCATTGGTAGGATTGTAAATTGGTGCAGCCACTATGGAAAACAGTATGGACAGTCCTCAAAAAATGTAAAATATAACTACCTTATGATCCAGCAATTCTACTTCTGGCAATATATCCAAAAGAAACAAAAACATTATTCATAAATATATTGGCACCCTGATGTTCATAGCAGCATTATTTACAATAGCTGAGACATGGAAACAACTTAAGTGTTCATTGATGAGTGAATGTGTAAAGAATTTGTGATATATATTTGTGTATGTATATATGCACACACAGTAGAATATTATTCAGCCATAAAAAATGAGGAAATCCTACCATTTGCAACAACATGGATGGATCTTGAAGATATTATGCTAAGTGAAATAACTCAGACAGAGAAAGACAAATGCTATGTGATCTCACTTTTAAGTGAAATCTTAAAAACAAAGAGACAAACAAACAAAAAACAAGGAATGCATAGAAAAAGAGATCAGACTTATGGTTACCAGAGGCAGAGGGTGGGAGAGGGGAAATTGAAGGATGGTGGTAAAAGGAAAAAAAAAAAAAAAACATGTGAAAGATAGTAAAAAATATCCTAACACAGAAGAAAATGAAACATAATGAGAGAGAAGTATTAGAGGGAAGAGAGAGCAGAAAGAGTTACATAGTGTATTGCAGTAATAGATTAATACAAGTGTATTAGGAGACTATAATTATTGGTCACAAACATTAAAAAAAATTACTATGTTTGAAAAAATAAAATCAAGTTAAAAATATGGACTGAGTCCAGTGACATTTAGAAAATTAAGGAATAAAGCTTTAAAAAATAATAATCAATGTAATCTGAAAGTTAAAGAATGAAAAACAAATCTTCAAACCTTTTAAAGCTGCAAAAATAATAATAATCAAAATTAAACACTCACAGGACAGGTTTAACAGCCCAGTTGACATAGGTTAGCAACAAATTAGTGAACTGGAAAACAGCTCAAAAAAATTATCCAGGATGTAGTAACAAGAAAGATAGATGGAAAAGATGGAAAAGAGGTTAAAGGACATGGAGTTAAGTAGAAGATCACAATGCAAGTCAGTAGATAAAGGCATGATACTTTTAATAATGCTGAAAGGATACAACTGATGACTTAGAAAACTTATAACAAGCAAAAATATTTTCTATGACTAAATAATGAATTCAGATAAACAAAAATAGAGAATTTGAAAATAGCAAACATTAAGGTGAATTAATGCAAAATATGCATTAACAAAGTAATTCCACCTGTAAATAATGAGAAGTAAATATATGTTATATATATAATATATTATATAAATATATATATATATATAGAGAGAGAGAGAGAGAGAGAATGAGAAAGAAATAGAGAGAGGGAGGTGAATAAGGAGAAGGAGAGAGAAAACTGTAAAGAGTAAGAGACAAATCTCCAATCATATTGGGATTTTAATTCATTTTTTCTGGTAATTTATAGAAGGCAAAAATAATTAGAATATAACAGAACAGCACAACACAAATTAAAAATTGACCTAATATACATATATGGAAAAATGCACTCAATTATGATAAAATAGTCATTCCTTTTATGCACACATAAAACATTTACAAAAATTGATCAAATATTGGAAAATATAGAAAGACCAAATTTAATTAACCCAGCATCTGGCTCAAAAAAAGTCTTTGTAAAGATGTAGTAATATTAATCTTTTTTCATGAGCATGAAACTGACAGTGAATGTACAAATTAACAATATTAGCAACAAGAGAGGGATATCACAACAGATGGCGAAGACACAAAAAACCAATTAGGAATATTAAACAAAATTTTATGCCAAAATATTTGAATTAAATGGAAAAATACCTAGAAAACCGAAATTTGCATTACTGACTCATAAATGCATAAGAATGAATACTCCTATAAACTTTAGAAAATTCAAATCAGTAATCAACATTTCCATAAATAACACTTAAAGCTAGAAAGCTTCAAGCAGAGATTTCTACAAGACATTCATGGAACACAAGATTCCAAAATTACCAAACTTTTCTGGATAATAAGAAGTGGTGTATTTAGGATAGATTGTATTGAAATAACACATACACACACAAACTGTGTTGTAAAGATAACAATATTTACTCATTTCTAACCTTATGTAGCTGTTCCAATGATTAGTAAGAAATTGCCACAAATTTGAATGCTTAAAACAATACCCAGAGAAGAAAAACAAAGTCAGAAGACTGACACTACCTGACTTCAAGTATTTCTATAAGTTTACAGCAAATAAGAAATTATGGTATTAGGGAAAGAATAGCCAAAACCATGAATAGAATAGAATAGAGAGCCCAGAGTAGACACAGACAAACATAGTCAACTGATTTTTGCCAAAAAAGTAAAGGCAAATAATTCAATGCAGAAAAGATATTTTTTTTTCAATTAATGGTTCTAGAAAAAATGGACGTCCACATACAAGAAAATAAAACTACATACAACTCTCTAGACCTTACAACGTTCATAAAAAATAACTCAAAATGGAATATAGATTTAAAGGTAAAATACAAAATTATAAAAATATCTGGAAGATAAAAATGGAAAAAATGTAGGTGACCTCAAATTTGGTGATAAATTTTTACATACTACACCAAAGGCACAATCCATGAAAAAAAAATAGTTGAAATTCATTAAAATTAAACAGTCTTGCTCTGTGAAAGTTATTGTTAATATGATGAAAAGAGATGTCATAGCCTGGAAGAAAAATATATGCAAAACATGCATCTCATAAAGGACTTGTATCCAAATATATAAAACATTCTTTAAACTCAACAATAAAAAAAGACCAGAAAAACAAAAAAAAAAAACCAAAAGACTAAAGATCTGTACAGACATCTCACCAAAGATATACAGCCATCAAATAAGCAAATGAAAAGATGCTCAACAACATAAGTCATCAGGGAATTGCAAATGAAAACAAGATAGTACTACATACCTGGCTAAACTGTACCACACAGACAGCACCCAATAACGGTCAAGATGTGGAGCAATAAGAACACTCATTCATTGCTGGTGGGAATGCAAAATTGTACAGCCACCTCAGAGCACCATTTGACAGTTTCTCACATAGTTAAACATAGTCTTAGAATCTGATCCAACAATCATATTCTTACATATCTGCCTAAATGAGTTGAAAAGTTATGTCTACACAAGAAAACTGCACATAAATGTTTATAACAACATTACTCATAGTTGCCAAAAATTGGAAGCAACCAAGATATTCTTCAATAGGTGAATAGATAAACTTTGGTAAATATATAAAATGGAATATTATTCAATGATAAAAAGAAATTATCAAATCACAAAAGACATAGATGAAACAAATTCATATTATTAATTGAAAAGGCTATATGCTGTATGATTCCAACTAAACGATGTTCTGAAAAGACAAGCTATAGAGACAGTAAGGTGATCACTTGTTGCTAGGGGTTTAGGAGAGAAAGGTAGAACAAAGAATTTTTAGATAGGTGAAACTATTCTGTACACTACAGGACTGTAATGGCTGTTACACAACTTTATGCACTTGTCAAAACCTATAGAACTACACAACACAAAGAGTAAATCCTAATTAAGCTATGGGCTTTGTTTAATAATAGTGTATCAATATTGGTTCATCAGTTATAACAAATGTACCACAATAATACAATACGTTAATAGGAGAAACTGTGTGTAGAGAAAGAATTTTCTGTACATTCTACACAATGTTTTTGTCAACCTAAAACTTTTCTAAAATATAAAAAGTTTATTAAATGTTAAAAATTACACTTGTTTTACCTGTGCAATAAAGGGAAAATATAGCAAATTTAAAAACAACACCCCCCCATTATTCTGTACATCAGAAGTTGAGGTTCTATGTGGCTGGGATTTTTGCTTAGGGCCGTGCCAGGCTGAAATCAAGGTTTTGGCAGTCTGTGTGGTCATCTGGAGCTTGGGGTACACATCCAAGGTCATTCAGGTTGTTGGACAAATTCAGTTCCTTGTGACTGTAGACTGGAATCCGCATTTCCTGGCTGATTGTCAGTCATCCAGAAGTCACTCTTAGGCCCTAAATGCCATCTACATTCCTTGCCACAGCCAACAATGTAAAATCTCCATCACCTCAAATCCCTCTTATGCTTCAGATTTCTGTCTTTGAATATTTTTCATCAGAAAGAGCCCCTTAGGTCCAGCTTACCTAAAATAATTTCCCAATCTGAAAGTCAAATGATTTTGAAAATTACATCTGCAAAATCTCATTTGCTATAGAATATATCAGTAAAAAAAGCAAGGAAGAAATATCTCATCATATTTATAGATTCTGTCCACATTCAACAAGAGGAAATTAGGGTGATGGTCATGGGGTGGGAGTTGTCATATTAGAATTCTACACTCATTACACATAGAAGAATCAAGATAAGTGGCTTGTGTCATCAATGGCTCTGTCTAATCCACACAGTCACTTTGGGACACAGGGTTACAGAAATTCTGCCATCTCCAACATGTTGTTTCCCAGATTGCCCTTGGGTATCACTGTCCTAGCCAACTAAAAACAGAAAAATATGTGAGAAATAACACAATAGGGAGAATCATGGTTCAGGTATGGAGGTGGTACACATATTTCTAAGTTCATTCTAAGATGTCAGTGATATGGCCATTCCTAAAAGTTAAAGAAACTACAAATATCTTCTAGCTCTGTGCCTCAAGTGAAACGGAAATGTATTTAGACGGTTTCTGTCTTAGTCCATTCAGGCTACTATGGTAAAACACCTGAGGCTAGGTAGCTTATAAACATCAGAAACATGTTCTGAGTTTCTCACAGTTCTGGAGGCTGGAAGAGAGAGGTCAGGATGCCAACAGGTTTGAGTGAGGGCTCTCTTCTGTGTCACAGACTTCTCATTGTATCCTCACATGGTCAGAGGGGCTGGGGAGTTCTGTGGAGCCTTTCTATAAGACACTAATCCCATTTATGAGAGTTCCAGCCTCATGACTTAAGCACCTCCTAAAAGTCCCATGTCCCAATACCATGACTTTTGGTGGATAGGATTTAAATGTATGAATGTTGAGGAGGCAAAACATTAGACCAGAGCAATTACCTTTTAGTCTCTCTTACAAGAGAAACCCCTTCCATAGCCATATTTTCCAGAGATGTCCACAACCATATGTTCATCCCCATATGCTATTCTGCAAAGTGGCATTGCCACTTTCATCAAGAATTTGCACTTATTTCTCCAACCCCTTGAATATGAGCAGGCCCTGAGACTGCTTTAACACATAGATTAGGAAAAATGTCACCTTTCCAGTTCTGGGGGTAGTCCTCAATCAAGTTTGTAGCTTCACATATTTTGGGATGATGATTTTTGAGATGCTCCCAGTTGGAAAAAAGATGCCATCTTGTTTGTAGCCCAAGCCACATTAAGAGGTTAAGTACTTTGGTTGAAAGCTCCAGCTGAGATTCCCAATTGACAAACAGCATCAAAGGCCATGTCAGTGACCCTACTTGGCAACTCCAGTCCTACCTGTCACCTGACTAATGGATGAGAGAGCTAAGAAAGACCACTTAGCTAGGTTGAAACAATCTACAGAAATACAAAGGTTAATAATAAATGATTTTTTTAACCTACTATGTTTTGGGGTAGCTTGGCATGTAAGAATAATTGGAACATAAATTACTTCCTGAAATGAGATATTGTTATTAAAAAATAATTATGTGACATTAGTATTAGGATTGTGCAGAGGGCAGAGATCTGAAGACCTTCAGGAGATTGGAAGAAATAAAATTTTTCATTAGATGCTGGAGAAAAATGTGACCCACTGTGATGGTTAATTTTATGTGTCAACTTGACTGGGCCAAGAAGTGCCCAGATTAAACATTATTTCTGGGTATGTATGTGAGGGTGTTTCCAGATAAGATTAGCATATGAATTGGTGGACTCAGTAAAGCACATTATCCTTCCTAGTGTGGGTGGGCATCATCCAATCCATTGAGGCCTGAATAGAACAAAAGGGGCAGAAGAAGGAGAAATTTGTCCCTTTTGCTTCCTGCCTTTCTGCTGAGCTGGGACATCCATTTTCTCCTGCCCTTGGAAGAGGACTTACAGCATAGGCTCCACTGATTCTCAGGCCTTTGGACTGGGATGGCACTTATGCCATCAGCTTTTCTGAATCTCCAGCTTGTAGATGATAGATTGTGGGACTTCTCAACTTGCTCTATTATCACATGAGTCAATTCCTCTCTCTCTCTCTCTCTCTCTCTCTCTCTCTCTGTGTATATATATATATATATATATATATATATATATATATATATACACTATTGATTCTGTTTCTCTGGAAAATACTAATATACCCATATTACATAATATAACAAGATAACATGGAAAATATATATATATATATTTAATAAACTAGTATGTCTAAAAAGATGTCAAAACAGTACTTCCCATCTCATATGCTCTTCTGCAATGTGACTTTGAAACTCCAGATATGGCTTTTGTTTCTCAGACCTCTTGACTCTGAACATGCTTGTGACAGTTATGACCAGTCAAACATGGTAGAAGTGGCATGATAGTAGTTCTGGAAGTAACCCTTGATTTGCCCAGTAGCTTTAGATTTCTACTTTTTGAAACTCTTGTTCTTGGAAGACAGATGCCACGTTTTGAGAGCCTGGCCACACAGAGAGGCCATGTCATGAGTTAGTAAACAGTCCTATCCTATGGTAAATATTAATTATCAGTCTTTTCAACAAACCATCTGGCTTGCCCAACATTAACGGGACTCTAGCCCTAGACTGTTTGTAACAGCATGAAAAATCCAAACAAGTACCACAAGCTGTGCCAAGTTTACTTCAGAATCGTTGGTGATAATAATAAATTATCATTTAAGACATTAAGTTTTCTGTGTTTTGGTCTGCAGAGTGGGGCCACCACTGCAGCCAAGTACCCAGAGGAAAGAGCATAAAACCAGAAAAGATTATTCCAAAGCCTTAAAATCTAATGGAATTTGATTTGCTTGATTGTAAACTTGCTTTGGAGCAATAATCCCATTTTTTTCTTCCATTTTCTTCCTTTCTGAATGGGGAATGCCTACACTATTGACTGTTCCACCATTACATTTTGAATGCAAATAACTTGCTTTCTAACTTTACAGGTCCACAAATGGAGAAATATTTTGTTTCAGAATAGATGATGTCCAGAGTTTCATCCATATATGATATAGATGACAAGATTTGGAATATTTTCAGTTGATGATATTTATATTAAAGTTTGGATTTACAGTTAATGCTGGAATACTTTAAGACTTTGGGGGATGTTGAGACAAGATGAATGTAAATATTTTGCATGTCGGATGGGTATGGATTTTAGGGGACCCAAGGGCAAACTATAGTCTGTTGAATAGTGGTAAAAAATTCATGTCTACCTTTAACCTCAGAATTCAACCTTATTTGGAAATAGAATCTTTTCAGATGTAATTATTTAAAATGAGATCATACTGGATTAGGGTAGACCTTAAATCCAGTGATTAGTGTCCTATAAAGAGGAGAGAAAAATGCAAAGACAGAGGCAGAGATTAGAAGGCAGTCACAAGCTAGAGAATGACAAGGGTTGCTGGAAGCCACTAGAAGCTGGAAGAGGAAAGGAATGATTCTTTCCTAGAGCCTTCAGAGAGATCATAGCCCTGGCAACATCTTCATTTCAGACCTTTAGTCCCTAGAATTATGTAAGAATAAATTCCTATTGTTTCAAGCCACTTAGTTTGTGGTTATTTGTTACAGCAACCCTAAGAAAGTAGTACAGATCCTTAAGAGATTTGAGAAAAATTATTTATCAGGCTATTTCCACTGATTTCAGGTCAAAAGATAAGGGTGATACTAAAAAGTAATGAAAGAGGTGATTCTTGTCACTCAAGGCAGAAGGTGCCTGCTGAATATTGAGAGAGACCTCAGTGATGTGTTGTCAGGTACCAGGTTGTGTCCTTTCTCATACAGTTGGGGCAGGAAGAACACATCTGACAATGGCTGTTTGCAGATGCTATATCTTTGCCATCAATAGCATGCATGTTCTGTTCTTCCACACTGTCCTGGAAAGATGGCTATTTGATTCTTTATATTTATGAAGTCCATTGGTAGTAGTCCTGAATTTGAGTTTTGGGACTGACTCAGGAAGTAAACCATCGAATTTATACAAAGCTAAAAGCCAGTCTTGCTCTTAACATTTTAAATGGAAATGCTTTTGTCTAGATTCAAACTGACATATTATAATCAAGTTTTATAAAATATCTATTTAAGCCACACATTTTTTTCAGTTAATTTAAAACATGTTTTCTGCACCAAAAGAAAGTCTCCTTATAAAGTAGCTGTGTTAGTTAACTCTTGCCACCATAATGCTTATTAACTACCAGAAAATTCACTGATATTCAATAATAAGCATTTATCCTCTTTTATCTTCTTTTCCATAGCTCTCCAGTTTAGATAAAATGGTTCTCCTTCAAGTCACAAATCTGCAGATTAGCTGAAATTTCCATGAACTCAGCTGGCCTCTGCTGGGCTCAGCTGGCCTCAGCTCCAGACACCATGGATAGTGGCTGTCTGGAGTATTTCTTTCACTTTGCAATAGCAGAAGCGCAAAAGTACTAAATCCAGACATCCATACATATCTCATGCTGATGCGTTCATTTCATTGGCTAAAGCAAGTTACATGGCCTCACCAAAATTATGGTTTGGGAAAATGAAAGTGTGTTCCTCTCACAATGAAACCATTGCGAGTGTGTGGCTTATTGTTGTACTAAGGGGAAACGAAGAATTGGGAATGAAACTTACCTGCCACAGTGTTATTTGTACATGTGATCCAGGGCACCAAGAGGGCTTATTTTGAGACCCCCTAATTGGAAATGTAAATACCACACATTTTTCAGATTTTATCAACACAGTATCAACAGCATGGTAGATGATTAGCGATTCTACAGA
Organism: Grampus griseus; assembly: GCF_964374135.1. Lineage (NCBI taxonomy): Eukaryota > Metazoa > Chordata > Mammalia > Artiodactyla > Delphinidae > Grampus > Grampus griseus. The sequence continues at coordinate 43,043,143 of NC_139012.1, read as the reverse complement.
ATGGTACATATTCAGAGAGCTAACATGTCTCTGAAACAAAATGGGAAAGAACTATAGCTGTCCCAGAGAAGTGCAAATGCATGGTGTCTGGCTGTGTAGTGGTTTTGTGATTTGTCAACTTAGCTTTGTTGGAACTACATTTTCTAGAATTCTTTTCCCTGAATATTTCTGAGATAGGGTTTACAATGTGGAAAAATTGAGTAAGATTTGGAGGGAGAGGTGAAGCTGTAGCTGCTTTTATGCTCTGAAGTTCAGGGCAAGGTGTTCAGCTTACATCAGATCACATGTTGTTGTTGCCTCATCTCCTTGACAGGGAGATCACCCAGCTTGCAGCTCCAGCTCCCATAGACTTTCTCCTTCGGCTTTTCAGAGTCCTGGGCTAAGCAGTCATGCTGCTCCGCCGTGGTGGAGGGTGTGACACCAGTCAGTGGCGTCATTGGGGTTGGAGGTGGTTGGAGGTAGATGCAGTGTTATAGTGGTAAAGTTTAGAAGTTGGATTTCCAGAAAATAAAATCTCTAATTAGAAGAATTTGCCAATTTCATGGTGAAACTTTTCTCACCATGGCCTATTTCAACCTACTAATATTATGTTAACTGTCTCAACAAATTGTTAACATTTACTATTTGGCCTCTCATGGGCTAATGAGCCAGCTCCATAATCCCACCAGACAAACATGAGTTCCACTTTTTCATTCATCATCCCATTTTGTCCTTGACGGTTCCATATTGTTATAAGTTTCAGTTTTTCCTTTTGTGTTTCAGTTTTCCATGCTTTCTTCCATTACACACCTTGACTACCAGCCTCACTTAATTATTGTGGCTTAAACTCTAACACGGTATGCAGAGGCAACAGCCGTTTAGACTTCTCCACCAGCTCCCTCAATTGCATATGGTTTAATATCTATAATAAACCCCTTATTTTTATATAACTGGCTCAGCAGCTTTAATCAATCTCTACTAATATAGTGTGTATGTATTATACATATACATATTATATTAATATAGTGTGTATATATATACATATATGTGTATATATTTCCCTTGCAGATGAAAACATCTGTCAAGCTGATAACCATATACCAAGAACTAGAGGCCTTATCAATTTATGAGAAGCCCATATCTGGAACAGCAATTATAGTTGGAGTCATTACCTCACCTAGTTTTAAAAATCTTTACTACTGAATATTTCAAGTAGTTATGCAGGAATGTACCTGGTAGGTAGTAAGAGATTCAATGTCTTCTATTTAGCCCTCAAAACCAAAATTACTCTAGTTTTATGCTAGAATTTTTCTAGAAGCTGAGTATATCTTTTTCTATTATGTATTCAAGAATACATAATATTTTTGTATTATGTAAAAAAAGGAAATGGCAAAGTTTTGATAAAGGATATCACTACGAAATCAAACTTTGTCTGTCATCTGATTCCCATAATACATGACTCTGTTTCAAGGATAGTAGTGATATCCAGATTTATGAAAGATTCAAGTAAACTCAGAACTAATATTTAGTGAATCTCACTGTCTTTTACTCTACCCCACATTATGAAATCATGTACATTTCCCTGACCATCTGTTCTGAGTATTCATTCTCTGGTAACAATTTCTGTATGATTAGGATTGATTGCAAATAACAATAATTATACTGCCTACTGGATGCAGGAGGGAAGGTTTTGAAATTATATGAATTATATTGCAGAATTTAAAGAAAAAATATCTATTCTTAAATAGGAAATTAGCTATGTAGGAGAATTTAATGCATGGTTTCTTTAAGACACCACTGTAGAAAAGGACTGTTAATTTTTTTCAGTCCTATATACTTTACTACTGATTAAATTTAAGGCATAGAGTATTTATTTAGCCTGGGTTTGTCAGGAGCATGTAACTTGGAAACGTGTAATTTGTAATGTAGAAAGAAGGATTATCTGGCAACTTGTTTAATGGTTCAACAATGATTCAACGATGGTATGATTGTTCCCTAAACAAGACAGGAATGATACTAGAAGTAGCAAAATGGAGGCTAAATGGGTAAAAACAAGAGTTGTCTACTACATAACCTGAAGATGGTATCACAAAGAGAGCACAATATTAGGAATAAGAAGACAAAGTTATTATACATAGATCTATTTACTAGATGTGTGGTATCAAGACACTTAAACTTTCTGAGCCTTAGTTTCTTTATACTTAAAATAAGATGATTAGAAAAGTTGATCTTTAAAGATAATTCCAGCTCTCAATAAAAATGTTTCTATTTAATTCTTAATAAATCATGGAGCAGTCATATGACAATTAATTAATTATTATTTTTTACTATTTACTATTTTTCATTATATGCTATTTTCAACCTCAGTAAATATACCTGGCCACTATTCTTCAGAGATATCAGATTACACACTCTAGTTACAAATGGACATGCTTATTCTCTTCCATGGTTGATTCACTGAGAAAAGTGTAAAGGTCAGTCCTAGGAAAATATGTAAGTAGTTGAAAGTGTTCTTAAGTATTCCCTCAATAACTTTGGTAGCACTTACAAATCTACTTTTGTTGATCTTCACCTCCCTATTCTCTTCCACTCCAGATTTCAGCCAATGTGTACTGCTACACCAAAAAAAAAAGTTCTGGATCTTTCTCTGCTCCTCACATCCAGCACCTACATTTCATTTTCAATTTTTTTTTTGACTTTAGTTTTCTGATTGTTAAATAATGGCTAAATATTTCTGGATACTGTATTTTGATAGAATGATCATCTATGTCCTCTTGAATTTTTTCTATTATGAAACATACTGGCAAACAAGAATCATGTTTCCAGACAATGTTGTCAGCAAAAATCTGGTTTGAATTTTGTCCAAACTACATACTTGCATGATATTTGGAAGGTAGAAAAAGAAAAAATATTCTCCTCTGACTTGAAGGGTAGACATGGGGACTAATGGCAGCCCTGAGCTTTATAGTTCCCAATAGAACTCCTACCAATCGACAGTTATGCAGCTTAGGTGCTGAGGGAGGCTATATCATTGATAATAATTTATTGTACTTCTGTTACGTTTTGATTTTTCAAAAGCAAGACTCCCCAAATTGGAAGGTTGTACTCTTTTAAAATGATTTTCTGATGATAAATCTGAAGGTCTTTATCTAGGTTCAAAAATCAACAATAAAAGATAAGATGAGAGGACCCTGGTCTGTCTGTATCAGAGACTGTCCTGAGAGTCAGGGAATCTTGACTCCTTTGATAATATGAATAAATAAGACAAGACCTCTTTCCTTTGCCAACACCAAATATTTCCTTGTAGATTTTTTGGTTGTTTCTTACAGACTTCTGATCTTGATTTCAAAATATAATCCACCTACATCCCACCTACATTCAAAATATAATCCACCTACATCCCACCTACATCCCTACATTTCCTTGTAGATTTTTTGGTTGTTTCTTACAGACTTCTGATCTTGATTTCAAAATATAATCCACCTACATCCCTTAAGGTGAGGTATAGATCAAAGACCTGCTTTTCCCTCCAGAAACAGTTTACTTTCATGACTACATTACAATTCAGGGGGAACATTTTAACCACTTTACTCTGTAAACTTCTCTTTGATTTTCCTAAGCTTATGTGCTTGAACTCAGCTCCTCCATTTTTTTCCCCTCCTCTTCTGTTTCTCTACCTTCTTTAGAAAGAGCTGTTTTACACTCACTTTTTTCTCTGTATTTTAGTGCCAAACTCAGTATGGCCTTAATAGTATTCCATATTTTCATCTTCAAGCTCTCTTACATAAAATTCACAAGGGGAAATGTAAAACTGTTCCTTTGTAAATTTTCAAAATGACTCAAATTTTCACTAAATAGAAGCTTCAAGTGTCAAGATTTTGATCTGTTTTTATAGTCTCATAATCCTTGTTTCCAAATTGATTGTTTAGTGAATAGAAATTATTGTTAGGTATGGTTGAATAGAATAGACTCTATTTCTTCTTTATTAATAAGGAATGGATGAATAGATATATTTTTAAATTTAATGGTTTAAACATTTGGATATTTGATACCATAATTTATTGTGAGTATTTTGGCAAATTTTACAACAAAATTACTTCTTAGTTTATCAAGACCATAATTCTTATTTTGACTGCTTAATCTCAAGGAATGGATAGATTCCATAAATTTATCAAGTAATTATTTATAAATGCTTCATTTAGGATGCTGTGGAATATCAGCAGGTCTGTACCATTAGCATCGTTAAAAGATCTGGGCATGACCATTTCTATTCCTTCAGTGTGACCTAGAGGGTCACATCTGCCTGCAGTGTAATTTAAGGATTGGAATGCTAGCCATTGGTCAAAAGATCTGTCAGCTCAGTCTTCATGTGAACTTATAGAGCTATAGATGAAACTAGCATTTTAAATATCAAAGTTAATAAATAGTTTTCAGTTATGATAAGCAGATTATATAATATGTGTCCTATGTATGTCTGCGTGTGGAGAGAGAGAGAGGGAGGAAGAGACAGAGGGAGATTGAGGATGAGAAGGGGGAAGGGAGATCAAATAAACTGGTTTGAATGAATTGAGAAGTTAAAATAATTTGATAGTCTCAACTGATCAGAAATTCAAGATTTGAAAATGTTTTGAATATAAACTCCTGTTTATATTGAAGTACCAATAGTGCTAATAACAATACAAAATTATTATTTTGAGGTTGACTGATTCTCTTTGAGCTTAACTTGACATTTGATGGCAACCATAGTATATGACATATATAACTGCTTCAGTCAGAGCAATTTATAAACACATATATGTAATATTAATTTACTATTTTTATTGACAAAACAGTTCTCTCTTTTATTTTTCTTCTTTATTCAGTCTGTTATACAATTGGCTTTTTAAAATGTTTTTTCATTTTATTATAAATATTTTATTAACTGTTAATTCATCACTTTAATGTATTGCTTATTATTTTTATACATTTAAAAATATTTCTACTGGAATTAGATTCCAATCATATAGCAAAACGAATAGTCAGTAGCAGTATATATTTTCCTGGTTCCTATAATTTAGCCGGCCAGATTACCTACAGTATAATTGTATGATATATATTCACTATGGACTGTGGAAGAATATTTACAGAAATAATTGAAGCTGCAATGTGCTCCTTTTTTGTCTTAATTATCTTTCATATGGTAGTTTATTTTTGAAGTTTTCCTCTTCTATTGAACTAAATGTTTTAATTGCTGGTAGAAATGAATAATCATAAAATATTATTATTGCTTTCTATATTTTCTAGATTTATTTTGTTTTAAAATATTTAATTTGCTAGGGAAGGTATTCTATCTTCCTTTCTCCTAAAGGAACCCCCATTTGGTTGTAATCATGTCTATTTGAATTAGACCTTGAAATGGTCTTTCACGCTTTTGCTATTTCAGGATTAGATTACTGCAATCCTCTCCTGGCTTCTGGCCCAAGAGGAACCTGCATAAACTCCAGCTGGTGCTGGATGCTGCTGCCAGATTTTTCCTGCAAAAGATATCAGTCTGAATATATTTTCATGCTCCTTTCTGATTTTTATCCAAATTACAGGTTAAACAACATATTGATTATAAAATAACCCCTTTTCCTTGAAAGTTTTTAGTGACATTGGCTTACTATCACCAGGTTCTTTTTTTTTTTTTGTAAAGTACTCTTAAGCAAACTTTCCATTAACCTCAAGGTTAGCTTATAATCATCTCATAATAAAGCCTTGTAAAATTGTTCTGTGCCTTCATTTGTAGAATACTTTCAATAAATGTGTGCTTTGGATTCCAGATATATATGTTTCTCAACAAAGTTACATCTTAACCTTTTGTACATATGAAAAAATAATTTAAAAATTCTGTTTCAAGGTTATCACTCTTGTACTCACACTGCTTTCTAAATTGTCAGAATCCATTTACATAAAACTGGGTCTACAATACTATTACACAGTGTAGTATATATTCCATATTTGTGTTAAGTTTAATGGCCAAAAAAAAAAAGCAAGTCAAATTGTTTGATTTTCATTTGGGAACTGATTCATTTCTGTGAGCAGACATGATTTCAGGTAAACTCAATGCACAGTATTACTCTGCAAGAAAAAAGCTACATATATAATATACTTGAGGTCACAGTTATAAGGATATATAAGACAGTAGTGGGGTCTTCAAATATTTTATAATTTATGAAAGTAAATGAAAAGTTTATACAATTGTAACATAAAGCAATTTATTATGTAGGTTATATAAATATGATACACAAAAACAGCACAAAGGAGGGGAAACATGAGAGTCATTAAAAATTATACACCAGATTTGACTGATTCTTAAAAACTGAGAAATTTCTATAGACCAGACTAGCAGTGAGGGAAAGGTAATTGAGAATGAGAAAACAATGATGTGGGTAAAGACACAGAGGAAGAAATTTCTAAGAAATATCAAGTCATATAGTTTGATAGAGGTGTATGTTTGGGGAAGAGATCTAGTGGAAAGAAAAAATAGATTTTAGGGGAAAAATAGTAGAAGCGCTTAAACACTTGATTAAAGAAAATAAGAGAAAGTTTGTGAATAGGGTGATGATGTAATGAATAAGAGGCTTTAAAAGATTACATTACTGATAAGTCACTATGGCATCATTACAAATAGTAATGATGAAGACATTTGTTAGGGCCAAGAATAAAAATAAAACAATAGCCTATATATTTAGAGATGCATATTATTTGAGGGACCCTACTGCACATATGTTAAGGGTTTTACACAAGTTCTTGTTTCATAATTATTATTAGAAATGGTTACCCCTGTTTTATTAGATGAGCAAACTGAGCATCAGAATATTTAAATCATGTGCCCATCTTCACTTCCCTTAACAGCATCAGCTGTCAAATTCGGGTCCCACTAACTTCTTTTTCCAAATGATGTCTATTAATTCTTTCTCTGTTTTTCGGAATTGTGAAAGATACATAATAAATTCCCCAACTTACTCTAGAAAACTATTATTCTGCCTCTTTAAAATACCTTTGGTGTTTTAATAGAATGGGCTTTATGTTATTTTTCTATTTTTAAGACCTCTGGGGGAAAAATAAATCCAGAGTACAGAAAAACACACAAACACTTAAGACCTGAATACAAGTTATTCAAAAATAATTATCAATTCTTTTTATAAAATAAGTTCTAATCTCATAAATTATCTGCCCTTTAGTTTATTATGTATTTTAAAGAGACTTAGAAACATATTATATATCCACCATTGTAGAATACTATTTTATAAAAATGACATTTATCCATCTACATAACTTTAAAGTGTTTATGTTAAACTTGCTTTTTTAGAACCCATGCCTCTACTTAAATTCAGCACATGAAAGGAATTTTTTGCCTACCTTTTGAATAGCAACCTCAAATATGTCCCCCAGTTGGGGGTAAAGGTTCTACATAATTTATAGATTGAAGCTTGAGGATGTATTGCAGAGTGAATCTTGTTCAGTGGACTAATGAGATATTGACCACTTCCTCCTTGCTACACAGTGCCTTTATTTTGCACCCTACACTGGCTATAATGCATAATAATTGGGGATTTTATCCTTGACAACGTGGGAATAGTCAAATCCTCAGGTAAAGAAAACTCTGCATAGTGGTCAACCAATATTTACATAACAAAGAACACGACGGCTGCATTATAATTTGAGAATACATTACATTTTAAATAAGCACAATTGTTTCTAATAAATTGTTAATGAATTCAGTTACTTGGAAAATGTCAACTAAAATTAACAAATTACTAAAAGTAAAAATCATTCTCAGTAATAAAATAATTTGTTAGCTAATGTTAATCAGTTTTATAGCTCTACATTTTTTTGGTGAAGAGCAAATTCCATTACATGGGAAATAATTCCTATGTACTTAAATTATTGTATAATTAAAGATATTTTTTAAACAAGGAGTTTTGTAATGTCAGATTTTTTTTCCATTCACATACTAGTAGCAATGTTTTAAAGCAAACAATTTACTCAATTCTGAAATGTTTCATTAATTTTTTTATGTTCTACCATAACATTTGCACTAATCGAGTTTCTTTTTTGAAAAAGTAGGTATTTTTAAAACAATTAAAAATTTATTTGTTGCTGTTCATATTGTCTGTTTTCATCATGATGAAGACTTTGTTTATATTTAAAATGTTTACTGAAATATGAATATGTATAGTTGCTACAATAAATAATATATGAATATAAGAAGCGGATATACATTTTTTCCTAAAATTATTACTACCCAAACTGAGCAGTAGTTCTAAAACACTGTCATATAAACTCAATTTGTGCAGTTACTCCTCGTGAAATATTTCAATTCTTATTTAAGTTATTTATAGATCATTCAGCTTTATAAATCCAGCTAGAATGTAAGCCATTTTCTGAAAGTTCACTTCACTGTGTGTGTTTATGAGGGACGGGGAGTAATAATGACATTTACTGAATTGAACTTCTGTGACTAGAGTTTACTCTTTTCCTCCTTAGTTTTGTATAAAAATAAACAATTTTAATAATAATGAAATAACATTGCATGAGAAACATTTAATATACCTGAGAGAATATTCAAGTACTTCATTCTTATTAATGTGCAATTAAAGTGTTAATGAAGTTTATTTTCTCAAAAATTCTATAATTCATTTTAAATTTTAAATTCAGACAGGCTGACTCACATTTTAATTTGGAGTTCATAGCCTACTATAAGGAGGTAACTAAAAAGAATTTCAATTACAAATATAGTTGTCAGTCATTGGAAATGTATAATAGTAATAACAATGTATGACAGTGTAGAATTCCATTCTAACATTTTTACACAAATAATTGTACTGAGTATAAGTTAAAGAGACTGTAGATTAAACAGTAATCAAACAATAATAGTGGGTAAATATATAGCAGTTCACTTTGTGTCTTTGTGTAAGCAACACAGTGAATGAAATACATGTGAGAACATTTCTTTGCTATAAGAAATGTATGTGATCCTATAGTCTCCATTAGCCTTGTGTTTTGATACATTTCATTATGGAACCATCTTCCATATCAGCTGAACAGCTGGGGACCAGAAGACAAGTACTTCTGATCAAGGCTGTCCTCTAACCCAGGATATAAAAGAGAAGACCACAGAAACTATTTAACTTTCCTCCTGCTTTATGACAATGTTGAGAATGGAAATGAAAAGGGGAACATCAGAAAAAAAGCATCTTTTCTTTTCTCCCTGCCTAGAAACTTTGGCTCCCAGGATTTCTCACCTCTTTGTCATCGCTGACATATCACCTCCTCTGCCATCTCCTTAAAATGCTTTCTAAATGAGCTGTTTCCCATTATTATTCTCTCCTGCTTGCTTTCTCTTGACCAAGGTAGACTTCACACTTCCCTCAGCTTGACTAAACTTTATATAAGCTTCTTCCTCATTGTAGGCCCCTGCCCTCTCTTTTCTCAGAGTATTTTCTTTAGAAAATTTATAGAGTTGACTCATGAACAAGGCAGGGGTTAAGGGTACCAACCCTCTGCACAGTGAAGAATTCACATATAACTAGAGTCACGGTTCCTCCATAGCCATGGTTCTGTATCCCTAGATTCAATCAAAAACAGATCATATAGTATTGTAGTATTCACTATGGAAAAAAATCTGTGTTTAAGTGGACTCATGCAGTTCAAACCTGGTGTTGTTCAATGGTCAACTGTAACTGTGAGTTATTCCTTCTGCCTCTTTGAGATAAACGTAAGTCTTTCTAAAAAGCCTCTTGCCAGTTTACAACCCAGGAATGTTTTTTCTCATAGACTTGGAAGACATCCCTTTGAAATGTAATTATCAAGAAAGATAATGCCCCTATTTCTCAGTCTCTATGGAAAGAATAGGAGACTAACTTCCATGGCAGCCAATTAGCAAACACAGCTTGTCTCATCACAGAGAAAATTATCTGAAAACTCAGGAAATAACTCAAGGTACTTTATACATCCCTCAGATCAGCCTGCTCTCAAAACATCTTCCAGAACTTTTCCACTAGTTTATTGCAACCTTTAAAACTTCTCCTGCTCTTTGTTTCAGTATATTTGAGTTCTGATTAATTTTGGCCTCCCTTCCCAATTGTAATAATCTTGGAAAAAGTCTTCCTTGCCTGTTTAACTTTGTCCATTACAGTTTTTGCTTTGATACCGTTCATCATACTAATCTTATATCATTAGTTTTCTTGTTTATTTTCTGAACCCTCCACTTGAATGTAAACATTGTAAGTTAGGCAAAAATCCACCTCTAACCCAACATAGGTTTTCAGTTGGGACTTTTTAATAAAAAGACAGACTAACAAGGGAAAAATGAACAGCTTGTTAACACATGCAGTGTACATCACATGGGAGAATCCTCAAAGCAAAGTAACTCAAAGTGGTGGTTTGGAACTCTGGCTTACTTCAAGAAAGAAAAATACATTTCTAGAGAAATATCAGGACAAAGGAAAGCAGTTTAAGACTTCCAAGTCAAACTGTGAAAAGGAAAATATACGGGAGGAAACTAAAGGAGTAAAATTTGTTTACAGATTTCTCTGGTGCCATATCTGGGCTGATAAGAGTCTGTCTGCAGTAAAGGGAGAATTTATTTGGGGGCTTTAGGCAGTAAAGAAGAAGGAGAGAAAGCTCCCTCTACATTTGCTGCTTCTTAAATACCTTCTGTTCAAAATAATATTTTATGTCAGAGAGGTGTATTTGGAGGTGACATATTCTGGTTTCCTTCAACACCATGATGGTGGTAATTTATGTTCAGCTTACCATGGTATCCTTATGTTTTAGAACCATATCTAGCACAAATTATATATTAAACAGAAATACTTACTGAATTAATAAATCCTGTGATATTTTTAGTTTACCATTATCTATCTTATTTGTTAGCACATAATTAGTGTATAATAAATACCTATTAAATATGCATTGTTAATAAATATTTATCAAGATGGTGATTAGAGGCAAAGGAAACAGTGTGTGTAAAGACATTTCGGTGTCAACAGCATACTAAATATGGGCTAATTGCAACCAATTACTGATAGTCAAATCATGAAATAAAAACAGAAACATATAAAGGCTTTACGCTGAATAGACCAACAGTTAGTGGACCATATAACAACTTGAAATATATACTTGGGGTTTTTATCCTCTAGGTTATAGGCAGGTGCTAAATGAGTATAACTAATGATAAAGGAAATCTCTATTCAGTCTTGCACGTGCATATGTGGGCTTGACCCTTTCATGACCTTAAGCCAAGTCTCAACATTCCAGACCTTTTAAAGAAATGGGCCTAGTTTCATGCCTGCAATAATGATGTGACACTGCGACAATAATGAGCAAGACAGATTTCCAGTTCCCTTCTATAAGCAATCAGTAAATGCCTTTTCAAATCTTATCCTAATTGGAAGGTATTTCCACCTTGTTCTATATGACACTCTCATACTTCAGAGCTGGGGAGACTCTTCTTTAAGACACTTCCTTGCCTGGCATGTTATTAAATTCAGCCTCCAAATAAATTATTATTGGAGGCCTTTGATTCTCCTTCTGCAGTAAAGAGTCTTATGGGATCAGTCCAACAAACCTAGTACTTTATTGAGTACTAATAAATTCAAGCTTTCAGGATGGGTATATACCACTATGAGGGAAATAAACACAAACATGATTTTTCTTATAAAACTGCATCAAATCTTAAAAAGTTCTTGAGTGTAGCTATGTTGTAGCCAACTAAAAGAAATATGACATTTCTGTGTTTATAATCCTAAGAAAGTATTTTGTGTAAATATTAAACATTTTCCATCATCACCATTCCAAATTCAAATTATGAAAATATCTTTTTGTTGGATTGAGGGTCAGTTAGTATGTATTTTCTTATGAAAAACATGCCTTATAAAAAATGGGAAGTGAAAAATCTTTGATTCAAGCTGATACGTAAAATTTTAATATAACATTTATGCTATAGTTGTGAAATTTCATAGAGCATATTTAAAATAGAAAGTGATTATATGTTTTTTGGTTTTTTTTTTTTGGTATGCAGGCCTCTCACTGTTGTGGCTTCTCCCATTGTGGAGCACAGGCTCCAGATGCGGAGGCTCAGCGGTCATGGCTCATGGGCCCAGCCGCTCCACGTCCCCTGCATTGGCAAGCAGACCCCCAACCACTGCGCCATCAGGGAAGCCCAATTGTATCTTTAATGTTTTAAATAAGCTAAATTTATCTTAAAGGGAAAACTTAAAGTAAGCTAAGGGTACAATTTTTACCACTTGTTAAAAATAGTTAAAAGAACAAAACAAAACAAAACAAAACTCCTGGATTAAGTAAGCTGTATTTAAGGGAAATATGTAAATGAAGGGCCAAACTATACAGAGGACAAAGTCTGATTTAGTGTTATACACCTGAACATCTACAAAACAATAATACCAGACTAAATTTAAATTTAGGATGATCACAGTACACTCTGAGTTATTTAAAATAATTTTTCATTATTATTTTCTTTACACAAGATTTTGTTGTTATTGTTTCTATTTATTATATTTATAACAGATTTTTAAGAGAGATTTATTTTGTATCTCCCTCTGGTGTTTCTAGAACAAATGGCAATCCATGGTGTACAGTAAACACCAGAATATCTAGCCTGTGACTCTCTCTCTCTGTCTCTCTGACCTTATTTCCTGTGGATTTCCCCACTCAACAACAGCCATATTTGTTACCGACCAGGGTTCTTGGCCTACTTAATCAATAGAAATTGATAAGAGGCCAGACAAGAAATTCAGGCAAGGCTTTATTGTGGTCCTTGCTGCAGCAGGAGGGAGCAAAAACAAGAAGCAGGTTTCTTTGCTTGCTCCCTGAGGCAGGGCAAGCTGATTCCTGATATGGGGTGAGGGTAGGGGTGTGTCCAGGGTCCAGCCATAGGGGTAGCTTAGGTGATCTGCCCACTCCCTTGGTGGTGCTGTGTGGATTTTGGTCTTTTTATATCTTGTTGTTCATAATTTGTCCTATCTGCTCATGCATGTAGTTAATTTTAGTCCCTTAGAGTTTCTTTGTATTTTGTTGCTGGAGGAGATGTTTGTCCAGGTGTAAGCACTGCAGCATAGGATCCCAGGTCCCAGCCTGTCTCATATTGGTCTCTTGCTAATCTTTAAATACACCAAGTATGGTCCTGTCTTTTCAGTTCCTTAGTCTTTGCCTTGAAAGTTCTTCCTTCCATTCATTCCTCACTTTACCATGTCTTATCAAATGTCACCACTTCAAAAAGGCCTTCAGTGATTTATCAGAAAGAGCACCCCTACCAATCTGGATTCACAGAGCTTGATTTATTTCCCTTTATATCTCTTATATCATTAACCTCAATGCATATTTATTTTTTTTATTGGCTTTCCCCCGGTTGGAATGAAGCTATAGGAGATAGGCCTTGTTTAGTTTATTGCTCCATCTTTAGTCCCTATAATAATACCTGCACATAACTACTCAATAAATATTTAAGAATTAATGATTGAATGGATGAACAAATCATCAACAACTTCCAATTGTTGAGCTTTTACTAGTATGAGAGCATAATGCTAATACTTTTGTCTCATTTAAACTTCATAGAAATAATCTAGTGTAGATATTATTATTTCTCTTTTAAATATAAGAAAATGAATTTAGAGAACTGAAAGGATACTGTATAGCAGGGAGGACAATTTAGGATGGAAAGACTATGAATATAGATTAGGACATATTGAATGAATTCACCAGTGGGAAATACAGTTGGAGGGGTCTAATAGGGAGCTGGATATAAGAGTAGGATGCTTAGGAGGAAGAGCCAGGATAAGTATATTATATTATATTAATTATTTTATTTTATCTTATAGTTATTCATTATGAGTATATAAGTACTAGTTTAAACCACAAAAATAAGTGGAATTTCCTAGGAATCTGAGTGTGAAAGGGAAGAAGTTAGCAAGGAAATAGCAACCTTAAATGTGTGACTGGACACACATAGGCTCAATTTTTCAAAGCTGGGTAAGTCACATTTTCCATTTTTCCTTTCTTAAAGGAGCATTACAGTGTACAACTCATAAATATAGAAGTTATGTTAGACTTCTGTTTGCATTTATACCTAGTCAGCCATTAAATACATTTGATTTTATTCTCTAAGTATTTTCCTAGTCAATCCTATTTCCTCTATTTTGGCTGGACCCTCATCATTTCTTATTTTGCTTTCAGCAATGACTTACCAAATTATCTCCCAATTGGTGTTTAGTCTTGTCTCTTTAGATTTTTTTTTTCTACACTAAGTAGAAAGGCTTATTTGTTCTAAGTAAGCTTCAATCATCTTTCTAAGTTGCAGTACACTCCTGGTACAAATCGTTCTGCTGCATTCTCTCCAGCAGCACAGGCATGAGCAACCCAACACCCACCACCAGCATATATATATAATTAGCTTTGCAATCTAATTTCAAGTGCACCATTCCATTTTTACAAAGGAGAAACACTAGAAGTAGAGTGAGTATGGTACAACCAGCATGTAACCACAACCTCGAGAATGAAAAAGAGGTTTAGCAAAAGAAATCTGTAGACATGCTCTGTCTGTGAATGATGCAGTGTTGTGCCTGTCTTGGGACTTGGGTCTAGGATTTGGAGAGAAATCCAATGATAGCAAGGATGCCCTAGAGATCACAGGTGGCAACAATACATCAGGTGGGCTAGCCCAAGGTGATGGAGAGCCTCCATTTAAAGAAAAAAAAAAAAGACCTGGTATTGGAAAGACTGACGGAAGACTGTTTTATTTATTGCTCTACTCCGTATGCCCAGCACAGTACCTGACACTCGATAGGTGCTCAACAAATGCCCCATTGAAAGGAATATGAATCTCAAGCTCTTCCTCAGTGTGAGACTGAGAAAGTAACCTGAAGCTTCTGAACTTTCGTTGCTTTCTGTGAAAGTGAGCATGCCATGACATCTCACATGTGAACCTGTCAGGCAAATTCTAAAGTAAATCACAAATGAGAGGAGTGCATGATAAGGCTGCTTCTATTGCTCATTCCAAAAGATTTCTAGATATTAATATTAACTTTCATTATTAAAGAGCAGTGTCAATTTCTCAGTAACATTATTCCATTCAATAAAATAGATCATCCAATTTATAAGAATATATATATATATATATATATATATATTATTCATAGACATCAACAAAGCCCTTGTAATTTGCAGGAGAAAAATGCAGGCCATGAACATTTTTATTCCTCCAGTTATTCCCCCCTACATAAAAGCCTTCTTTTCATAGATTATATGTCATATTCTAAGACTTCGGCTTTGCAGGCAAAGCATTTCATGTTCTGACCGCTGCCTATCTTTGCATCTTCATCTCCCTTCTATGCTGCACATTAGATCAGCAGACATAGGAGACTCCAT
Organism: Grampus griseus; assembly: GCF_964374135.1. Classification (NCBI taxonomy): domain Eukaryota; kingdom Metazoa; phylum Chordata; class Mammalia; order Artiodactyla; family Delphinidae; genus Grampus; species Grampus griseus. The sequence continues at coordinate 43,027,753 of NC_139012.1, read as the reverse complement.
CTGTGCTGAGCCATCCTTACTGCCCTGAAACTGCAATGTTCTTTCTCACCTATGAGCATATGAGAGCACTATGAATCTCTAATCCGTTTTCTGCTCTCCCGTGACTCACATTGCTGTAATATTTCAGGTGAAGAAAGACTGCCCTGTGATCATCATATGTTGCTTCCATGAGCTGTATGTACTGAAAGATACTTGCGGGGAGGATATAAATATGGGAGTGACTATTGTGAACACCTAAAATAATTTAACATATGACAACATGACATAATTTTATAGCTAATGTTAATTAACTCTATAGATTAAAAAAATCTTAATATATTTTACCATACCTTCATTCCTTAGAAAAATATGTAGGCTTAAATACGATCAAGGACAAGTCAATGTCCTTCTTTTCTAGATCAGTATTCTTATAGTGTACCATAGGATGTTACACAAATTTACACTGAAAAAATTTCATGGGCATACTTGGTTGGGAAAGCTGTGTCAAACAAAAACATATTTTGTAAACTCTAGATAATTCATATACGGATGTACATTGGGGATACTACGAGATACTATATATTAAGCAGTGTTTCCCAAACTTTTTAACACATGTATGTAGAAATAATATCTTGCAGAAATACTGATGTAAACCTATCAATTTATCTTTATAGGAGAAAAGAACAGAATAATTCTACCTTGAGAAATATGCCCCCCAAATTATCTCATCTATTCAAATGTGTGCCGTGCCATTACCTAAAGTTCTAATTAGAGTGTCTTTGGATTAAGACTTTGGTTTCTGTTAAAATATCACTACCTAAGAGAGTGGCCCCAGTTTATGCCTTACTAGTCATGTATACTCTGCTTTAAAATTGTCTCTGAAAGTTAATGTTGAAAATCATTTAGATGGATCATGTAAACCTTAGACATGTGAGAAGATGCTGCTACTGTAACAGTGCCAGCAGGAATCTGGCAGCAAGAAAAAGAGTCAAACAGCAATACTTCAACATTTTTCTAAGCGTCAAAATGTTACAACAGTGGAAAATTACAAGGCAACTAACTAGTCTTGCCATTAAACCTTCCTTAAAAATTGCTATCTGTAATCTGCCTCAAGAATGAAGTCATTTGGAGTTAACCATTATCCAAAATCTATTTACAAGTTAAGAGCTCTCTAAGCCTCCAGCTACGGAATCATGACAGTATAATAGATGGTGTGCGTTGCCTTTGGAAAAAAATGAAGGTTACTTACCTATAAGCCTGCTTTTCTGACTATGTATCATCATCTATCAGCCATTAGAAAGCCACTCACTGCCTCAGAGCATTTAACTTGCTGATTGGTTTCTGATTATTATACTTCCTTGGGCAACTGATTGATTCTTATCATTTTTTTTTCCTTCTCTGTTGCCTGCAAAAAAGATTCATATACTATGGATAATGTTTTCAGTACTTTCTGCCAGCAGGGGGAGTTTTGTAGTTTTCTTTCAAATATTGACACTATTACAACTTCTTTGCCAGGAGACTTAAACTGTGTTTCAATGTTAATGGTGATGGTGGTTCCTATCTACTGAGAAGGAATTCCTAGGTACAATTCTAAAAGGCTTTACATGTAGCACAAGTGCAGCTTCACATATCGCAGCAACATTCTGATAATCTTGGCACTGTCATTGCAGTATTGATGATAAATGTAACACTACTTAGGTTAATCATTTTTAACACAAGAATCATTCTTTTTTATTCCTAAGATGATCGAAGAAGATGACTTTTAAAAAATTAAAGTCTATAACCTCTGTTCATAAGGACTAATAAGTGCAACTACTGAATGATATTTTTCCAACAAATCAAAGTATCAAAATAGTATAGGCAACTAGGACTCAGAATTTGAAAGTCAATGAAAATTCTGTTCTGCTTAATATGCCTTAAATACACCTACAAAAGGCCCTATAATTTGCCTGATCATTGGTACACTAATTTGAGTTAAGTTAGTGTAACTTCTACACATCTACTCTTAAAATAAATATACAAAGGCAAAGGATAATAAAACACACTATCAGCTGTCTGTGACTTAGTTTATTAGACTACTTTGTTTCATGACAATAGCTGAGAAAATAAACTAGAATATGGAGAACTGGTTGTGGGGCTTGTAATAAATACCTTGGATCATAGATCAGGGGAGATTTCAATTCTGTGGGGTGCTGAAATGAGGGGCTGTGTACAATGAAGGGGAATTGTGAGTGAAGAGGACACTCATGGAGACCATGTGAGGGGAGGTGCTGAGAGAGAAACTTGAATGAGAAGCTAAGAGGGAAAAGAAATATGCAGCTCTCACCTCACAGCTTTGCACAAGAACAGTGAAATTCTAACATACTCATGGATATTCAACAATTATCATTCACTGACAGGACACCTTTGTCATCAGTTTCCTGAATATTACCAATAAAAAAATCTGTCATGTTTTTGTGCCCTATTGGCAATAAAGATGGCATTTCTCTTCTCTTTTCTCAAAGGTTACCTTGTTCTTCATATTTTTAGCTGTTAAAAAGCAATATAACTCTAGTCGAAAAGGACAATGAGTTTAAAGCTTTATTGAAAACTAATTAAGAGTTACTCCTTTATCTTTAACTATGATTCCTTGCCTAAAATTAGTATATCCTGTTTTAATAACAAATATTAACTTTTTAAACATAAATTTAAGGAAATATATAAAGGGCTGGTAATCTAACATATGCAAAATTAGAATTAGGTGGGCTAACAATTGCATATTGGTGAGCTTTATGAGTTTTAGATTTTGAGAAGGGAAGGAAACATCATATAAAACCTATAATTTTACACTTCTAACATAGTGTAGCAATATTACCAAAAACATGGTAAAATTGACTAAGGTTTGTATTAGCTTATGAGCTGAAGCACAGTAATTCCTTAAATAATTTAATATTTTCCAAGTTATTAATATTGTTTCTGGGAGTATTATACTTAGCAGAGACAAACTGATGAACTAAGTAGGTGTGTTCTGTCTTTATGAATTACAGTCTATAGGACAAGACAGAAAGTAAAATAATAAAGTCACCTAATAATTAGTAAATGCAGTAATGTAGTAAATGTCACATAAGACAATTATGATGTGTTACTGGAGCATTTACCAAGAGACTTAATCTACTTTGGGGTTACGTAGGAAAGCTGGATGAGGCAACATCTAAAACAAGCTTAAAAATAAATATTATCTGCTTTCCTACAAAATCTTATAAAGGCTTTTAAACTTTGGGAACCATTTATTTATAAAAGACATAGTCATTGAATAGCTACTATGTACTAGGTATTGTGCTATGTGCTAGAAATACATCAATGAGCTTGATGGACAAGTCCTTCCCTTCCTAGAGCCTATAGTCTAGTGACACAGAGCAAAGAGCAGACCACTGTCAATCAGGTAGTTTTTGCTTTGGTTTAGAAACCATTATTTCTGGCTGAAAAGCACATGTTTTAAAATCCTATAATAATTAAATTAATTAATTAAGAATCAAAATCCTATGATATAGATGACTATTCATAAATGCATGATACTCTGATTTGAGATAAATATATTGATGACTCATTTCTTCATTTTTTTCCCCTTACATCTATAAGTTGTGATTTGTGCCTCTACTGAATATATGTGTTGTCAAGAGAAAGATACATAGACATAAAAAGGGAGAGAGTAGAAGAGATGTTTGATTTCTCTATTATGTACTAATTAATTTTTAAATATCATTAGATGATGTTTACTTATCTTCTTCCAGTCATCAACAGACTTACAGAAAAAGTCTTTACCACGTTAACACCAACAAGGTAGTATTTGCACGTTAAGGGTCCCACACAGAAAGTTCACATATAATACACACACAAAATATTAATTTAGTAAAATTATTTTGAGCAACTTTAATGTGCCAAATATTGTGGTAAGTGTAGTACAGAATAAAAAGGATAATGAAATCTATCTCAGCAACTTCTTTTATAGCAAGAATCTCATAAATGTCTATTTGATTTAAATAGGGAGGAATGACATCTTTTTATTTGCAAATTTCCAGATTCTCCCCTACAAGCTTTTTGAAGTCAGAGATTTTTACCTCATTTGTATTTATAGCCTTAGTAGCAAGCTGAATTTTAGTATATAATTTGTGTGTAATAAATATTGTTTAGATATCTGCAGGAAAAAAGGGGGGAGGGAAGGAGGCAGGAAGAGGGGAAGGAAAAAGAAAGGAAAATAACTTTTCATTATTTACCTTATTGTTATTATTATTTATTAACACCAAAATACTTAGATTTCTCTATTGAATTCACTAATAGAAAACTTCCTAAATTATGAACTTCCAAGCTAATCGAAAAGAAAAAACTGTGAACATAATTTAAAAAATTAATTATGAGAAAGGCTTACTGTAAAATTGATTATGTAGTAACATAGCAGTTTTCTAGTTATAGAAGTCATTTACCCCTACATAAATGACCTCAAGTGTCTGGATAATGGTCTTGTATTTCTTTTCTATTTCCTGCACTAATTGAACTCTTATTTCTTTATGTTGCATAGATTTGTCTAGGTTAGCGACAGTGTATAACTACTTCTCTCATAGTCTGAATTTTTCTGTTTTGTTTTTTTCTAATTTTACTATCATGATTATGCACCATAAGATTAAGGCTGTTGGAGATACAGGCCTTCTTGTAACTAGGATTTTAGTCATAAACACCTAGCTTGTGATAAAGGGCTAATTTATGTATTAGACTGAACTGCCTCAACTTTTTTTTTTTTTTTTTTGGCCACACTGTGCGGTTTGAGGGATCCTAGTTCCACGACCAGGGATTGAATCTTTGGCAGTGAAAGCACAAAGTCCTAACCAATGGACCTCTAGGGAATTCCCTCAACTATTGTTTTTTAACTCGGAAGATTATGTTAACACATAATAAAATTACATGTTTAAATCACATTCTTCACATGCCATGAAAACCTTAAATCACATATAGAGCCAATGAATTAGACTTTATGTTGATTAAAGCTTTATGTTGATTAAAGACAAGATAAGATGCTAAGCGGTGAACCAAAATCAAAACAAACATGGATGCACAGTTTTGCTAAGAGAGCTCTCTCTCTAGTAAGTTTAGAAAATGAACACTATGGTTATATACCCTTAAAATAAACAGTGAACTTAATCATTACAGATAGATTAAAAATATTGATTGTGATCTCAGTGATCACACACTGTATGAAACAACTAACAAAATTATTTAATATTCTCATATTTTCAAGAAATTAGAGAACAAAGGTATTTAATTATGTTTGTGTCCCAACTGCTTACCGACAAATTTTCATTTTACAGTGAAATAACATATACTATAAAAAAGAAAATAACATCAAACAACTTTCATCTTTCACCATAGTTCTCTTGTCTCAAATTTCATCCATTCATTCATTCAGAAAATATTATCGAATACTGAATATGTGTCAAACTGTTGGGGGCACTGGAAACAGAGCAATACATAAAATCAGTAAAAATCTGTGGCCTCATAAAGCTTAATTCTGGCAAAGGGTGCAGGATATGTACAATAAATACAATACATAAGCAAAACATACGATATGTCAGAGTATTAATTGCTAAAATAAAAGAAGGAAAATGGGAAATATTGGTGATTGAATATTTTATATTTATTACTCAAAACTGGGAAGTAGAACAAACAATGATTAAGTAATGGAATGAAGTTTAATTTGTTTCCTTATGTCTATTTGTTTACAAATTAAATACATTAGCTTCATTCTAACGGGTGATCCATTCAAAACAAGTTTTATGAAACAATACCAACAACAAAATAAGAACACATACACACAGAAAAGAATAATTAAACCCCAAATGTATTTTTTCCTTTTCCTGATTCCAGAATAGGAAACAATTGTACATAGTAGAAAAAGAGACAGTTTTCATAAAATGTGAGTAAATTTCTCATCAAGAACTATCTGTGTTTCTCTAAGAAAATAATAATCTCTTGTATCATCAGTTCCTTGGTAGAATGGAAGGCTAAACTTCAGATGAAGCACTGAATATTGTCATAAATACAAAATTATAAGATCTTATAGTTTGGGTTCTCCTCTTCCTCACCATGTTTCTCCTGGCCTTTATGTTGGTCACCTAACCTCCTTAGGGCACATGAGTGCTGTCTGGCTACAACATGAGTGACTTCCTTTGTCCCCAGGTATGATTTTGCCAATCTGGCCAGCTGCAAGGGCCACCTTCTTCTCTTCTTTATGTATCATACCTAAATTTCATGACAGAAAAGACTTCCCTGAAATAGGAAAAAAGTTCTTCAGGTGGGTGTTAAGAAAGGACTTCCTCCCTGAATCTCCAGATGAGCTCTCCAAAAGCATTTGTAAAAGAGAAGACTCAAACTTCCAAGTATTAAGTGAAAACTAAAGTTAAAGCCCTGAGAGATTTTTAAAGATGAAATTTCATGCACAGAGAAAGATAATGAGGAAGATATTTTAAGTAAAAATAATTTCCCAGTACTTTCAAATCATATGACATATTCAGCTGCGTACTCTGACTGTTCATAAGGCCTGCTCATGGATAAGGCTTGACAATTGGATTTAAGAGTGCCACATTTGATTGCAATTTCTGTGATTACATAGAGAACAATGAGTAATACATCAATTTACCCAGTTTCAAGAATTCACAAGTAAATCAGACTTACCAAATTTATCTGTCAAGAAAGTTTGCATAAGAAATAATTAATGATATGGTTAAAATCAGTATGATATGTTAAAGTACCATAATCCCATTTTGGGTTTTCATTTTACCTGCTTTTGAAATAGCTATACTTAACAAAATAAAAACAAAGCTATTTGATTCCAACCGCTTGGGAATTTGTAAGGATATGTGACTATTTTAAGGTTTATTAAGGGGATGTTTTCTTGAGTGGATATTATGATTTCACATCTTTCAGAGTCCTTTGTATTAAATAGGTTTTACATATGAGAAATTAGATTAGAAAAAAGTATCTAATCTAATTTTTTTCAAATTTTGGTATCTAAAAAGTTTATATTATCTCAGATAATCATATCTGAACAATGAAACACAAGTAGAAATGAAGTTGCATAATCAGTGTTTACTATCAGTTATTTTTTCCCTCTGGTCTGTGTAATTTTAATATATAATAATATAAGAAAAATGATGATACTGATACTACTTATTTACTCATTTATCTATTCATTCATAAACTCTTTATTTATGAGCCCTACAAGTAGATTCCCTTCTAGATCAAAATGCAGTGGTCAAAAACAGAAACAAGATCCTGCTTGTATGTGGAGTTTACGTTATAGCAGGGAAAATAGACATAATATACAAAGTAATAAGATCATATAAATTATTGATATAGCTTCTTTAGTCAATAAACAGACTAATGTGATACCCAGTGGCAGTTTAGAGGGGACTGCAGTAGAGTGAGTGATTATGGAAGGCTCCTATAAGAAGTAGCATGAGAGCCAAAATATGACTGACGATTAGTAATCTAGAAATCTCCCAAACTTTCAACCACATCTACATGATCATGTCATCTCAAACCTGATTATATTTTTAAAATGTGTTGAATCCTTTCTATTTTGTGCTCTGACATTTCAAACCACGTACAGGAAAATAATTTTATAAGACACAATATGATATAATGCAATATAATAAAACCATAAGAGCATAGATCCATATTAGCAAAGTTGCCCAATAGTCAGGACACGGAAACAACCTAAATATCCATCGGCAGATGAATGGATAAAGAAGATGTGAAACATATATACAATGGAATATTACTCAGCCATAATAAGGAACGGAATTGGGTCATTTGTAGAGATGTGGATGGACCTGGAGTCTGTCATACAGAATGAAGTAAGTCAGAAAGAGCAAAACAAATATTGTATATTAATGCATATATATGGAATCTAGAAAAATGGTACAGGTGAAACTATTTGCAGGGCAGGAATACAGGAATACAGACATAGAGAATGGACATGTGGACATGGTGGGGAAGTGGAGGGTGGGATGAATTGGGAGATTAGGATTAACATATATACACTACCATGTGTAGAATAGATAGCTAGTGGGAACCTGCTGTATAGCAGAGGGAGCTCAGCTTGGTTCTCTGTGTTGAACTGAATGGGTGGGATGGGGTGGTGGGAGGGACGTCCAAGAGGGAGAGGATATATGTATACATATAGCTGATTCACTTCATTATGCAACAGAAACTAACACAACATTGTAAAGCAACTATACTCCAATTAAGAAAAATAACACATTACAGAAACTCTACATAAATGTGCATATGTCTTCCTCAAAATATTAACAGTAACTATTGAAATTTTATTATGTTTCAGATTCTGAATAGAAAATGGATTTTCACCAAAACATATCAATATTTTATGTCATGTAAAAACGGAAAACAGGGCTTCCCTGGTGACGCAGTGGTTGAGAGTCCGCCTGCCGATGCAGGGGACACGGGTTCGTGCCCTAGTCCAGGAAGATCCCACATGCCGCAGAGCGGCTGGGCCCGTGAGCCATGGCCGCCGGGCCTGCGTGTCCGGAGCCTGTGCTCCGCAATGGGAGAGGCCACAACAGTGAGAGGCCCGCGTACCGGGAAAAAACAAACAAACAAACAAACAACAACAACAAGAAAACACCGGAAAACAACAACAACAAAAAAACTATGTTTTTAAATCTTGCATTCAAGATTTAGATATAGGTTAGGTCTGGAGATGAACCAAAACAAAAATCTCTTTGTCTTTTAGTTTCTATCGTTTGATTTTCATTTGAGGAGTTCTAAGGAAGTGGTTATCTGCTACTAATAACCAAAACATATTTTTTTGCTAAAATACAACTCTCATATGAATATAATACACTGTGCCATTGGAGGTTAGTATTGGTTTTACTTATATTTTCCTTCTTTTAAACTGCTGGGTGGCGTTGATGATAAGAACACATGCTTGGTAGGATGACTGCCTGAGATGAATTTCAACCCTTTTTTGGACCAAATTATTCTCTCTGGACAAGGTAGTTGAATTTTCTAAGTCTTGTGAGGGAAAATAAAGCAATCAAGCTCATCAGCGCAGTCTTTAAAAATGTTGTTTGTGAACATTTCAAGATGACTTGTGGAAGAGAGCAAGAAATTTAAAGAGTATATAGGCTAGACTGAGGAATTCCATTCAAAAGATGGACTGAACGGGATTCGAGGTGTGAGCATCGGAGAGTATTTAGCCTTGTATGTATGTGTATAAATATTGCTGTTGTTTTGGTTACAGCTACAGTTACATAGCTTTTGAAGCATAAGCTTATAAATCTACTCATCCTATATGTCTTGCAATTTTTTAAAGTGTGAACTGGACGAATGTGAGTTTTTTTCAAAAACATTGCTGAAATGACTGTGCTTAATATGACAGCTATTTCAGTTCCTCTTTAGTTTTGTTCTCTTGAGAATGTTATGTGAGAACATGAGCCTAATAATTTCTACTTTCAAACTAAAAGCTAGCTTGTTAAAATGAAAGCACTCCTCCCGCCTCATATCTAAAGTAGGCACATAAATCATGATGCACCTTGTTAGTATGCTGGTGAATGTGTATTATTTTTGCTAACCTTGACTTAAAGTTGGTTGCATCCTAATCGGATAAACCTCTTAATAGCCTAATAGCTTACAAGTAGAAAGAAATCAACCATACTGCTTACCTAGTATTTCAGTTCTACTTAAAATTCTATGATTTAAATGTAACATATATTGTCTATACATGTAGTAGGAATAGACTTTTAACGTTTCTACTCAAAGGACTCTCTCCACCAATTTGTTCTGATGCATAAAAATGAATTAGGCAGTTATTACAATAATGAAATCTACAATAAAAATTTGGGGAAAGATAATACCTACCCTAGGTATCATTGACTGAGATAAACTAAGGTCAAAGAGAGGAGATTTACCAAAAAAATTAATATTCATAGGATTCAAATGATACTTTTTTTTCTGAATTATTGACAATGATGTTAAAATATGACCAACAGGATAGTTGGTAAAAAAGTGATTTTGAGACTACACAACTAAAGATAGTATTGATAATTGTATATCATATTTACTATCTAATATATATAAGAAACCAAGCTAATATTTTAACATGCATAGGGTTATTTAATCCACATAATATAGGTATGAGAATTAATAGGTTAATATATTTATATAACACTTGTTATTGTTGTTAATAGTCCAGTCTTCTGCTGAATAAAGAAGGTAATACTTGTAAAGTATTTTAAAAAGTACCTGACACATAGTAAGTTATTAGTATAAAGAAATTATCTCTATAAGAGCAGTGTAGCACAGTGGTTAAAAATATAAACTGTATACTTAATCTCTGGGCTCTGTTACTTTTTCACCCTGTGATGTAGGGAAGTGACTTTATCTATGTGTGCCTCTGCTGCTTCATCTGAGAAATGAATATAATAATGTTTGTAATTTATAAGATTATTCTCAATAATATAATTTTAAATCATTAAGTCTAAATATTTTCTGTTCTTTTTTCAGAAAAATAATAAGCTTATATGTTAATTTGGTTTAATATTATATTGTTTTACATTGATTTATTCTTTTTTACTGCAGCAAAATATAAAAAAAATATAATATGTACCATTTTATTCATTTTTAAGTATACAGTTTAGTGGCATTAAGCACATTCACATTGTCGTGTAATCATTGCCACCATCAATATCCAGACCTTTTTTATCTTCCCAAACTGTAACTTTTTACCCATTAAACAATACCTCCCCATCTCCCACTACACCCACTCCCTGGCCACCGCCATCCTACCTTCTGTCTCTATGAATTTGACTGTCCTAAGTACCTCATATTCTTTTTGACAGCTTTCCTTAGTTATTAAGTAGACTTTGTGATTGTTGCCCACTCTGCTAATTTTAAATTATGTATTTCCTCTTGAGATCAGTCTTAAAAAGAAACAAACAGGATAAATGTCATCAAGCATCCAGTTTACAAGTCACGTGTGTTATTCTTCTCATTTAGAAAACACTCCCCTTTAAGATCCTGTACGCTCTTTATTTAGGTTCATATTTAAATGGATATAATAAAACCCAAGGTTTGATTTTGTGAAGGTAATATCCCCATCAAGATGTTAAAAACTTGACCTCTTTGGTAACATTTCCAGTGCAAATGAGGCTAAAAACTATCATAAACATATCAAAATTGACAGAGGAGCAGTAAGGGCATACACTACTGAATTGAAATCAATTAATGGCTTGAGCCTCAAGTCTTGCCAAATGATGAATTATTATTGGGTATTTAATCATTCTAACAAATTGTTTTTTGAAAAAAAATATGTTATGATGTAACATCATACATTTGCTAAACCTATGGTAAAAAAACTATGGTAAACCTATGGTAAAAAATTTTTCTCTTTATCCTGGTTTTAAATATATATGCTAGGTCCCACAACCCTGAAGTATAAGACCAATAAAATATGAGTTTCTTTGAGAGAGATTAGTCTCCTTATTCACTAAGTCACCCTCAGGCCTCTGGTAGGTCAAGAAAATTTGTTTGAGGAGACAGACTTCTGAATATAGGAGCCAAAAAGAACTGGCAATATTAATTTGTTGCCCTGTCCAGATTCCATAATGTAGCTATTAAAGAAGGTGGATCTGGGTAGCCATGCATTTCTCTACTCAAGGAAGAGAGGAATTATACCAATTCAAGGTAGCATTTTATCAAAAGTTTGCTGCTAAGCAACTGAGTATGTATGGAAGAGTGTTGCTAGGCAGCACACCTCATCCGTTCCACTGCTGAGAAGATTTTTTGTTAGTGCAATGAGAAATTAGCCCAACATTTATCTCTCATAAAGCTTTTACATGTACAAGTAAGTTTACACAAAGAAGAATCACTTTAAGTATGAAATAGAGATATTATATATTAGAGATAATATTAGATATTAGAACATATTAGAACATCTTACCACAATTTGGAGACTGGCAATACTATATGGTTAAGTGACTCATGTCTGTAAATATCAATTCGAACATCAGAAAATCAACCACAATTGACAAAACACACCTGAAACAGTGAAGTTAGAGTTGATATTCTTAATATACAAAGATCTGGTATACACAGATATGAGAATCTTTAAAATTTCATCAGGGATAAAAAAAGGCATGGCCAGACATAATAAGGAAAATAAAAAGACAAGCAGAGATTAATAAGCCTATTTATGATGTTGGCGTTCTTGTTTCTGTTGCAGTGCCTCTTCTCTGGTTGTTCATTCAGGCATATCTTCTGAGATATAGAGTCTGGGTTAGGCACCTTGGGCTGCCATAATGAAATGCCAGCGACTGGGAAACATAAACACAGAAATTTATTTTCTCACAATTCCGGAGGCGGGAAGTCCAAGACCTGGATACCAGCATTGTTGGGCTCTGGTGAAGGCTTTCTTTCTGGCTTGCAGATGGCCACATTCTTACTGTGTGTTTTCATGGTCTTTCCTTCTTGCAAGTACATGGAGAGAGAGACAGAGAGAGCTTCCTCTTCTTATAAACCCATCAATCCTATTGGATTAGGACCCTACCCTTGTGACCTCATGTAAGCTTAATTACTTCTTAAAAAGCCTATCTCCAAATACAGTCACATTGGGGGTTAGAGCTTTAGCATACGAATTTTGTGGAGACACGGTTGAGTTCATAGCAGAGTCAAAATGATAGCTGCATACTTTGCAAACCCTCTTAGATATCCTAAAGACAAGATAATTCAAAAGTATTGTTTTCCAAACTGAATTCTTTGTAATATTTGATCCTTCTCCTTCTCTCTCTCCAACTCATCCCTTACTACAAAATCCATCACCAAGTTAAATATCTTAAAAATATTTAATTTTTTTCCATTTCCCTGCTCCAAGTCTAATTTTTCATTATATCTCATCAAGATTATTGTCAAAGTCTCTACCTCCATTTCCATAGAACTCTATCTTGAGGTATGTAGTAAAAATGGCATTCCCTGCTTTAAAACAAATAATAAATTCAATGAATCTTCACTGCTGTCAGAATGAAATTTCAGTCCCTTGATTTAGTTTATTTTTTATATTTTGTAGCTTTATATAATTCAGCTCTTGCTTATTCCTTCAGTTTCATATTTGACCACCACCCTTCCCATTCTACACTATAAACTTTCAAATTAAGTTCTTTATATCTTATTCTCATGTGGCCAAACTTTTGTAATATGTAATTTACAAGTGTTTGCCACTTGTAGTACTGTGTTTCCATCTCTCTCATTTCTTTGTAAAGTTGCTCAACTCTCAGTCTAGGAGGTTCTTTCTTCTGGGAGGCATAACTGACTCAGATTTGGCTGTGCTGCTCATATTATGTCATCGCATAGCATCATCTATACTGCACAGCTCTTAACAAATGAGCTTTTAATCACTTCATGAGAGTTTCCTCCTCTATACCATATACTTTGAGAGAGAAGGAATCAGTATAGTTCCTTTTACTAATGTATTCCCTATACTTGGCACTAGTCTCAGCATACATAATACATATTTATAAAATGAACACATTAACTTCACAAATGGTCAAATGCAAAATGAGAGAGCAAGTTGTTTTTATATATAAGGAAATACTCTCTACAATTTTATCACTAAATGAAAGATTAAAATGACATTATCTTACCATACTGTAATTAACTTTTCTAGAAAAAAAATCAATATTTTCAGGGACTTTAAAAGGTCTATCCTTAAATTAATTTCCTTCTGAGTGAATCTAGACTAAAGAAAAAGAAATAAATAAATGCATGTAAAGTTTTTGAGAAAAGTTTATTTTGTTATTTATAACAACAAAAAAGACAACAGCATATATATTAAACTAAAGGAATGTTTAAGTAAAAGGTGATACATTTATAGAGTGGAATGCTATACAACATAGAAATTATGTTTTAAAATAATGTTTACGGTTCTTGATGAAATGTTGACTCAAATAAACAGGATACAGAATTAAATCTATGCAGATTCTAATTTTTTTAAAAAATGGGTACATATGCAATGTACATACAAACATATTCCTGAAATTTTTTTAAAACCAGAAAGAAGATACAGTATTAATAGTTGTGTTTTGTTAGTAGTTAAATTATGAATTTATTATGCTTTTTATTTATAATTTTCTGTTTCTTAGTTCTCTATAGCATAATGAGCTTGCATTAATTCTTAGAGTAAAAAAAAATAAGGGAAGATAAAATGGACTTATAGATATCTGTCTTTATGAAACAGCTTTGAGCATGAACAGATATCCTAATTTAAGGGAATGCCCTGCTGTGCAGGACCCCACATCCCACTCTGGAATTCTTACAGGCCTGGTATACTTTTCTACCCCTTGAAAACACAAGCTTGAACCTCAAACATGACTTAAACTTGACCTATCAAATGCTTTGAACTTCAAATCAACAGGGAAAGGTAAAAAGACATCACTTGCCAAATTACTCCTAGTTGTGCCAAGGCAGCATGTGTAGGTGCTCAGTGGTGGCACCAAGGGTGGACTGGTTCCCAAGCACCTGGCAGCATCTTACTCAAAGGATCCTAGCAGGTCCTAGGCTGGGTTTTATTCTTTTTTTTTTTCATCCTCATTACCTTTCATTTTCTATACTTGCTTCCTCTTCTGTCCCATCAATTCTGCAGCTACCAGGTCTCTTCACAAATAGTTCCATCTATATTTCAGATCTCCAGAACTTTCACTTGCAACCCCAAACCCTAATTGATAACCTGGTTTTATTTCAAACAGACATATACCCAAATTGGATGGAATACAGGAAAATCCAATTGAATGCTTAACGGTAATACAGGGGCCCTGTACCCTTCAGAATTGAGGAGTATCGAAGGAAGGGGGAGATTGAAACCAAGGAAAAGACTCTGTGAGGCCTTCCCAGGTATAAGAGCCCCTCTGTGTCCCCTGTTTCTTGTTTGTAGAAAAATGGGCTTTCATCTCCTAGGCCTTCTCTGAGTTCTAAAGAGCAGGTTCAAGCAGCTAATGATTAGGACAACAGAGGCACAGACTCCTAGTTCCTCCTGAAGGGATATAGATCAAAATGTGATGCATATTTTTGAGTTGCTTTGTAGAAACTAAGAATAAGCCCCCCCTCCCCCTCACCCAGCCAGGTGGAGGGTGGTGATTACATTCTGACCACAAGCACTAGACTCCAGACTGGTTGGAACCAGAAGGTTGAGATTCCCATAACAACACTCTGTTACCTCACCCACAACCAATCAGAAGAAGCTCCACAAACTGATCACCCTCTCCCCAAATGTTGTCTTTAAAAAGCCTTGCCTGAGAGACATCAGGGAATTTGGGTCTTTGAGCATGAGCTGCCCATTCTCCTTGCTTGGTGACCTTCAAATAAACCCTTAGCTTGTTCCAAACATCCCCTGTCAGAGTTAGGCTTTCTGTACTGCAGGCAAACAATCCCTTGCTTGGTAACAGAGCTATAAATAGATACATGTAGTAACTATGCTTAAAGCCTATACCTATTAAAAATCAGGATTAGGTTTTAGTTCTCAATTAGTCATGAAATGCAATGTTATTTGAATAAAATTCTTTATTTGAGGAACAGGTCAGATAAAAACTATTTATTGTGTACTTTCTATATGTCAGGCATTGTGGTATTTCTTCTAATCAGTAAACTATTCAAGTCCCAAATAATTAACATTTCACGATGTCTCTATTTAAGCAATTTATTGAGAAATTATTCTAATAATCACTAGCCATTTGCCTATGGCTAATGGACTATTACACATTGGTCAGTAATCTCTAAGATTCAACATTTTTCTCTATTTCACTCTTCTGTCCTTGACAATTTCCTCATTTTCTATAGCTTTTCAGAATCTTTAAACAGTACTTCAACAATATATAAAATTTGTCATTAAATTAAAGTTTAAGAGAATAAATTCTTGTAAAATACCTTAAAAAAAACACAACTATATTAACTTACCTGGAGAAAACATTTCTGTAATTAATGGAATAGGCTTACTACTGGAAAATGAATCAATTCATTCCTTAGATTGACTGCAGGCTGTCCTTTCCATAAAGGAAAAATCTATATATTTGCCTTTTTTCTTCTATTTACCATCTACCCTTTGACCATTAACTCTTCAATTAGCAGTTCAATGCAATAAAGTAAAATACAGGACAAGAAACACCAAAGCCCTGACTATCTTGGAAAAGTAATACAGATAATTGACCAAGACCAATAAATTTTATCAATATGAACAGTTTACTTAGAAATTTTACAGCTTGGAAGTATATTTTTTCCTCAAGACTAGAGGCAATTTACTCTAAAATTGTATGCATAATTAACTCAATTATGTACACTTTCCATTTAATTGGGTAATAAATAATACAGTGTTCTTGGACAACATGTAGTCTAAATACTGCTTACCTTCTATTTTACCTTGTGCTTGATGGATCTTTGTTACCAATGTAAATATAAATATTACCTTGATCAGAATTTAATATTTATTTGCTCCTAATAATCAATTTTTATTTGATTTATACAGATAATTATTTAAAGTCTTGCTTTTTTGCCAGCACAAGTAGATTGGCCAACAGAAGATGACAGAAAAAAATTGTTTTTTTATTTGAAAACCTCAGATGATAGAGTTTAAATAAATGGATATTATATATTTAAACATATTAATTTAGTTATTTATGCCATTATTCTTATTTACATTAGATGACAATTCTATTTACATTACTGTCAATTAAATCATGTGAAAAATGAAGAATACAGGTAGAGAGCTCCTTACAACTGCTTTGAGATTTTGAGAGGGAGAAACATTGCTAATAAACTTTTTCAATTACAAAATATCCCCAGTAAAGATGAATAGGGTAGAAATATAACTTATTTTTTCTTTCATTAAAAGTATTATGCCATGATTATTATTGTTGAGTATTCTCTGTGTAGTAAGGAAAACATAGTATATTCAAGGACACGGTTATCTCTCTAAGGTCTTGCCATAAGTTACAGACAATAAAATGTGGATATAAAATATACCAGATGAGAAGACAGTTAAATCTCCGAGGCGTGGGGTAGCTTAAATCTCTTCTTAGACAAAGAACCCTCTTGCAATTTCTAAATACGAGATTTTTATCAATTAAACAGTATTCTGTGTTTTCTTTTCGCAGTCTCTAAAAAGACATGAAGTTTAGCTGAATGAAAGAAAAAAATATAATAAGGGAGAAAGCCTCTCATGAACATCTTGGAAGCCAAAAGAACAGAAAGAATTTGCAAACACACAATTAGCAGCTTTTTAAAAACTGTGTATAATACGTGTTTTATATGTATAGATAAGTTTGCTTTTAATAGCCTGCTATTTAAAATGAACTATATGTATCCTTTCAGGCCTCAGTTGTTATATACACATAAATGTTTCTTTTAAGGAAATATTAAAAAGTTACTAATTACAGTTGAATTTATTCATCTGAATTCATTTATTGCCAACTGTTTGCTAGCCACTGAAGATATGGTGGTGAGCAAGATAGACAAGGTCATTGACCTTATGAATTATGGTTACCAAACAACAAATATCCAGATCTGCTAGAGAAATCACCACTGGTTCTGGTAATACAAAAATCAATTTTTCTGTATCCAAGTGTATAGTTAATTCATAACAGAGTCTGGAAGTTTATTTCATATGTTTGACATGAATGTATAAAAGCTCAGTGATGGCTCACTATACACTTGACCTCTTTCACCCATTTTGCCCACCATTCCCAACCCTCTTTCCTTCTGATAACCACCAGTCTGTTCTCTGTGTCTATGACTTTGTTTTTCCTTTTTTTTGTTTGTTCTTATTTTGATTTTGTTTTTTAGATTCCACATATGAGTGAAATCATATTGTTTTGACCTTTTACCTTCTGGTTTATTTCACTTAACATAATACCTCAGGTTCCATCCATATTGTCCCAAATGGCAAGATTTCATTATTTTTTTTATGACTAATAGTCCATTGTGTATATATACCATATCTTCTTTTCCCTTTATCAACTGATGGACACTTAAATTGTTTCCATATCTTGGCTACTGTAAATAATGTTGCCATAAGCATAGGTGTGCATATATCTTTTCAAATTAATGTTTTGTATTCTTTGGGTAAATATCCAGAAGTGGAATAACTGGATAATATGGTAGTTCTATTCCTAACTTTATGAAGAATCTTGATAATGTTTTCCATAATGGTTGTACCAATTTATATTCCCACCAACCATGTGAGGGTTCCCTTTTCTCCACATCCTCTCCAACACTTGCTATTTTTTGTCTTTTTTATGGTAACCATTCTAACAGATGTGAGGTGATATCTCGTGGTTTTGATTTGTATTTTTCTAATAATTAGTGATGTTGAACATCTTTTCATGTTCTTCTTGGCCATCTGGATATCTTCTTTGGAAAAATGTCCATTTAGATTTTCTGCTCTCCCCCCACTTTTTTTAATGTGTTGAGTTTTTTATTGTTAAGTTGTGTGAGTTTTGTATGTATTTCGGATATTGACCCCTTGTCAAACATGTGGATTTGCAAACATCTTCTCCCATTAACTAGGTTGCTTTTTCATTTTGATGATGGTTTCCTTTGCTGTGTGAAAGCTTTTTAGTTTCATGTATTCCCATTTGTTTATTTTTGCTTTTGTTTCCCTTGCCACTGAAGTCCAACCCACAAAAACAGCTCAGAATCAATGTCAATGATTTCTACCAACAATTTTATGGTTTCAGGTCTTACATTCAAGCCTTTAATCTATTTCAAGTTAATTTTTGTGTATGGTGTAGGATAGTGGCCTAGTTTCATTCTTTCACATGTGGCTGTCTAGTTTTCCCAACACCATTTATTGATGAAACTGTCCTATCTTCATTGTATATTCTTGGCTCCTTTGTCATAAATTAATTGTTCTTTCATGTGTGGGTTTATTACTGGGCTCTCAATTCTGTTCTATTGGTCTGTGTATCAGTTGTTATGCCAATACTATACTCTTTTAACTACTGTAGCTTTGCAGTATAGTTCCACATCTGGAATTGTGATGCCTCCTGCTTTGCTATTTTCTCTTAAAGTTGATTTGGCTATTTGGAATTATTTGTGGTTCCATTAAAGTTTTAGAATTACTTGTTTTTGTTCTTTGGGACACTCCATAGGAATTTTGATACAGATTGCATTGAATCTGTAATTTGCTTTGGGTGGTATGGACAGTTTAGCAATATTAAGTCTTCCCACTTATGAGCATGAAATATCCTTCTGTTTATTTATGTCTTCTTCAATTTCCTTTATTAGCATCTTACAGTTTTCTGTGTAGAGGGCTTTTGCCTCCTTAGTTAAATTTATTCTTAGGTGTTTTTTTCATTTTGATGCAATTGTAAATGGGATTATTTTCTTAATTCCTCATTTTGACAGTTTGTTATTAGTCTATAGAAATTCCACTGATTTCTGCAGATTAATTTTTTATCCCACAACTTTACTAGATTAATCTACTCTAACAGTTTTTGTAGAGTCTTTAGGGTTTTTCATATAAAGTATCATGTCATCTGCAAACAGTATCAGTTTTATTTTTCCTTTTCTAATTTGGATGAATTTTTTTCTTACCTATTTTCTGTGGCTGGGACTCCTGAGGATTTACTTATGGTAATGATCACTTTATGATGAACACAGATATCTAATCATAATGTTGCATACCTGAAACTTATACAATATTATAAACCAAATTTACCTGTTTAAAAAGAAAAAACTCAAAGATGGAAATGAATATGGCATAATTGGAGGGTGTTGAGAATACAAACCATACCTATTTACCCTGGCCTTTAATTTGTAATAAGTATATTTACTAGAGATTCTGAGTTCTTACCTAACTCTCAGTATTAAGTTTAATTAAGGGCATAGCCCTTAATTAAAGTGGATAATCCAGACTATTTTTGTGCTTATCATTTGTATGGCAGGATTTCAGAAGATATATTTTATGAAACGCCTTTAGATTTGATTCTATAAACAAATCATCTCATCAAAAACGTCTCTAAATAGCTATGAAGACAGAGGACAATTTAATATTTTGGATGTAGACTCAATGACCTTTACACATGTTACTCTTACAAGATTGTGCTTCTTAAGAGAACTCATTACAAGAGGTTAAATAAAACACAATTAACATGTTTTGAAATGTCAATATATTATAGAAAAATTATTGTATCAAGATATACCCTGAATTATATATATATATATAACTATATTATATATATATAATCTTTTAAAATTAATCATTCTGCTTTATAACACTAAGAAAACAGAAGTCAACAGAGTTACTCTCTCCTCTTCTTGCTACAAAACATATTTTTCTTTATCCACTTTCTCTTATTTCCTTGGTGTACAATAACAAATATTATCTAAAAGCTAATATTATCTCCTAACATCTTCTGGAAGCATTTCTCAATAAACTGTGTCATCTTCCCCTTTTTAAATCCAAATATGCTAAAATATTTTCCATTTTAAGAAATAAACCCATTATTTCCTATATTCTTCTCCACCATCATATTTCTTCACTTTCCTTCTTAACATCTTTTTACTTCCTTATAGTGCATTCACTGCATAACCTATTATACTTTGTGTTTTACATCCATCAGGTCTATAAAAACTATTTATGTTAAAGTTTTGAATGACCTTCTTGTCAAATACAATGTTCACTTGATGTCGTCATGATTTCTCTCTGTAGAGCCCTTTCTTAAGCTATTCTATCACCTGCCTTCTTATATCTCCAAATCCTCTCAATTTTCTGCTCCTTTCCAAACTTTCCTTTAAATATGTATATTTCTGCTTTCTGTTTTATAAACTGCTTCTAATCAATTTAGACATTATCTCTGAGATTTGTCATATTACTTTATTTATTAAACTATAATCTGAAAATCCCTAATATTTTATGTATCTCCTTATCTGTAGATCTACATATCCAAATGTCTACTGGGCTTCTTTTCTTGTGTATGCTTTAAGTTTAACATTTCTAAAACGGATCTTGTTTCCTTCTCACTCAAACTCCTACTTCATCCCAATGTGCTATCTCAGTGATCTTGAATTGCACAATATCTCAGTGATCTCGAATTGCATTAAATTATTCCTTGCTCCCTTATTTAACTACTGTAAGCAATTCTGAAGGGTCTTGGAATTTACTTTATTTGCAAGCTGACAAACTGATCTGTTACTGCTTCATGGATATTGGCAGAGGATTTGTGACTCCTGGGTTGGAGACTAAACTTTATTACTCAAGACAAAGAAGTAGCCAGAGATTGTGGGGTTAAACCAGTTCTCCATGACCCTCCAAATTCCATAGGGGCAATGTAGATCAGTCTAGATGGATACCTGCACACCCAGTGGATTATGTAAGAACAGAGGAAAACTGAGTTTTATAATGAATGGTAAGCAAGCCTGCTCTGTGTATAGGGGGAAATATTATCTTATCCATATATGTTGCTTTCTGCAAACACAATCATCAGGGCCCAAAGTGGAATACCTCTCCCAACAACCATTATCCACATCCAATCAATCATCAATTCCAGTTGACTCTAACTCCTAAATATCTTTTAAATTAATCCATTGGTCTCAATCTCCACTGTTACTAAGCTAGTTCAAAACAGGTTATCTCATCTCTCAATAGAATTATTGAGAAAGCTCTTATAGATCTGCTTGCTTATCAGGACCCTGCCTCACTCTCCACGCCCCCCTTCCATCCCCTATGAATCTCAAAAATGACGTCAAACTATCATTGTAAAAATTAACTCCAGCCATGCCAATTTTATTTTTATTGTTCTCATTGCCCTCAGAAAGAATTAACTGATGTTAATGCCTTTCATCATCTGACCTCTGGGTACATTTCTAAATTCATTTCACTGCTTCTTTACCACTTCTTTTTTCCATTTAAAAATAATTCTCACAAATTAATTCCCCCTCCTTCTCACTGCCAACTGCTGTATTAATCTATTTTCTATTTCTCTCACCTCTAAGTGTTTGGGTGTAAATTTTTATTTACCTTATTTGTTCCCACTCAGTTTCTACTTGCTGATTTTTTTAAATTCACATTTCTTCAACTTTCAGCTTTAAGGTCATGTCCACTGAGACATTATCATTAACCTGTAAACAGTCAATACATGGTACCTCTTCCAGATGTCCCAGTTGCACACTGGGTTTCCACACTAGCAGTATTTTCACTAGCGCATATCCCTCACTGGGATCTCTGTGGGGACCAGGGACCACATCTTATTCTTTGATCCTTGTTATATCCCCAACAAATAACAAACTGATTAATATACTCCTTTCTTAATAAATATTTGTGTTAAGAGTGAAGGAAATAAGTAAATTACAAAACATTTGTGACAACTGAAGTTTCCCATGTTCTCAAATATTGAAACTCTAGGTAGGAATGGACCAGGTCTTGTTTGACTTTGTCTCTGCAGCAGTAAGGATAGTGCCTAACACAGGCAGTGGCTACTCATTATTTGCAAATTTTGTGTTTGTGAATTCACCTACTTGATAAAAGTTATTAGTTAAGTCAAAAATCAATACTGTGTTTTTGGGTCATTCATGGACATGTACATGTGCAGAGCAGAAAAATATTTGAGTCCCCCAATGCACATGTTCCCATATGATGTCAACATGTTAGGCTCTGTCTTCCTCATTAAGTTTTCTTACTGTAAATGTATCATTTTCATGGCCAGTAGTGTCACATGTTTGCATTTTTGTGGTTTTTCTTGTCTTTTTTCTTTCTTTCTTTCTTTCTTTTAATTTAAAATAGCCCCCAAGTGAGTGCCCACTAGAGTTTTTAAATGTATGTATCCTGTGATGTTTTTTACAGAGAAAATACCTGTTTTAATTTCCTTCAGCATGAGTTATAGTGAATTCAATGTTACTAAACCAACAATTCATATTAAACAAAGTGTCTTTAAACAGAAACACATAAAGTACGGTTATGTATTGATGGGTCAGTTGGAAATAGTGTGACCAGAAGCTCACAGGAAACTAATTCTGTATTTTCCCTAAGGGCAGTGAACCAATATTTGCTAATTCAGTGTCTGCAGTAACTTTATAGAACATCATTACAGTAAATAATGAGAATAGATTCTAGTTTCTCATAAGTATTTTACAATTAGTAATTGAATGAAAAGAAGTAAGGGATGAATAAGAGAGATAATTAAGTTATGTCTCTGAAATTGTATTATGAGCTATATAACTTGTTCTGTATTTTCTTCAATGAGCTGGGTGAAGATCAAAACACATATTTTTTGTAAAGGGTGGATAATGCATATCCATGAGAGATATTTATGCAGAATGCAAAATAATCTTATTAGGTTGAGGAAATTTACTGGAAATCAATGAGACAAAATTTAACAAGGATGCCAGGATTCACCATTTAAAGTCTACATATTAGTTATCTAAGAAGATAAAGAAATATCTTAACAGTTTTTATATAAACTTCGAAGTTTAATTTTACTTAATCACAAGAAAGATATGAAGAAAACATGTTGAAATCACATAATGTCAAAAGTTACAATCAAGAGATCAAAATAAAAGATGTAAATAGCAATTGTAGCTTAGTTTTACTGTAGCTGCAGATTGAAAATCCACATAAACTGTGTTCTAGGGCTTTAATTTTTAGAATGAGTACCAAATGGATAGATTCAATTACTTAACCGTGTTTTGCTAGATGTATGTAATTTTCATACTATTAACTTAAAATCCTGATATCTATTATTAAATTTCTCATCTCTATTTTTACAGTGTTAAACTCTACTAGAAACACTTCAACTGATTGCAAATGACAAGTGAATCAAAGCTACTGCTAATGCCATTTCACAGACACCCCCAAAACACACCTAACTGTGCAAAGTAAAATTCTGGTTCCCTTGCAGCCAATATTGCCTTATCTAGATATATTTTAAGCTAATAAATTGATTATACGAACATAATACCATAAGAATATTCTAAACTTTATAGCCATAGCCCAATATCATTTCAGAGGAAGATATAAGCTGTATCTTAAGTAATCAATACTCTGTGAAAACTACACTGAATTGATTCAAGTAACACTGGTAAGATTATTGTGACATAATTTGATTTGGTGATAACAAAATATTGTAATGAAATGCACTAGTTGTCCTAATCAAAATCTTTCAAGTTTATCTAAATTTTCACTGATCTATAGAGAGAAATTTTAATATTAGATTTTATTACACTATTAATATCATTCATGTTTTGCTTCAAAGTTAGCCCATCCCTGAAAATATTCCACTTGCATTCCCACTTCCAGGCCTCTTATTGGATTATTTTAAACTTCTAAGCCTTTTTAACAAAGGTAAAACTTGAAAGCAGTTTAACTGTCTCTGAGGTCATGCTGAGAGTAGAGAAGGAATATATCACTTAGTCAAATTCGAACCTCTTGAGAAGCATGTTCAAGATTCTTTAAAAGAAACTTCAGCTTCTCTATCCCTGGACTAACCACCATATTTGATTTCAGAGAAGTCCAACCATTTCAAAAAAGATAGGACTTCTTCAGAGAACAATGGGCATACTCTTTAAACCTCTAGATCATTTATGTTTTTGAACTATAGATTATTTCTACCTCCAGAGAGACCAAGTAACTCTTTAAGTGATATTGTTCTTCTTTTAGAGGTGCATGATTCTTCAGGGAATCATGGCCAGTATCAAATACATGTAATATTCATAACAGGATGACAAGTATTATTAATTTCTGAATACTTTTAAAATCAGCAGACAGTGATTATGATGAATATATCTTCTTTTGGTTCTCTTTAATGTAGATTAAGCAAATATATTTTACATACACTTATAGTTGTTAAGATAAATACATGTCTCATGGAATAGCTGACATATCACATAGTAGTCTATAAATTATAAAGTATCAAAAATATAATTTATCTCAATAATAGCGCTTAATTTGGAAATCATTAACAAGGGCTGAACTCCTAATTAGGTTATAAGACTACTGCATTGAATATTATTCTGTACATTTTTTTTTCCTTTTTGGCCACACTGCATGACATGAGGAACTTCCTCAATCAGGGATTGAACTTGTGTTCCCTGCAGTGGAAATGTGGAGTCTTAACCACTGGACCACTGGGAGAGTCGAATATTATTCTGAAAAGTTATGTACTATATACATTTTAATATTATTTTTGAGAAATTATCCAAAAGTATCAAGTGTGTATTATTATTCAATATAATATTATATCTATAACTGTATTGATCTGGAAATTTTAGAAAGAAAGCATTTTGTTCAGTGTTAAAAATTTTTACGTTTAATAATGTGATAGTGATTTAGTGATTTATTTCAGGACTGATGAAAGTAGTTGAATAATTTTGCATGAAAAATATGGCTAGAATTTTTTGGAGAATAAATTAATATAGATCATTCTAGAAGTACAAATTAAGATTAAAAAGTATTATAGCATTTTGCCAGTTAGAAAAATATTCTAAAATTCCACTAACACTAATTGTTTATCCAAAGTTTGGAGAATATAAAAAAATTATTGGTATCACCAAATAGTGGTCTACTCATTATAGCCAGCAGAATCTGGGATTACTATAAACAAGCTCTTACATTTACATCTAATATCAATATCTCCATTCTCTGCTTCTGTTTTTCATCAAAATATGTGATTATTAAAACTATATTTACTGATATACTTCTTATCATTTTGGTTTAGATTTTTAAGAGTAAATTATTGAAAATAAACATAATCTAAAGAATTTTTAAGAGGTGAAAAAATATATAGAACAATATGTAATAATATAGATTTCCCAAGATAATCTTTAATAAATAAGGGCAATGAGGGTTTGGGAAGGTTTGCTTTAAAATATCACAAAGTATCATAAAGTTGCAACATTAAAACAGGGTTGTCAAAGAAAAAACAATGAAAAGATCAGATCACATATTTCAAATCATGATTCAGATATATTTAGGAATTCAATATATCACAAAAATAATTAATAAATGTAATATGGATAATATAAACTGCTAGCAAATGGTTTGTAGGAAACTAGTCATCATTTAGGAAAAAAATCCAATTAATTTTTAATATTACACTAGACACCAAATCTGATTTTCATTGTTTTAAAGATTAAACCATTTAATTCTAAAAGACAACTATAAGAATTACTAATAAGTGAATACCTATCCATTGAATACCTACTTAGATGTGAATACGTGTTTAATTTGTGAATGAGGAAGGGATTTGTAGGCTTCATTGAATATAATAAATCACAAAGGAAAATTTTTTAAAAAATGACTGGAAAAGAGTGAAAGTTAAATACTAGAATATGTTTTTAAATTGTGTCAAATAAACTGGGAAAAGTTTCAACATATATGTTCTTAACATTTGAGAGAAAACAAACACACAAATAAGAAAAAGAATAGGATGTCAAAGGAATAAAGAAAAAGACCAAAAGATCAATGGAGTACCCAATAATTATTTGGTGAATAAATGTGTGATAGAAAAATGAAAGGAAGAATACCCAAATATTATCAATGGTTATTTGGGGGTAATTGAGTTAGAGGTGATCTTAACATTTTGGATATCATTTCTAATTTCTAAAATCTTTTTTTTTTTTTTTTGGCCAAAAAGTACATGAAAAGATACTCGATATCACTAATTATCAGAGAAATGCATACCAAAACTACAATGAGGTATCACCTCACACTGGTCAGAATGGCCATTATCAAAAAGTCCACAATAAATAAATGTTGGAAGGGTGTGGAGAAAAGGGAACCCTTCTACACTGTTGGTGGGTATGTAAATTGGTACAACCACTGTGAAGAACAGTATTGAGGTTCCTTTAAAAACTAAAAATAAAACTACCATATGATTCAGCTAATCCCACTCCTGAGCATATATCTAGAGAAAACCATAATCCGAAAGGATACATGCACCCCAATGTCCATTGCAACAATACTTACGGTCGTCCAGACATGGAAGCAACCTAAATGTTCATCAACAGAGGAATGGATAAAGAAGGTATGGTACATATATACAATGGAATATTACTTGACCATACAAAAGAATGAAATAATGCCATTTGCAGTAATGTGGATGGACCTAGAGATTATCATACTAAGTGAAGTAAGTCAGACAAAGACCAATATATGATATCACTCATGTGTGGAATCGAATTTTTAAAAAATGAGACAAATGAACTTATTGACAAAACAAAAACAGACTTACAAATAACAAAAACAAACTTATGGCTACGGAAGGGGAAATGTGTTGGGGGGGATAAATCAGGAGCTTGGAATGAACATGCACACACTACTATATATAAGATAGATAACTAGCAAGGACCTTCTCTGTATAGCACAGCGAACTCTCCTTAATATTCTGGAATAACCTGTATGAGAAAAGAACCTAAAAAAAATGAACATATGTATATGTACAACTGAATCACATTGCTATACACCTGAAACTAGCACAACATTGTAAATCAACTATACTCCAATAAAATTTAAATTAAAAAAATTTATTATATAATTTTCAGGTGTACAACATTATAATATGACATCTGCATACACTACAAAGTGATCACCACCATGAGTCTAATTGCCATCCATCAGCATGCAGTTTAATCCCTTCATCAGTTCACCTATCCCACAACCCGTTTCCCATCTGGTAACCACCAATCTGTTCTCTGTATCTATGAGTTTGTTTTTGTTATATTTTGTTCATTAGTTGGTTTTGTTCTTTTAAATTTCATATATTAAAATCATATGTTATTTGTCTTGATCTGACATTTCACTTAGCATAACACTTTCAAAGTCCATCCATATTGTTGCAAATGAAAGGATTTCATTATGTTTTAGGACTGAGTAGTATTCCACTGTGTATATGTACCATATTTTCTTTATCCATTTATCCAGCAATGTATGTTTAGGTTGTTTCCATATCTTGGATATTGTAAATAATACTGCAATGAATATAGGCGTGCATATATCTTTTCAAATTAGCATCTACATGTTCTTTAGATAAATACCCAGAAGTGAAATAGCTGAGTCATGTGATAGTTCTAGCCTTAGATTTTTAGGAATCTTCATACTGTTTTCCATAATTGCTGCACCAATTTACATTCTAATCAAAAGTGAAAGTTCCCTTTTCTCCACACCCTCTCCAACGTTTGTTATTTCTTGTGTTTAAGAGCCATTCTAACAGATATGAGGTGATATCTAATTGTGATTTTGATTTGCATTTCTTTAATAATCAGTGATGTTGAACAGCTTTTCATGGTCATCTGTCTGTTTTCTTTGGCAAAATGTCCATTCAGATCTGCTGCCCAATTTTTTTTTTTTTTTTTTTTTTTTGCGGTATATGGGCCTCTCACTGTTGTGGCCTCTCTCATTGTGGAGCACAGGCTCTGGATGTGCAGGCTCAGTGGCCACGGCTCACGGGCCTAGCCGCTCCACAACATGTGGGATTTTCCAGGACTGGGGCATGAACCCGTGTCCCCTGAATTGGCAGGCGGACTCTCAACCACTGCGCCACCAGGGAAGCCCTCCTGCCCATTTTTTAATCTACCTTTTTTTGTTATTAATGTTTTAAATCTTTAAAGTGATAATACATTGCCTTTTATAAACATACAATAAAACATTTTTAAAAGGCTATGATTAGTAAGTTTATTTTTTCATAACAGCTTTTATTCAAATCACAATTTGACATTTCACAAAAAATGCTATGCAAATAATTATTTAATTAAAGTCCAACATAGCAAATAGTTTATGCAGTTATCAAAGAATAAATGGAGTTAAATTCTTGCTTGCTTATTTGAAAACTTGGGTTATACATTTTCAAACTTAAATGAAGAAATAGAAAGCATATTAAAGATTATCTAGTGCAGTTCCCTGTATTTAAGAGAAAACTGAGAGCCATGAACTGAGAGATGAAGCAATTTATCCAATAGGACACGATTAACAAGTCACACAAATGGGAGTGGAATGTAGGTGTCTAAACTCTCAGATCAATACTCCATCCTCTACTATGAAAATATTAAAATAGTTTCAATTATTTGCAATTCAATGTACGTTTTATGTCTAATAAAAATAGCTCAAACAAATTACTTTCAGCATAAAATTCTTTTGAAAAAAGTAAGTTGGCAAAATCTTTTGTTTTAAACTTATATATAGTTGTTTAGGGTTTGCAATAAAAAGTAATTCCTACTTTGGTATAGTGTTGCTATTATGAAAGCAGAAACTGTATAGAACCATAACTGAATATGATTACATACAATTTTATTTAAGGGAAAACTTAAAGCAATGTAAACAAGAAAGATTCTGCATACTATATATTTTTTCTGCTTTACTACATTAAGTGTTTAATTAAGTAAAATGTGTGTTATAATGAATAGTGTATTTGGAGATGCAAATGTCACTCTTTTTTTTTTTTTTTTTGCGGTACACGGGCCTCTCACTGTTGTGACCTCTCCCATTGCGGAGTGCAGGCTCAGCGGCCATGGCTCACGGGCCTAGCCACTCCGCGGCATGTGGGATCTTCCCGGACCAGAGTGCGAACCCGTGTCCCCTGCATCAGCAGGCGGACTCTCAACCACTGCGCCAGCAGGGAAGCCCTGTCACTCATTTTTAATCATTAGCCCAGATAAACCACAAGAGAGTTATCATTTCCTTTGCAGCCTAGAAATAGTTTTATTTAGTCTTTGTAATTTTAGTCAAATTCTAGATTTTAAATTATTATGTAGATTATTACCTAAGGTATTAGAATAAATAAAAGTCTCATATTGAAATATCCTTTTTACATGTACCATTTTGAAGTTCTGATGTAGAGTTTAGCAACAGTATAAACTAGCTTTCTTTTCTCTAATATAAAATAGGAATTGAAAAATGTGTTTTAAAAATATTCATTTTTGAAAAAGTGTTCTTAATCTATTAAAGTGTTCAGTCAGAAGTATACTGAATAAAGGTATTATAAAGTTTTCCTCATTATGATTTAAATCTAATGCCTTAAAAGTGACAGGTATAAAATATCATATCATCTGTGCTTATTGAATAATACACAGATTTACAAAAATGGGTTTTGTTATTTTAAACCTTCCCTTTTATTTATTTTCTGAGACAAAATAAGATATTGTTGTAAACAACTGTAATTAATCTACTATGATAATGTAGAAGTAGGCATGGAAGAGAAGAAAATAATAATGGTGCACAGAAAAAGAAGGAGGTTTGAATTTGTTCTGTCAGTGATCTAAAATAAGGTATAAAATTTAATTTTGACAAATAAAAATAAACATAAATTCCAAAATTCATATTGTAATTCACTAAATGAATTCAATTGAATTTGTGCAGAAATCTGAAAGTGACCTTGGAGCAATTGAAACTCCTCTTTAAATGTGTCTAGACAGAGAAAAGGAGCACTTAACCACTGAGAAAAGGTTTCAATAGAGACAGTGGTGGAATATGAGCTATAATCACTACCCATCACCATCATGCTAGTCTCTGTTAACAGAGCCTTACATCTACAAACAATTTCTCCACCTACTTCCAATGATTTTTCTGCTCAGTTTTGGTTATTATAACCATATATTGACACTATCAGTTGAATTAGTGTGGTGAAGTACCAACCTAAAATAAAATAACACATTCTTTTAATATAAATGAAAGTACTAATATTAAAAATTCACACCATATACATGACGTTTCAGTTTCTTTCTTTTTTAAAATTTATTTTTGGCTGTTTATTTTGGGTCTTCATTGCTGCATGCAGGCTTTCTCTAGTTGTGAGCGGGGGTTACTCTTCATTGGGTTGCACGGGCTTCTCATTGTGGTGGCTTCTCTTGTTGCAGAGCACAGGCGCTAGGTGCGCAGGCTTCAGTAGTTGTGGCTCACAGGCTTTGTTTCTCCACAGCATGTGGGATCTTCCGAGACCAGGGATCAAGCCCGTGTTCCTTGCATTGGCAGGTGGATTCCTAGCCACTGTGCTACCCGGGAAGTCCCCGATGTTTCATTTCCTTGAATGTTTTTCAGAACTCAGTAAAACACCTGGAAGTCATTAGGAGCCCTTATTGTGATATGCCCATGAGAAAATATTGTATTTCAGCCCTAACTTCTTTCAGGAATAGAACTTCACCTTTGAGGATGAAGTTTGAAGTGGATAAGGGTTGAAAAGTCTTTTCCTTAGAAAGAGAACAGAAAAGGCACATGCCTGAGGTACAAGAGATTGCAGTACCCAGTTGTTGTTTTCTTTCAAACACATAGTTATACCTTCTTTAAGTCTCAATATCTTCACCTATAAAATTATGAAGTGGGATAGGTGACCTCTAATGACCTTCCAAGAAATAAATTCAGTGGAGCTCCCAGTCTTCTCATACAGCTGCATAATGTAATGGCATTTATTTATTCCCACAATACAGGGAATAAAACCTTTCTGAATTGACACTAACCAGAAGCTACGGAACTGCTGATATGGTATCATGCCCATTATGGAAGCATTATAAGTCACATAAATAAAGATTCCAGAGACTCCTGCTTTCTTTATATGGAAAAAAATGAATTTTTATTTTATTTTTTTTTTGCTTTTAAGAGAAAACCTTAATCGACATGACTATAATAAATTTTCTTATCTGAGAAACTTTCTTCTTTAATTACTGTTTAATGGAAGGATTCTTTAAAATAATTCTTCAATTTCTGTTGTTTATTCTAGTGTTTAAAGCTATTTAGAGAACTTTTTTTTGATTGAATGACCAAGTGACAGATTTACTCTGACTTCATAGGTGCCACCAGAGAATAAAGATTATGTTTCAAGGGTATGGGAAGACAGCACCTGATGCCCCTGATCCAAGTGATTGGGTCAGTTCAATCCTCCTGTATGCATTCTGATAGCCTTATGGCTCCAATGACAAGTGGATTTATACAGGATACCGGGAGGGCAAGCCTCCAAATCTTCCCATTCTGTGCTTCCCCCATGCAGCGGTGTTGACTAATTAGGAGACAAGCATGGCCATACAGATATTTACGAATGTACTCTTTCAACCATACTGGATGCTGTTAGTGGAGAAGAAGGTCTGTGGGCCCCAAATGCCTCAAAAGATTTTGCTTGAACACAGGTGTACAAAAGAGACCCTCACTTTCTGGTTTCCTTTCTTTCTCCTACCATGTATCTACCCATTTCCTCACCGGGATGATGGCGGAGGTTTAAATTCTATTACCAGGCCGCAAACTGCTACAAAGTTCTATGCGTAGATTACACCTGAACATTCAGTTCCTCATATTATTAGGCTGTTATTTTATGAAGAGTGGGTGTGGTGTCTTAAGTTATCTTGATTCTTACCTATATGTTTCTTCTTTAGAGATAAGCCTAATGCTTATTGGTTTTTCTTCCAAGTGGTGTGCCTAAAAAGAAGTATGCTTCTGCTATTAATCTAATGCAAAGAACCAGAGACTTATTTTTTTCTTTATGTAATTGTTCAAAGCTCACTATAAAAACTTTACTTTTTTATATAAATTGTTTTCTTCTTAAATTTCTACTTATTTAATTATTAAATATTTTTTGTTCTTGGGCATGCTAATGTATTTTTGTCACTTTTCTACCTTATAATTGAATTCTAAGGAAAGAGGCTTAAGGGAACTTCAAATAATTAGAAACAGTGAAGCATTATGCTAGACAAGACCACCTCCACAAATGGGTGAAATTCCTTAATATATGATCCAAAATACAAAACATTAATCAAATAACTATAATGGCATGCCTTTAAAAATATCTTTTAAAATAAATGATATGGAACCAGGTTATCACTATTAGTTCTAACTTGCACTGAATTCTTTCTTCTTGCCTAAGATAGTAAACAATACTCCCATCACTTCAATTCTGATTTTAAAAAAAAATCACATCTTTATATTTATTAGTCTTCAAGAGATTTACCCTTCTTCACAATAGAATCATACTGCTTAAGATATAGAAATATATACTCTTCTGCAAGCCACAAGGCAATCAATAGAAAACTCCACTGAGTGTTTCACTGGCTGTTTGCCAGTCTCTTAGAGGAAAAAAAAATGTTACTAATGAGCAGTGTGATATCAGTTTCTTCTCTTAAAGAATATGAGAAGCTCTCCTCCAACCAACATTGACAAAAGACTCAAACATCTCACAATCTAACTTTATAATATACTCTCTTCTGGGGTAGCAAGAGGCTTTATCATACAAATATTTGAGAACAGAAAACTAATGGTAAATAAAAAAATCAAACTAGAAATACACTGAATGCTGAAAAGAACAATGGAACTTAAAAGTGAAATAACTGAAGAAGTTTTCATACAAAATAACTCCAGGTTAGAGACACTGGGTGATATGGCTAGAAAATTTAAAGATTGACCAGAAATCATATATGTTTTAGTTTGTTCAAAGTGCTGAGCTATGCACAAATAGAGTAATTTATTGTTTTCAAAAAAATCTGCAGCAACACAAGTAAACAAATGGAATAAACTAAGTAAGAATATTCTTTGCCTTCTGACTGATTATTGGCTTCTTTGGTCTGGGGAATGGGATGGACACATACATGCCAGCAGTCAAAACACTTCATGCCATCTTGCCACTTACACTTGAATTTTTAAAAATTCTAAACCTATAAGGTAAAAATGAATGTCTCATTTGTTTAATAAATCAATATAGTTGATCTGCCAATGATCTTGACCACCCAGTGATCATTTGAGAATTCATGTTCATTTTACTTCATAAAAAACTTGAATTTTTATTTAAGCTTATTAGTGTATAGGGTCTAACATTTTCTGTATTCTGAAATCAATCATAACCTTTTATTAAAAATTGTCTCCTACAAATTACTTTGTCTTAAGATATAATGTACTACAAAACCTTCTAGGAGTTTATGTTAAAAAAAAAAGCAGGAAGGAAAGGTTAGGAAAGGGAAAGGTGGGGCAGAAAGTAAGGGAAAGAAGGAAGGAAGGAAGGAAGGAAAGAAGGAAGGAAGGGAGATCTTTGAGTTGTTTAGGAGGTAGGGGTTTTTTTGTTTGTTTTTTTTGTGGTACGCGGGCCTCTCACCGCTGTGGCCTCTCCCGTTGCGTAGCACAGGCTCCAGACGCGCAGGCTCAGCGGACATGGCCCACGGGCCCAGCCGCTCCGCGGCATGTGGGATCCTCCTGGACCAGGGCACGAACCCGTGTCCCCTGAATCGTCAAGCGGACTCTCAACCACTGCGCCACCAGGGAAGCCCAGGAGGTAGGTTTTACCCTCAAGTTCCCAGGTAGCTAAAAACAAACAATCATTTATTTTGTTACTTGCAACTCATTTTGTATTATGACATACCACAAGATGCCAAACACAATGTGATCCATTTTGACTTCTATAATTCACGTGTCATCTGAAGTCCTCCAGAAAAGCTAATTCTAGATAAGACTGGCTAAAACCCCACCCACATACTGTGATAGCCAAGGAGTCCCCCACATTTCTCAGATTCCCTAAAAGACTAAATTCCTCACTACCACCTTTTTCCTGGGCATGTTTTCACTGAAATCTTCCAGCTCAGTTATTTCAACATTTTGTGGGCATTGTCAATTAAAAACCATATAGACCTATTCATGAAACTAAATTCCTTCAACAACTGGCACACACATGAAAACATATCTGGGTAGATTGAGAGGAGAGTAATTAAGCTCATAATAAAACAAAGAGTATTAAAATGTTTTATGTGAAAATCTCTTTTGAATACAGCGATACCGGGGACTTTTCTCTGGCTGCTTATCTCTATGCTACACTCCAGCATAATCTCTTGTAGGCTCCTCAGTACATGCTTTGCTGAGTGCCACTACTCAACCTCTGACGTTTTTCCCAGGAGATTATTCTTCTTTTCTTCTTCCTCTCTCCTAACTTAGTAGTTTATCCTTAAGGTCCTTGAAATGCCAGGCCCATTTTCTCTTTAATATTCAAATTTATCAAGTTTCTTAGCACAACAGCAAAATCCCATATAGCAAAATTTACCCTTCTAAGCAGGTAGTTCTAGTTGTACTTACCATATTTCCCCTCAAGTACATTTAACATAGCTTTTTACCAAGAGAAATAGAAAGAAGAGGTTAAAAAAAATCATATGAACATGTTTATTAAGTTTTCCAGGAATAAAACTATATATATAACCATATATATATGGTTATATATAATAACCTCCAAATTTTCATCAGCCGTTTTTATCAGCACAGTAGTTCTCAACTGGTGACAATTTTGTCCCCCAGGGGACATTTAACAATATCTGGAGACATTTTTGTTTGTCACAACTGGGGTGGAGGAGTGCTAGTGGCATTTCTGGGTTGATGCCAGAGATGTTGCTAAACATCCGAAAATGCACAGGACAGTCCCCTATGCTAAAGAGTTATCTGGACTAAAACGGCATTAGTGTTGACATTGAGAAACCCTGTGCACTGCACTAATGAGAGTTAAAATTGGATGGGTGAGCTATACTTTAAAAAAAACTATCACACAGTAAAAAGTTGAATTAAAAGCATGATAAAATCTTGTCTTGTGAAAAATGATAAATCCCTTGATAACACCCAGTTCAATAGAAATTGAAATCTATATCTGCCAGTCCTTCAACAACACACATTCTCCCTGGATTTTCCACTCGTCACCCACCGTGCCTCCCCATTCATACATCATACTCTAGTCCATCTGGAGAACCTGGGGTGCCTCAATGTCATGCACTCTAGTAACTGGGCTCCTTATCTCTTGCTACTCCCTCTAACTAGAAAAGGC
Organism: Grampus griseus; assembly: GCF_964374135.1. NCBI lineage: Eukaryota > Metazoa > Chordata > Mammalia > Artiodactyla > Delphinidae > Grampus > Grampus griseus. The sequence continues at coordinate 42,991,994 of NC_139012.1, read as the reverse complement.
TTTTTCATATTCTCCATAGCATTACAACACAAGTTACTATTAAAAGCCTTACATAAATTTATCTCCTCCAGGAAACTTCTCTAAACCTTCTCTTCTCTAGGGAAGATATTTTTTATTCTCTCCTCTATATTCTCATCAGTATCTTTAACAGTTCGATTACAGCGTGTATTATGCTACATTTGGTAGCTCTTTATGCCCCTGTCCAACTAGATAGCACACTTATCTATTTGCTATTTAAATATCATATATACATTTAAATGTATTTTTATTAAATTATTTTTCACCACAGTCTATCACATAACAGAGATGAAATCATGGCGAGAACAGGAAAGGACTGATGATCGTAATGATATAGTTGGTCTTTATATGTGTTTACAGTGTGCTTGGTCCTTTACGTGCATGCTTTTATTAATTTATTTCAGAAAACCTATGAGAAAATTACCATTGTTACCTTCATTGAACATGTGAGGAAACTGAGGTGTTGGCAAGTCAGAAGTTTAACAAAGCCAGAATTTTCAACTACATTTTTAGAGTCCCCATTCCAGAGTCTGAAATTTTGTGTTGTGGTACTTATTCTAATAAAGATAAAACAAAAAGGCGCCATGTAAATGTTGAAAGAACAATGGCAAATAGCTTTTCTGATGTGTTATCAGTAACTTCGAAGAATAGGGTGTACATTTTGACTATGGGTCTTAGAAGCAGTAGGAACAGTGGAGAGAGGAGTTACATTTTATTATTCTCAACATTTCTGATATCTACATAATGCAGGTACATGTGATGGTCTTGTAACCAAAAGTGGGGTCTGGCTACTCGTCACTCAAAAATCAATAAAGAGGCAAGGTTGGTGGAAAGGAAAGCTTGCTTTATTTTCAATACTGGCAACCTGGGTGGGGGGGATGGGGAGGGTGGACTCCTGTTCAAAGGCTGACTCCCCCCACTGACAACCAGTGGGCAAGAGCTTTTATAGACGGAGGGAGGGGGCTACATGCAGAAACAGCATAGTCAGCTCTGACAGTCATCTTAAAATTGGTCATGCGGTGGTCTGATCAGCATCATCTTGATTGTTTTAAATACAGTTAGTCTTTAGTTCCAGGGTCAGGTTTTTCCCATTTCCTTGAGGCCAATTATCAGAATTGTGGCAGCTTATGCCATGGCAACAGTCTGGTCATCATGTAGTTAACTGCTTCCACCTGATGGGGGTTTTAGTATCACAAAACAGCTCACAGGATATGGCTCAGAATATTATCTGTAGCCCTTGAAGAGGAGGTAAAGGTCTTTGACTTTGCTTAATGACTAAAGTATTATTTAGTCTTGTTGTGCTGTTTTCCTTTGTTTCTGCTTTTTCTCACTTCTCTGATTAAACTTATTCTTTGGCTAAAGTTTTTCCACAGACAAAAGGCAAGCAGAGGGCATGGAGGGGCAAGGACCATAGGGTCCTGCTCCCTTTCAGTCTTAAAAATAATAATAGATGCTAGAGCTTATGTAGCATTTCCTGTATACCAGGAGAATTTATGTTTTACATACTTATTCATTTAATTACCATGAGAACTCCATAAGATTTCAATAAATATGATCATATCCCTGATATACAGATGAAGAAATTAAATAACAGAGGTTAAATAACTTTAAAAAGGGGACATAGCAAACAATTTGTAGATACAATTTGCTCCAGATTCTCATTTATAACAATGGATTTAAGAGGGAAGGAATTAGCAATGTGTGGACTTCCCTGCACCAGGAAGGTGCAGTGTTAAGTACATTGGAAATTACAGAGAATAAAAGAAGCCCAGCTGCAACAGAAAAAAATGCAGGAAGAATATGTGAATCACAAAGAAACATTTTTGTAGAAATATTGCATAATTATAGTAATCATTTGTATGTATTACTGTATACTGAAATACCATCATGTCTGTATGCATGCATATAAAATAAACATTATTAATAATATCCCATAAATAAGGATTATGAGTGGAAGAAATCATTAGGTCTCCTACACAGAAAGCATAATCCTTACTTGGAGGAGCTGTTAAATTTCTTGTGATGTACAGTAGCATGAATAAGATGTGTGTGCCTGTGTGTGTGCACACGTGTAAGAGCATGAATGTACACTACTACATTCTGCAAGAATATGAATGGAAGAGAAGAAGAAGAAGACAGTGATAAAAGTGGAAAAAGAGCTAAGATAATTTTTCTGTTTCTCTATGGGTGTTAATTACACATTTCTCGAAGGGAAATTCGAACATTCGAAGGGATCGAACATTGAACTCAAATATGTCAGAGGCCCTAGAACTGAGTGTGATTTCTGCTGCAGATGAAACAGAATGTACAGTTGTATTTGATGCATCCAGAAGACAGGGGTCACGTCCTGTTGTTCACAGATGTGTTCCTAAAGCCTGACACAGTGCTTGGCACTCTAAATAAACACCAAGAATTAACGGAATAAGTAACTAAAAGAAGTTTGAGATTCAGAAATATGGTTATCAGCTCCTGTGCTCTGGAATAATTAGGTTAGAAAGTTTAGTGTATGTTACTCTCTAGTCAATATGGCTGAGCAGAACAATCACAAGATTCAGCTTCTGTTAGTACAGCCATCTGCTTCTAGAGCTTTCTTCTGACATAATGCTACACACAGACACACACACACATATATAACATTTATATGTAACTACATTTTTAAAAATACAGTTGCTTAAAAGATACATATCACATAAAATTATACATGTATATATCCAGATCCACCCCCCCGACACACACTTATATGTATTTTAATGGCTGTTGAGAAGCAGGAACATTTTATAGAGAATAAGACAGTATAAATAAAGAGTAATGGTAATTAAACAATTCAGAGAGAAGGATATGTAAATTTGTTTAGTTAAATTATTGTATGAATAACATATATCAAAAAATTAAATTTCAAAGAGAAAAGAAGTAATCATTAGTAGAGAAATTTAAAAGACAATAGGTTGATATATAATTTTCCCAATTTCAGATTTGCTATTCAGTGTGACTGTTTTCTATTTTTGTTTCCTCCTTCATCATTGCATATTTAAGAATAAAATCTCTATTTTTGCTTCTTTCTCACCACTAATTATTGATGAATTTTTTTAAAAAATGTAATTCACACAGATGATAATCCTTACAGATTTCTTTTGCCTCTTCTTATGTCATGCTTCTTCCTGAGGCTGAATTGTGTATAGAGGGATCAATTACAGAGAAAAGCTGCAATGACAGTCTAAGTCTTCTGTGGCTTGATTATATCTAAAGTTTCTTAGTTAAGTCAGTGAGACACACCCTCCAGGCATGGATCATTGTATCATGAGCATCTTTGGAAGAGAGAGAGAAAGACAAGAGGGAGAGTGAGAAGGAGAAAGATCAGGGCTACTTGTGCTTAATGTATAATTTGTTATTTCTACAAATAGTGGACTCCATCATTTTTGAATAGGTCACACATGTTCCTTTCTGCTTGACAGCATTGCTTAGAAAGAAAACATGTATAAAAATACATTCAATGTGGTAAATTATCTTGAAATCAGTTTTTTTCTTGAGGGTACTAACTGAAAGAAAAAGAAAAATTGTGTGCATACTGCTGTAAAGAAGTATACACTATTATTTCGAGGTTTTAAAAAATTTCTCTACATTCTAAATAAGAGAGAAATTAAAGAATAATTTGCATTAGATTTTTCCCATTCTTTCTCTCATTCAAATATTGTTTAAATCAGTTTTACTCGTGTCTATGTGTTTTATGAATTTTTCAAAACATTTTGCATTGAGTATCATACAAACTAAAGTCTAATATAAAGTCATTTGAAGTCATATAAAGTCATTTTCAGTACTAAACCATTTTCTTGTTGACATTTTCTAAAAGTAAGATAAGTGAAGCATAAGCAAAGGCACAGAAATATCATATATGGACATTAAAATAAATTGCTCACATTATTATGAGCAAAAACACAAAAAAAAATAAAACTACTAAAATCAGGGGAAGATGTTAGTTTCTATTTCGTAGCAACAAAAGAAAGCTTGTAGCAAAGCACGAGGCTTTCTGAACCTGCCTAAAACATTATTCAGAAAATGGGAAACTACAGTTGGCAGCTTATGTCAATCAGAATGAGAACAAGAGAAACAAAATCTCCAGCTGTTGTGTATATCATATGTGTAAAGAGATAATTTGTTATGGCTTATTCTTTACCACAGCAGTCACTTAATTCAGATGATGGCTAGTGGATGTCAGAATTCTAGTAAGAGATTCAAAGACTCAAGTAACATGAAAATTGAATTCTGTTAGTTTATTAGACTCAAATGATAAAAAGTATTTTAAAAGATTTATGAATGATCAAGGTCATCCAAACAGTGTCAGCCTATTAATGCTGCAAGTCTTCCGTAACAAAAAGCTTTGGATCTATAATACTGTATTTGATACCACCTGGGATCTAAAATTTGCAGAAAGAATTACATCTAAAAATTCCAAATGTAATTGACTTCAGTGTTTGAACCTAAAATGAACTTAAAATCTTTAGCTAACTGCATGATTTGTTCTACTTCCTTTCCTCTGATGCTCTAAAAATGCAATATTTTAAAATATATTAGACAGTCTTTAAAGCTCAATTTAAAAACTCTTTTCCCACAGTCAAGATGACAGTCTAGAGGATTCAAATGTGAAGTTCAGTCATTTGAGTATAAAAGATACAAAGAGTCATTTTTTTTCTGTACCTTGGGGTTGAAATAAAATAAAAGTAATTGACCGGTGGAGACCAATTCAATCCAATAACATAGAAATAACTATAAACCACAGAATTGATACATAAAACTCAGAGGTATGTTAATTATGAAAATATGTTAACAGAATAATATGCTTAGTCTACTATCTACTAACAAATGTATAAAAACTGCTTTCCTGTGCAGTCTCGTATCTTTAAGATAAGATAATTTTGTTGGCTTAAAAATACTGAACAATTTGTTGAAGGAAAGTATCATATTAAAATATTTTTATTAGTAAATCCTTATCCTTTTTGTACCTTTTTGTACCCGATAATCATGGCATGTGGAGGACATGTGAATATCCTCCTTCAGTCATGGAACACTTACCAGAGGCTTACAGAGTATTAACAACTCCTGTCTTTTGTAAGAATTTTAATAGCCAAGTCTTCTACATGCAGGAACATCCGGCAGATACTGTAAGTACATTTTAAGACAAGACTAAAATTGTTTGTATGAGTTTAAAATTTGTCAAAGTGCTGTGTAAGAGCTAATCAGCCAAATATTAGTTTGTCTTCAATTTTATCAGGACTTGGATATGAAACACTACAACTGGAATTAGCCCTTAAGATTATATGTTTATGTGTTGAAGAAAGAGATCAGTTTTTTTGACGGCCATGGCATAGGAAATATACTCCATGCCCAAAAACATGAGCTGAGCCTGCACCTTTCAAAAGTCAATCATAGGAAATAATATACTGAAATGAAATCTAACTAAGGGCTGATCCAAGTGATTTAAAGTTAAAAAAAACTACTCAGTCACATGAACAAACATATTGAAAAGTTTACATGTTACTTCTCACTTATGTTTCTATTCAAAATTCTAACTCATCAAACCTTGATAAGTAGATTTCATTCTTCTTACTAGCAGCGTATTTTTCTTTACTTTTAAATATACAATTATATCCCTGTTCAAATACCACATTAACAGAAATACCTTGTTCACCTCCACTTTAGTAACATAATTTTATTTTTAAAAGCATGCATTACTATTTTAAAAGATCTCATAAAACTACTTGTTTTCTTGTTTATTGACTATTTCTCCTCATTCTCCCCAGGTGTAAGAAAGCAGTACCCCATGCGTCTAGTTCACTCAATATTCATACACATATTTTGAGACTACTTTTTTTGTTTGAACAGAATAGGACTCAGTAAATATTTGTTGAATGAATGAGTGAATAAAAAAAAAACACTAAAAAGCTCTTGCCTAATTAAATTTATTCCTATGTTAACAGTCTTAGAAATAAGCATGTAAATTAATTACTCCATAATTATTATATGGTAAACTTCATAAAAAGCTTATATATCATACATATATACATGAATATATATATATACATATATATATAGTGGTCTTATAAAAAAATTACAAAGAAGTGCTATAAATGTTGAAAGTGGAGTCACAATTACTCTTCATATATCTTATAATGTCTAACACAAGCATTTCTGCTGCAACTCGATGTATAACAAAATTACTAAAAAAATTTGCATTCTGCAAATTTACAGTCCAAAAATATCAGGGCTAATGACAAAAATGGGTTTGGAACATTTCACTCAAAAACTATGTGATTATATAACCATAAAGCTAACAAAAACAATAATTATCCAAAAAGAAACACTAGCACAGTTAGAACCCATTAAGTTTCTAGTAGATATGGAAATATTTAGTAAACTTAAGATTTACACATTTAAAAAGATAAGCGGCTATGATGAAGAACATCAGCTGCTGAATTATGGTTACCAAGGAGAAATACACAAAGAGAAGAGAGATCTCCAGAATAAACATTTTAAGGTCCAAGTAGGCCAAACAAAGCTTCCAGGAAGAACATAGCATGAATGACCTTTGTGTGTGATATGACCTTCTTCAAAGAGTGTCTTCTTGAATTCTTCATTGCAAGTATATTAGGATTCAGCTGGCACTACTTGGTGGTGCAAAATATTAATGGGTGAGGACAAACAATATGTGAACCAAAATGACATCTTCATTACCTTAATTCACCAGTTATATATCAGCTAATTGGCATTATGGAAATACTCATTGTCACAGTACATAATTTACTTTGTCTTTAAAGCATAGGGCTTAATATGTATTTGTGGATTCTCTCTCTGAATGATAATCTTGTGATTGAGGTTAGAACAGTTTTAGACATTTAATGCAGGCAATTTTGTTTCACCAAATAGCAAAACATGAATTTTATTTTGTTGATATATCAATCTTAATATTCAAAAAAACCCAAACATCTTTTATATGCCTGGTCTTAGAAAAGGATTCCAGAAAACTGAACTGAATGGGATAAAAAGTGCAATTTTAATGTTATGCTTAGACTATAACATGCTTTTTTCAATTAAAAATTATAAGCAAATAAAAACAATAAGATTTCTAGGATAATTATGTGTTTCTTAAGGTATTTCATATTCATCTGACAAGACACTGCATTATAGAATGATATAAGCATAGCCTTTAATACAGGTACAATACATGGTAAACTCTAAAAAGGAATGGTTCTTAGAAAGATTGATATCATTTGGGGGGATTTTATAATATCAGGTTTTTATTAACTTTTTCCTCTATTACTAGCATACAATACTTCTGATTTCAACTACACACTCATTTTTGTAGGTATTCTATTTGCCAGTCCCCCAGAATTTCTATTCACTATCTTTCACTCTAAGTTTATAAATTCATTGCTTTAACCACTGAATGTATATCTAATGAGTACATTTAGGAACATGTTTTAGTTAAACCTGAATGGTAGAAGAAAAACAAACAAACAGAAGGCAAAGACTTTTCTTTAGTTGAAAAATAAACTCTCAATTTAAAAATAGCAATAGGGCTTCCCTGGTGGTGCAGTGTTTGAGAGTCCGCCTGCCGATGCAGGGGGACGCGGGTTCGTGCCCCGGTCCGGGAAGATCCCACATGCCGCTGAGTGGCTGGGCCCATAAGCCATGGCCACTGAGCCTGTGCATCCAGAACCTGTGCTCCGCAACGGGACAGGTCACAACAGCGAGAGGCCTGCGTACCATCAAAAAAAAAAAAAAGAAAAAAAAATTAGCAATAAACATAAACTCTTAATTGATCAAGATTATGTTAAAGTTCACTCTCATTTGTAACCAGCTTTTGCTCATTTTTATTTTATATAAAACTATTTTCATTTACTATGGAAAATTTATGATTTTTTATTATTTGTAATTTTTAGTAATCTTAAGTAATCTTAAAGATTGCTAAAGTGATCTTTAGTAATCTTAAATGTTTTAGACATCAAATTCATCACATGATTTAACAAATATATGGGTGGGAAAATTAGATTTACCATGTATCTGTACAGCAAGTTTCTTTATACACTTAATTTGCATTACAAAAATGCTTTAGTTCTTTCTTCCACTATTTTCTCACCCCCACCTCCACCACGTTTCATTTTAGTCGGTAAATGTTTATAAAAATAGCATAGACAAATTGTTTTCTTAAGGGATTTAAGTATTTTCATATGCATCTTCTTTAACATAAGTTTGAAATAAATTTTGCATGTCTACTTACATAACAGTAAGTAGCACTGGTATCTGATGTTTTCTTTATAGATTGGGAATTTGTCCTAAAAGACTAAATATATAAACAATAGTCATGATATAATCTGTAATTCTCTTCAAGAAAAATACATGGGTTAGGGCTGAATAAAGGCAGAGCATCTAGACCAATTCAAGCTGTGAAATCAGAGGATACAGAAAACAACCTATTTTATATTTTTTTCAAATTAAAAAAGTCAATTTCAAGGAAGGTTGGTACAATGGCCTTAGTTGTTCAAATTATTTGAAAAAGACAAGTTTTATTGATTAGACAGTATGGTCAGGAGCAAAGTCAAAAAAAATTGCCAATTGATTTCCTGAGAAATGCTACAAAATACTATGAAGAGTGAGTCACAACATCAGTTGAAGCTTAGTCAGTACAGATGAAACAAATGTTTGGAGAAAGTCTTCCCTGTGATGATAGAGGAGGAACTAAAATTTTATTTATTTTTTTTTAAAGAAAGTCTCTCTGAGGTTATTTTGTTCTATTTGTTTCTTAAATATGTAGCACATTCCTAAAGTAAGAACAAATGTGTTAAATATACTTGTTTCCATCAGATTTCTTCCTGCTAAAAGTGTTAATTCATTTACCAAAAGGTAGTTTGACCAGATATGTAAATGGATTCTACTACTGAATGGCAAATAAGCAAAGGATCATTTTACAGATTCAATTTGTGAAGATGGACTTTAAATTCTGATATCCTGCTTTCAAACCTAGGCTTTACATGTATGGCTATTTTAACTTGGATGAAGTACTTCATCTCCCTGAGCATCAGTGTTCTTACTGGAAAAAATAAACAATACCAACAGCAATGCCAAAATGATGTTAATGTTAATAACCATATATGTATATTTGTTTTGAGAATAAAATAATTTAATAATAACAGTAGCCCTTTTATAATGCTTAATATTTGCCAGAAATTAATCTGTGTGTACCTGTGTACTTAATTTTCATAATAGCCCTATAAGTAGGTACTATTATTTTCCCTAGTATACAAATGTTGAAATCAATAAATGGAACTTTTCCAGTTTCATACAATTAGTATTTGGAGAGGCAGGAAGTAAATTCAGAAGGCTGGCTTCAGATCTGTCGAGTTTCCCATTGAGGAACTAATTTTATCAAGGACTTTGCCTAGGCCTGACAAATTTTAAATGCTTAACAAATTTTGTTTCAAAAGATCAGGATGAGACAGAGCAATTCTGGGAACACGGGAACATGGTAAGCTAACTGTGTTTTCCTCTTCTTCCTCTTCCACTTTCAATCCATTTTTCCTTCCTACTCAAAATACTCCAGGGGCTCTCAGGCAACATGGAAGACCTTGGGTTCTGAGGAATTTTATGCCAATGTAATTGGTATAGATGTGTTCTACTCAGTGTACTGAGCCAAGAGTTATAACAGGAAGGCAGCAGATTCTGAGAAGGACTTGACCATCAGGGATCCTATAACTTCCTTGATTGTTATCACTATTATTAGTTGTTGTTATTCTATTTCATTTGCTTTTTGTGATAGTTACAGTTTATTTTACTGGGTTTGTATTTATTTGTTCTAACTGTTAGAGGTGGGAGTTGCTTAGGTCATTTGCAATTTTCCTTAGTTGACTTAGTGGGGCTCAATCAGGTCTGATGGATGGTGATGGTACAACAGGTGGTGAAAAGCAAATTGTTTCTATTCCTGGGCCAAAGAAGATTAACTGCCAGGTCCCCCTGAACTTTAAGAAGACTTCTTGATCTCTTGATCCCTGACGTTTGGATATTTGTCCAGTTTAGGAATTAGGACAATTCAACTTTTTTCACTTTCTTCACTTCTTGGGACCAGGGAGACCAGAACACACACACACACACACACACAACTTGAAATAAATTAATGATGATTATTATGACAATAATATCACTCTGAAATATTTAAATTTTGCACAAAATTATATTTGTAAACTAAAGAATGTAATTTACCAATTAAATAATTAAGTGCATGAATAATGGGAGAGGTAGACACTGTTGAATCTTAAATAAGTAACTTAAGCTACCTAGTACAACAAATATCTTAAAAAATTGACAAAAATATAACTTAGGTTACCTAGTACAACAAATATCTTAAAAACTGACAAAAATATAAAGAGATAGAAATTCTAAAAAAATTATAAGGTAGATATATAACATATAATATGTTTAATATCTGTACATATGTTTAACAGATATTAAACATATTAAATAAGAAATTTATCCAGATTGAAGAATCTGCAAGTTAAAGGAACTCAGTGACTTTAAAGAAATAAAGGATCAGAGACACACATTAAGGAAAACTTCTGAATTCTATATTGAAAGAGCAAGGACTATAATAATCCAATCAAACAAAAAATTACCTGTAAAGAAAAGAACAGATGTCATCAGATCAACATGCACAAAAAGACAAAATAGAGAATAGATTGTGTATTCAGACAACAGGGAAAATTCTGTCCTCATCCAAAATATCATTCAGTTGCCTTAGCAAGATAAAGTTATTTGAGGATATAAATAACTCAGAGAACATGACACATTAGTATCCCATTAGAGGAAAACATAACTGCACTTAAGTATCTGAATCTTTTTCCTGAGTTTGGATTGCGAGTGATGCTGACTTATTTAAAACTATTTTTAAATAAAATAGTTTCCTAAGTTCCATATATTAAGTAGTCAGAGTTACCTTATTTGGCTTCTGTGGTAGCCAGAATAACACCCATCCTTCCACTACAAAGATGTCCATGTCTTCCTAATCCTTGGAACCTGTGAATATGCCTTCTAAACTTACAGAGATGGATTTTGAAGATCTTGAGATGTGTAGAAAATCTAGAATTATCTGAATGAGGCCAATGTAATCAAGAGTCCCTATAAGGGAAAGAAGGAGGGAGGGGAGTTGGATAAAGAGATGTGGCACAGAAAGAAGAGACTGGAGTGATGTAATTCCTGGCTTTGAAGATGCCTTGAAGGGGCCACAAGTCAAGAAATGTAGGGAGCCTCCAGAATCTGAAAAAGGATTCTCTCCCAGAGCCTCAGAACGGAATGCACCCCTGCCCACACCTTGACTTTGGCCCAGTGAGACCAATTCAACCCCCAGAGCTGTGAGATAATAAATTTGTATTGTTTTAATCCACTAAATTTGTGGTGATTTGTTACAGCAGCCACAGAAACTAATGCAAGGACCTTCACACAAAGAAAATTTATCCTAAGCTATTCAATTGCTGAGTTCAGCTAGAGAGGATTCACATAATGAAGGATATCTGTACTCAAGTCACTCTCAAAACCAACAAATGAAACAGAATACATGCCTAGCTTCCAGACTATGAAGAGAAACAGACCTAGTGGTTAGCAAAACATAGCTCTTCTCTCTCTCTGTCTCTCCCTCTTTCCCTACTCAGTCTCTCTGACTCTCTTTTTATCTTATTTCTTACACACACACATTTGACTGACAAGAATAGAGTAACTAAATATATATATATAACATAGGTGTCAAAAGAGAGATCTTGACATGGAAGGCAAATACTATAAGGGGAATTCTAGTACTGTAACTTACTTTCTATCAAGAATAAGAAGTCCTTACTCTAAGACACATTATTATTTTGTTTAACCCTAAGAAAGGATAGTTCCTTCCATTTAAACAGTGACATCCTATCAATTGTAAGATCCATGCCAATTTTTGATAGTGACTGTTTTGTTTTGATATATTCCTAGAAGTGGAATTGATGGATCATATGGTAGTTCTATTTTTAATCTTTGGAGAAACTTCCATAGTGTTTTCCATAGTGGCTTCACAAATTTGCATTCCCACCAGCAGTGCTCAAGGGTGGTATAGTTAACAGTACTGTGTTACATACTTGAAAGTTGCTACAAGAGCAGGAGTTATAAGATGAATTCTTAAAACTTCTCATCATGAGAGAAATGTAACTATACGTGGTGATGGATGTTAACTTATTGTAGTAATTATTTTGAAATATATATCAAATTATTATGTTGTATACCTTAAACTAATACAATATTATACATCAATTATATCTCAAGAAAACTGGAAAAAATAAATTCATTCCAAGATCAAAGATGTTAAAATAAGAAAAAATGTGTAAGAATAAATAACATTGGGCAATACTTTAGCATTATATTTTTAATCTGTTGCAGAGTAACTTATGGTTTGATGGGTATGAAAGGTGAGGAAAGAAATACTTTTCAAAAGTTTCAGTTGAGAAGGTAGTAGAGATTTAAGAAAGAAAGTAGAGAAGAGATAACATTGCAAATTTGAGGAATCAAGAGCATTGTAATGGTGAAAATGATACCTTGATTGCAGAAAGTATTAATCTCATTTTGGAGTAAGAGCAGACTATATATATAATTGATACAGTAAAGAAAAAGTAAATTTTAAAGTAATAGGGAAACTATACTAAATCTACTAAATCACATGTGCAAAAATGAAAAGCATGACAATTGGATCTAATCAGCAACTCTTTTTAACTAAAAAAAGAAAATGACAGTATAAAATAAGTTTATATAAGCATAAATGTTTATATAAGCATAAATATATGTAAAAAGTATATTATTTGCAATAAGTGTACATAGATTAGATTTTACAATTTACAGATGTTGATTGATTACAGTAATGTAAAACTGAATAAAATCAGGCTATCTGCCATTTTCAAAAAATATATGTTAAAATACATGATCAAATATGTAACCTTACAGAGAGAATATATGATTTTACATATTTTTACTTTATAACTTTTATTTTCAGGCTTAAAATTTGTATATAGTAGCTAAAAGTTACAATTATTACTTTGGAAATAGCCAGATTAGTGAAACCAGATAGATAATTGAGGAAGAAATTCTAAAATATGGATGTTTATTTAATGAATAGAAAATGTGAAAGTCCATTTCCATAGGAAAAAGATAAATCATTTAATAATTCTTTTAACACATCTGGTTGTCTGGGAGAAGATAAAAATACAGCTATATCACATGTCATATGAAATACAGTACCGATGGATAAAAATAATATGTTAAAAAATACAAAATCATCTTACTAGAAAATCAAAGAGGTTGTTTTATAATAGAGAGGCAGAAGAAACCTTCTCAAGCAAGACTAGAATCCCAGATACTAACAGAGAAAAAATAGACACATTAAAATATACATTTAAATGTTTGTATGGTAAGAAATACCTTAGAGAATGTCATCAGAGATACAATAGATCTTAGGAAACATACTCATAATGTTGATAATATGTGTGTAAACATTTAAAGACTCTGAATAGCCGAAACGGTCTTGAGAAAGAACAAAGCTGGAAGTATTATCATAATGTGTCCTGTTATCTAACTATAACACAAAGCTAAAGTAATTGAAAGAGATGGTACTCACAAAAAACATACACATAGAACAGTGGAACAGACAGAGAGCCCAGAAATGAACCCACACTTATATGGTTAATTAATCTACAAGAAAGAGTCAAGAATATACAATGGGGAAAAGACAGCCTCTTAAATAAATGATATTGGGAAAACTACACAGCTACACACAAAAGAATTAAGCTAGACTAATTATTCACACCACATCCAAAAATAAACACAAAATGGGTTAAAGACTTAAATGTAAGATCTGAAACCATAAAACATTGGTAGTATGGCCTTTGACATCATTCTTTGAACTTTTTGGATATATCTCCCCAGGCAGGGGAAAGCAAAGCAAAAATAAATAAGTGAGACTACATAAAACTACAAAACCTTTGCACAGTGAAGGAAAGTATCAACAAAATGAAAAGGCCACCTACTGAATAGGAGATGTTTACAAACAATATAGCTGATAAGGGATTAATATTCAAAATTAAAAAAAGAAAAAAAAAAAGAAAGTCTCAAAGAACTCATTCGACATAAAATTTAAAAAATAAATAAATAAAAATAGGAGAGAAGACCTGAATGGATATTCTTCCAAAGAAGGTATACAGATGGCTAACAGACACAGGAAAAGATGCTCAATATCACTAATCATTAGGGAAATGGAAATAAAAATCACAATGAGATATCACCTCACACCTGTCAGAGTGGCTATAATCAAAACAACAAGGATGTGGAGAAAAGGGAACACTTGAGCACTGTTGTTGGAAATGTAAATTGGTGCGGCCACTATGGAAAACAGTAAGGAGATTACTCAAATAATTAAAAATAGAACTAGCATTATATCCAGATATTCCACTTCTGGGTATACAAAGAACACAAAAAACATTAATTTTAAAAGATATCAATATATGCAGTACTATGTTCATTGCAGTATTATTTAAATTAGCCAGAATATGAAAGCAGCCAGAATATGAAAGTGTCCAACTCTAGACAACTAGATAAAGAAAATGTGATAGATATTGCACACACACACACACACACACACACACACACACACACACACACAACATTGCTCAGCCATAAAAAATATAAAATTTTGCTCTTTGTGAAAACATGGACAGAGGGTATTATGCTAAATGGATTATGTCAGAGAAGGAAAAATATGGTATAATTTCACTTATATGTGCAATTAAAAAAAAAAAAGAATAAACATGCAAAAGAGAAACAAGAGTCATAGATACAGAGAACAAACAGGTGGTTTCCAGAAGGGAGTAGGGTGTGAGGATGAGAGAAATAGGTGAGGGAGATCAAGAGCTACAAACTCCCAGTTACAAATAGATGAGTCACAGGTATGAAATGTGCAGTGTAGGGGTATAGTCAGTAATAATGTAATATCTTTATATGATGACATATAACTAGATTTATCATGGTGATTATTTTGTAATGTATAGAAATAGCAAATTATTATGTTATACACTAGTAATTAACATAGTTTTGTAGGTCAATTATACTTCAAACAAACAGACAAATGAATTCATAGAAAAAGAGATCAGATTTGTGGTTACCAGAGGTGAGGGTGGGGGAAGGGGAAATGGGATGAAAATAGTCAAAAGGTACAAACTTCCAGTTTTAAGTACTAGAGATATAATCTACAACATGATAAATATTATTAACACTGCTGTAATTCATAGATGAAAGTTGTTGAGAAAGTAAATCCTAAGAGTTCTCAGCACAATGAATTTTGTTTTTCTTTTTCTTCTATTTTGTATCTTATGATATGATGGATGTTCACTAAACTTATTTTGGTAATTATTTCATGATGTATATAAATAAAAACATTATGCTGTACACATTAAACTTATACAGTGTTGTATGTCAATTATATCTCAATAAACCAGATGGAAATAAATAAATAAAGAAAGAAATAGCTTTTAGGTAAATGTTCATTTTAAAATAAAAAAATAAATACAAATAAAATATACAAGATCTACTTAAATGCATGATGAAAACACAAACAGCTCAATATACAGCTGTGTAAATAATATGAATAAGAAATTCACAGAAACTGTCAATAAGCATAAGAAAAGATGTTCAGTCTTGCTAGTATTTAGAATAATGTTAATTAAACAAATTTGACAAAAAAGTAAGAAAAACATAGGTTTTAATCTACCAGGAATTTATATCAGTGATAGGAATAAGAAAAAAATAAAATAAATAAAGCATTTTTACAATACCTATAAACAATAAAAAGCATATACTCTTTGACCAAGTAACCCCTTTTGATGAATCTGTGCCTAGAAATAAAACTGCTTCTATATATGGGCATGTACACATACGTATTTATCAAAGCATTATTTACACGGCGAAAAAAAAAAACACTTTAAAAATAAAACAGTTGTCCAGAAAAGGTAATGACTGAGTAACATTATGTCAAATCATATAAGATCAAATATTACATTGAATAATATTCATTATTTAATAATATCACATAAACTAATTAAAAGGACTGGATTAGAGCTCTACCAGTCAAATTGGGAGAATTTCTACTAAGCTATGTTGAATGAGAATATAAACTTATGTATACAAGTGTAAGTGCAGATGTATCAGTATAAGAGTATATGATTATAGAGAAATACATCCAAGGCAAGGAGATATTCTAGGTTGTTAACATGCATTATTTGAGGGTAGGTATTGGACAGTTCTGAATGAAGTGGCAGAAGCTGAGGAAGATAAAGTGGCCTAGACATTTCATTGTCTTCCCAACATTTCAACTCCAAATTTAGAGGCTGAAACTGATGAAACTGTCTGCAGCAGTTCTGCTCACCCCCTCATAGTTAATGTAGAGAGAGGTTCATGACCCAATCTCAAATAATAGATCAAAAGGAAATTTAATATGTCATATCTTAAAATTAATTTTTTTTTCTATTAATAAGAGGTTCACAGGATGAAATCTTCATCTTTCTTCAGGATTCAATTGTTTATTGATATGGATTGCCTATAGCCATGTTGTAACCATTAGGGGAGAAAGTAACATCATGGGTAAAATAAAGAGAGCAGAGGAGGAAAATAGGGAAGAAGTATCAATGAAATAATGAATAAATCCTGGAATCTGCACTATCTCTGATTTTCTTGTTACAGAAGGTGATAATATTTTTTATTCTTTAAATCTATCTTAATTGAATGCATGTAAAAACAGAAGGAATAAGTATAAAGGAAAAGAAAAGGGAATATATGAAATGATTATATTTAAACATTACATTTAATGTTATAGATATATATGCATATAGAGAGAAATACAAAATTGAAATTTTACTTTAGTCACCAATTAACACAAGTGAAAACAGCTGATTATTAATAGTAGAATAAATTGGAAGCTAACTTTATTTTCTAAATGCTCATCTCGAAAATGCAGGTCAGTGATCAACTTCCTTTTTTTAATCTCAAATGCTTTTACCTCACTTCCTCAATGCTGTAGGAAACTACATTTCCCAAATTCATTTCCTCTCCAGTTTTCAGGTAAGTTGAGTCATTAAGTATCACTGGAGAATCATTTGAGGGTAGGGATAGAGGAGAAGCCAGAGTATTTCCCTCTGTTTATAGTGATACAAGCTTACATCAGGGAACAAGAAAAATCTCAAACAACCTAACCTTACACTTAATGGGACTATAAACAGAAAAAACAAAACCCAAATTTAGTAGAAGGAAAAAATCACAAAGATCAGAGGAGAAATAAATGAAATAGAAACTAAAAAATATATATTGAAAATATCATTGAAACTGAAAGCTGGTTCTTTGAAATGATAAACAAAATTGATAAACCTTTAACCAGACTGATAAAGTAAAAAGAGAGAGGGCTGAAATCAATAAAATCAGAAATGAAAAATAAATAACAACTGACACCACAGAAATACAAAGGATCATCAGAGATTATTATGAACAACTGTATGCCAGTAAAATGGACAACCTAGAAGAAATGGACATATTCCTAGAAATGTACAATCTCCCCATACTTAACCAGGAATAAACAGAAAATATACACTATTATCTAGAGGGAAATTGAATCAGTAATAATAAAAAACTCCTATCAACAAAAAAAATTCCAGACCCTATGGTTTCACAGATGAATTCTATCAAACATAGAGAGAAGAGTTAACATCTATCCTTCTCAAACTAATCCAA
Organism: Grampus griseus; assembly: GCF_964374135.1. Taxonomy (NCBI): domain Eukaryota; kingdom Metazoa; phylum Chordata; class Mammalia; order Artiodactyla; family Delphinidae; genus Grampus; species Grampus griseus. The sequence continues at coordinate 42,974,150 of NC_139012.1, read as the reverse complement.
ATAATTGCAGAGGAAGTAACAATTCCAAACTCATTGTACAAAGCCAACATCACCCTGGTACCAAAACCACACAAAGATATCACACACAAAAAAGAAAATTACAGGCCAGTATCACTGACCCACATAGATAAAAAATTCCTCAACAAAATGTTAGCAAACAAAATTCAGCAGTGCATTAAAATGATCATTACCATGATCAAGTAGGATATATCCAGGGATGCAAAGGTGGTTCAATATCCTCAAATCAATCATGTGTTATACTACATTAACAAATTGTAGAATAAAAATCATATGATCATCTCAATGGATGCAGAAAAAGCATTTGACAAAATTCAGCATCAATTTATGATAAGAAACTCTCCACAAAGTGAATATATAGGGAACATACCTCAGCATATAAAGGGCATGTATGATGAGCCCACAACTAACATCATACTTAATGATGAAAATCTGAAAGCATTTCCTCTATGGATCAGGAACAAGACAAGGGTACCCACTCTTGCCAGTTTTATTCAACATACTATTGGAAGTCCTAGCCACAGCAATCAGAAAAGAAAAAGAAATAAAATGTGTCCAAATTTGATAGAAAGAAGTAAAAATGTCACTGTCTGCAGACGAAATAATACTACATGTAGAAAATCCTAAAGATGCCACTACAAAACTATTACAGCTCATCAATGAATTCAGTAAACTTGCAGCATACAAAATTAACATGTAGAAATGTGCTGCATTTCTATGTACTAAAAAACAAACTATCCACAAGAGAAATTAAGAAAATAATTCCACTTACCATTGCATCAAAAATAATAAAATACCTAATAATAAATCTAACTATGGAGGTAAAAGACCTGTACTTATAAAACTATAAGACACTGATGAAAGATATTAAAGATGACACAAACAGATGGAAAGATATATCACCTTCATGGACTGGAAGAATTTTTTTTTTTTTAAATGGCCATACTACCCATGGCAATCTACAAATTCAGTGCAATCCCTATCAAAATATCAATGACATTTTTCACAGAACTAGAAATAAAATTCTAAAATTTGTAGGGAAACAGAAAAGACCCTGGAGAGCCAAAGAAATCTTGAGAAAGAAGAACAATGCTGGAGGTTTGCTCCCTGACTACAGACGATTCTACAAAGCTACAGTAATCAAAACAGTATGGTTCTGGCACAAGCATCAACATATAGATCAATAGAACACAGTAGAGAGTCCATAAATAAACCCACACACTTATGGTCAATTAATCTTTCATTAAGGAAGCAAGAATATAAAATGGGGAAAAGACAGTTTATTTAATAAGTAGTGCTGGAAAAACTGGCCAGCTACACATTAAACAATGAAATTACATTTTCTCACACAGTATACAAAAATAAACTCAAAATAAATTAAAATTCTAAAGGCAAGACAAGAAATCATAAAACTCCTAGAGGAAAACATGAACAGAACACTCTTTGATGTAAATTGTAGCAATATTTTTGGAAACATCAAATAAGGCAAGGAAAACAAAAGCAAAATAAACACATGGGACCTAATTAAACTTAAAAACTTTTGCACAGGAAAAGAAACAATTGACAAAACAAAAAGACAACCTACTGAATGGGAGAAAATATTTGCAAATGACATGACCAATAAGGGATTAATAACCAAAGAATATAAACAACCCATGCAACTCAATATCAAAAAAAAATCTGATTTTAAAATATGTACAGAAGACCTGAACATAATTTTTTCCAAAGAAGACATACAGATGGTCAACAGACATATAAAAAATGCTCAACATCACTAATCATCAGAAAAATGTAAATCAAAACCACAATGAAATATCAGCTCACACCTGTAAGAATAGCTATTGTCAAAAAGAACACAGATAACAAATATTGATGAGGATGTGAGGAAAAGGGAACCCTTGTACACAGTTGGTGGGAATGTGAATTAGTGTAGCCATTATGGAAAACAATATGGAAGTTCCTCAAAAAACTAAAAATAGAAGTAATATATGATACAACAATTCCACTCCTGGGTATACATCTAAAGAAAATGAAAACACTAATTTGAAAAATAAATGTTCCCCAATGTTCATAGCAGCATATTTTACAATAGCCAAGATAATGAGGCAACCTAAGTATCCATCAACAGATGAATGGATAAGGAAGATGTGGTATACACACACACGCACACACACACACACACACACACACAATGGATTGCTAATTAGCCATGAGAAAGAAATTTTGCCATTTGCAACAGCATGGATAGACCTGGTGGGTATTATGCTAAGTGAAATAAGTCATACAAAGAAAGACAAATACTATATGTTAACACTTATATGTGGAATATAAAAAATAAAACAAGCACATGACTATAACAAGACAGAGTCACTAATATCTAGAACCAAGTAGTGCTTACCAGTGGACAGAAGGAAGGGGTGAGGGGCAAGATAGAGGTAGGGTATTAATAGGTACCAACTACTATGTATAAAATAAATATGCTACAAGAATACATTGTGCAGCACAGGGAATATACCCAATGTCTTATAACTTTAAGTGGAGTAAAATCTATAAACATTTTGAATCACTATGTTGTACACCTGCATTAATATATTGTAAATCACCTATACCTCAATAAAAACATTAAAAAAGAATTTCTGAGTCAAAATCTAGCCATCATATTTTAATATGCCTCCAAAATGAGACAATACTCTAGCTCTCAGTGTAGTTGCAGTTTCATAATCTCTTACCAACTCGTGTTTAGCTTCTTAACTCTTAGTTGGAAAGGTTGGCTTGGTTACTGTTTCCTGCCTGGACCTGACTCATTCTTACTATTATTACCATTATGCTACAATTAATAATTATTTAATATACAGCATCATGACTCCAGTTAATAATACTATTATATATTTGAAAGTTGCTAAGAGAGTAAATATTAAAAATTCTTAACACAAGTAAAAAATATTTGTAAATACGTGAGGTGATAGATATTAACTACATTTGTTGTAATGACCATTTCACAAAATATACAAATATTGAATCATTATGTTATAGACCTGGAATGTAATATAATGTTATATGTCAGTTATATATCAGTTCACAACTAAATGAAGTTTAAAAGTGAAAAAATGTAATAAGGACTAATGAAAGAAAACTAGAAGACTGGATACCCAAGAATTCTCACATTTCTGATTACCAGAATCCATCAAAATAGCCAGAAGAAGGATTTCAGCATTAAGTCTGAGATGGTCAGGCAGTGCCTCTATGCAATTCAATCACATTTATCTCTTGTGTGTTCTCAAAGGCAATGTAAGAAATGATCAAATAGAATAATTGAAACTGAATATAACAAAACTAATAACGTCAGGAATTTATCAGATCAGTTCACCATTTTCTATTCCTTTTTAACTGAATTTTTAAACCATTGTATAATTTTTTGTTTAAGTATAAAACATTAGCTAGAGAGACATTCTAAAAACTAATAAATAAAAATAACTTTGTAGACCTGCATCCTTGTGTGTTGAAACTTTCATAAAATTTTCTATTTTCTAATGATAATAATTGTTCATACAAATGATAATGCAAAAAGAATCTTTTCCATTTAACGTGGCAACAAAAACTTGTCAAATAGATATCAAATTAATCATTCATGTTAAAAAACATCAAAGTTATCCATCAACGATCTTCATTTAACATGGGTTTAGTGTTTTTATAAAGACACTATTCTTTCCAAAACTCTGTCTAATCAAGTCCATTAAAACAATTAGTTTCGATTATAATTACTTTTGGTGAAACTGATCAGTGATATTGCATTTTATTTTTATGCAATTTCTTTTGTATTTTATGTAATATCCTTGATAATCATTCCATCACTGTCATCACTAAAAACAGGCTATTGCAATACTGGACTTTCATCAAGTTTTATTTTGTTTTTTAGTTTCCCGAGCATTTCTTCACATGGATATAGAACAGGTGGATATGATTATTGCCATTTTTAAGATGCAAATATTTAATCACAAGCATGTGATTTAACCTTCAGAGAAGCTAAGATTGGCACTCAAGTCTCTGAATTTCTTTCTTTCGGCACCTTAGAAGACACTGTCAGGTCATAGTTTGAAATTTGGAATATTTATAATTAGATTGCAAACTCTTGAAATCAGGGCTGTTTTCTATTTCTTCTTTAGTCTTCTTTTAACAGTTGACTGATGTCATGTGGCAAAAATATAACTGGCCAAACAATTTTGATATACCTGAGGGTCACTATCCTATTTATGACACAGATGTGTTTCAAATATTGATTTAATTTGAACCCAAAACACTTTTTTTTTACAAATATTAGTAATATTTGAGTGATATGTTGCCTTACTTAAGTCATAAAATATCTCAGAGATAGAAGAGATTATTATATTATATTATATTATATTATATTTTTTGCCCAATTAAGTTTCTTTTTCTAATGATTTCTGTTTCTTTGTTTCACTCCAACAGAACTCTACCTATACTTTCTTCCCTGTTGCTTCAAATTAAAGTTGAAGATTAACTTGTAATCAACTGATTTCTTCATCAGAGTCAAATATACTTGAAGGCCAGGCTACTACTTTTTCCTTTCCTTCTTTCCTTCCTCCCTTCCTTTCCTTCCTTCCTTCCTTTCTTCTTTCCTTCCTTCCATCCCTCCTTTTTCTTTCCTTCCCTCTTTCTTTCTTTTCTTTCTCAGTCTCCCTTTCTTTCTTCCTTTCTTTTTCCCTCCCTCCCTCCCAATCTCTCTCTCCCTTTCTTCCTTCCTTCCTCTCTTTCTTTCTTTCCCTCTTTCTTTCCCTCTCCTTTATTCTGGCCTAGCATAGAAATTGTGATTAAAGAGTAAATCCTACAAATGTCATTATTATTGAACAGATAAATGACCCAAGATGGAATTGTAGTCTATTCATTAATGTTAAAACACACTGTGAGCCCAGTATGCCTGCTTCTTGGAGTGAGATATCTATTATGTTATAAAGACACTCTTGTACTGCATTGACCGTGAGCTGTGTTTCCTGATAAGCTACTAGAGAACAGGCCTGCCATGTCTATGAACTACTTCCTGAACAAGACCTCTAAAGGAATTTGTAGTAGTAGCAGCTTTAACCACCAAATTAGTGCCTTAACCTAAATATGAAATTGTTCCTGAAGGGATACATGATTGACAATCTCATATCCAAATGGATCCAGGTCCAGTTTTGAATATTGATTTCTCCTATAAAAAAAAAATAAGGGATAAAGATGATTATTGATTTGCAGGCATAGTGGTGTGATGGAAAGTGAAAGAGAAGACTTAAAAAACAAGTCGGTTTACACTACCTCTGCCACCGCATGGCATACCTCTGCCTCAAGTTACTGCCTCAGGTTGTATGGTGTTTGTCAGGAACACCCTCAGCCCATACCCATGCTAAAGCAGATTCTCTCTCTCATGCCTCTTATATCTAGGCACACACTTGACCACCCTGGTATACACAACTTGACAGAGAGGCAAGCTGGATTTTGATCACATCAACAACATTGCTACAGTATGAATTCTTCCTGGAGCTTTGTTGGAATTTACATGTGAATATAGAATTTTAATTTTGTCACAAATCTCAGTCAATATGAATCTGAGGGATATGCTCCATAAATGTCTCAATTCAATAATATAATGATTGTAATACCAATGGCTAGATATGGGGATTTGTCTATATCAGGATAGTTTCCTGATCTCACTACACCAGAGTACTTTAGAGGAATTTTTAGCCAAAGTTCAGAAGAAAGTCTCATGTTGCCTGACCCCAGATTAATTCACTGGTTCTTTTATAACACAATGGAGGAAGATTCTGGGTTCTAGGAGACTGTCAGACAGAATTTTTTCTTAGAAAAAAATAGCTTTGTAGTCTACTTAAAATAATAATGAATAATTAGCCATTACCTTCTGCTTGTAAGATTTCTTCTATTTAACTGGTTGAAGCAAAATTGGATATTCATTCTTATTTTGAAAGAGGAAGTGCAATTTCAGCTACAGTCAAGCTTAGTAAAAATGACATTGTCACTGCCACTTTTTGCCCAAAGTGAACTGCCTTATTTTGTACCTTACATGATTGACAATGAAGATGCTGAATTATACTTTTTTTTCCCCTCTTTTGAAATACTGAAGAGATGACTTTCTCCACCTGCTAACAGAAATACTACAAAAGTAGAAAAAGTGCAGAATTGTAAAGATATATAGCAACACAAAAAGTATGAATAAGCTCACAGTTTTGTTATTTCCTTGTTATAATTATAAAAATTATTGTGTAGGAATAGAACAGCTTCAGCCTTACTAAGCTCTCCTTTCAGAGGAAAGGTCTATTAAGTTCATATGTTCAGATGAAGGAAGGATTTTTCAAGTGGCACATGTCTAAGAAGCCTCCTTGACCTGGTGTGGCAGTGTTATTAAAAGTTGCTTAGTCATCTAGTAATACCTTTAATGTGTCTCCCCAACACTTTCAGTTCAAAATTCTATCATATAAAGACTGGAAATCTTGGGAAATGTCAGAGAAATGCCTTATGAATATTCACATATGATAAACTTAGTTGTTCACGTTTGGCTCTTCTATTACATGTGCCTGTCCCAAGCTGTCTTGTACTCTCTCCTGCCCGACCAGAGTAACTCAGGGGCAACTGGGAAGTGCTTCCTTTAACCAAGGACTGTAAGATGCAGCACTCTGGAGCTGTGGTTTGCAAACCTGTTCCTTGGAGGCCTTGAGTCTCGCTGAGGTGATTCAAGGTTCCAAAACATTGGTTTGTAATATTATGTTTGGTAGTGTGGTAATTAAAGAAAACACTCAAACGTGCTGTCAAATTTTAACACATTGGAGACTATTGATGTGTTAACTTAAACTGCAAGGTTAATTTGCTTTTGTGCATTCCTCATTAAAATTACCCCTACTGTCTCTGTAAATATATTTGAAGGTTTTATAATGTGTACTGATTGGTGAAGTTGGAGCTCTGCCCTAATCTTTTAATGTTTTTAATTCCTGTGTGAGCATTTCAACACCTTTAAAATTAACCAGCGAGTCTTTTATTAAAGTGTTTGCCTAATGCACCCAATTAAGTAGTAAATATGGCTGAGATATAAGCTTGTTGTTTACTTTCTTCAGCAAGTAATGGTCAGTTATACAATGGCTACCAAATACAAAGTAATTTTTATGCATAAAATTATATAAGCAGTTTTAGTTTTTCTCATTCATTGGTTTTATTTTTTTAAATGCTATAATTTGAATGTATGAAATCAATCCTTTAAATTTATTTATTTATAAGTTTTATATATTAAGATCTACATAAAAGTTTTGTTTGCAAAATTGGGCACCGACCCTTAACTGTGAGTGCAGCGGGAGCTATGGCGCAGTGAAATGGAAACTGGTAGAATGCGGTGGGGAAGTTTTGATCTACCTTCACTTCTAGTGTCACTGGTTTTGCGGGTTTGGGAAGTCACTTTTTTAGACCAGGGACAGTTGAAATAAGAGACATAATGTGGCATTGTTATTTAGGCATTAAAGGTCTGTTCAAAGTTCCAGCTGTTCATTCTGAATGACAATATTATAAAAATTATTATTTTTTTTTATTAAATTAAATTACTAGGAAATAACTTCAGTTATTTTTTGTCTGTGAATGATTCCTAAATTTCTTTATGTAGTTTTAACCAAATTTTGGTACTTATGTGGCTTTAGCTATGGAGTACAAACTAGATTCCTAATAAAGCCCAGAGTTTTCATAGCTTGTGGATAGATAAGGAAGACAGTGTCTTTGACAAGACTTCAGAATACAAGATGGCAGGTGACTTACCAAGGCGAAAAAAAGGGTATCAAGGAGATTGAGGTTGATTTTGGGTTTTTAGGCAGTTTTTCCACACATGCTTGCCCTGTTGTAATAGAAAAATTAGTATTTGATTAAGAACTAATTTGAGAGAAGATTATGTAACATTGTGTTGAAAGGTCATTTCATACCTGATAAAATTATTGTACATTTTTGAGGCAGGCATTTGAAGCAAACATCTTGGGTTATGTCTGTCTCCTGTGTCACCCATTGACAGCAAAATGATGACAATATCATCTACATAACTCCCAGGTACCTTGATGTAGCCCCAAAATACAAAGGGATAAGAACTTCTAAGTAAGGAATCCTAGCTCACATAAAATCTGCTTTCTTTGCAAATAATCAGTTAACGTCTAATGTACTTTTGTACTTTTCAGTTAAAAAAGAAACAAACAAGTTAAGGCTATTATCCTAAATAAAAGAACACACTATGAGGGACATTTCAGAAATAGAGCTCTTGACAATATTTCAATTAAATATAGTCTTTCCCAATAGAACATTTGAAAAATATGTTTTCTTGTGTGCTTTATTTAAAATACCATATCTGTATTTAAAAAAAAATAATTGACAGTTATAACATGTGTCGGTATTGAAATGTATCATAATAGGTTGTCTTCTGGCTTGTTTGAGGGGTTCCTTCTTCCTCAATACCAAAATATCAATATTTATAATTCATATCTTACAGTCCCACTTCCCACTCCCTTCTTCTTTAAATTGACTGCTCTTAATCTACACTGGTCAAAAAATTCTTATAATCAAAGTTGTTGTCATGGACAAAGTATAGAGGGAAAAGAAAATGAGTAAATGCCTGAGGATTTAATTTATCAATAAAGTCCATAGAATTGAAAATATCGATAATGAGTTTTATTTGAAATTTTCATTGTTTATTTGGAAGCATTTCCCAAGTAATTGGAACTGAGTGTAACTCTAACACAGCGTAATAGAATTTTCCAAACATTCTAGGTGACCTCTCTCTCTTTGGCAGAATAGTACTTTTCCTCCACCTCCATGTTACTAACCATAGTTCTGAATCTGCGAGAGTCAGAGCAGAGGTAAAGGGTAAGGAGACATTTTACTCTGGTAGTACTATCTCAAAGATGGCAAGTGTTTGAACTCTGTCTTTGGAGACTCTGTGATCAAGTCCGAACTCTCTGTCTTTGGGGACTCCATATCAATATTTCCTTAGTGGCTTCTTTGGCATGATGTAAAATGACTCAAGCTGGCTTTATCACCATGTAGTCTATCTCTCCCTTTTCTTGGGCATCACAAAACTTTTGATCTGATAAACTGTAGAAGAAAAGGCTAACCCCCCATACAGGGACACTTTCTTTAGCTACACTTCTAAAACATCTGGGCAGCTGTTTTTTTATCCTCTAGATCAGGGATCAGGAAAGCAGTGCTCATTGGACAAATCCATTTTATTACCTGTGTGTGTAAATAAAATTTTATTGGTACATGTGCCCTTTTATTTATATGTGGTCTACGGCTGCTTGTGTACAAAAAAGGCAGAATTGAGTAGTTGTGACTGAGGTCATATGACCTGCATAATCTAAAATATTTACTATCTAGCTGTTTACAAAAAATGTTTGCTGACCCTGCTCTAGACATAGGGAGTTGAAGTCAAACTTTAGTCTCTTATGCTCTGCAAACATGTAGGGACACATAATGAGCTCTCTGAGTGAGCTCACTCAAGACCCATTGGGAGGAGCTTGGACACTAGGTAAATATTCTCCCAAAATCATCTTGTCATATTTTCTTTCTCTACTGTTTATCACTGATGCTTGTGAATTTTGAACAAAGCTTTAGATACTTGCTTTGACTTATTTAGAGGGTTGTCTATATTAGGAATTATTTTGACATATAATATTAGAACTTATTTTGACATCTAATAGTTCATAATTTAACACTTCAGTAGAAACCTCCAGATTAATATTTCATTATTAAAAAGATTTAGTAAGGTAAGCTACCTCTTACCTCTCACTTCGTTTCTGTTCAATCTTATTAAACTGGAACTTCTTTTGTAGAGCCGTCTGTGCTTTGCTACATTTTCTTTTTCAAAAATTCTCCAGATAGTATTTCAAATTCTCCAAATTCTTCTTCACATAGAATGAAGAATGACTTACTTATTTGGGGAAAAATTAACAGAACACAGATGCTTCAATTAATTTGTTTCTTGGTATTGTGTCTGCCTCTTCAAAGAGTTGGGTGGTATTCCCAGATCTTGTTCTATTTTTGAGGGTATGTGGCCAGACCTTATACATTCTACAGGAAGATCTGGAGACCAATCCTTCTTCTCTCCCCATGTGAGAAGTGTGTGGGAGGCACCACTCTGGGTGGTTTTCTGTGTTGCAGTCCCAAACATTCCATTAGGCGTACCACCTAAAAACCAAGATTGGAGAGCAAGTTTTGGTTGTGTCTTCATAGCTAAGCTGAGCTCTCTATTCTTAACAGTAATAAAACTGATTTTTAGATCTCTATTTGTCATTTTGCTTATTTTGTTCTATACTCAAATTGTTGTGAGTCATTTCACTTTCTATACAGCTAAATTAGTAAGCAGTAGGCACTCAATTAAAACCAGCTCTTACTTTCATTATTACAAACCATAGGTTCTGATTTTATACCTAAGAATTTGTAATTAGCAAAGGGAAAACATCATTCAAAAGGATTATTCAATCTTTTCTCCTTTTACCACTTCTGTCCCCTTAATCTCTCTTTTGCTTTTAGCCTGATATTTTAAAAGTAATTTCAGAAGGTTTTCAAGACTTCTGGACTGAATGAGCCCTAACTAGCTTTCAGCTGAAACTTCTAAGTTCCTGAAAGGCTACAATTTGAATAATATGAAACAATGTGTTATACAGGTACATAAAAATATATATTTGTATATGTTTATCTATATATGTTATAATTATTATGAAAGAAATAATCACTATTAATATTTACAATGTATATGTACATATATAGGGAGAATGTGCCACTCTAAAACAAACCGATTGATATTATATGTCCCTGGTGGGCATGAATTTCATTATTTTATCATTACAAATAGTATGTCATAACTTATGGCATTTTATTCAATTTGACACATTACAAATTGCTATTTCCATATAAATATGTTTTTAAAAAATTTAAAGTTAAAGCCGGAGGGTTTGGGAAATTTGACATTGCACTCTTACAAGTGGCTGACCTCATTTGTGCTTATCTGGAATAAAATGGATCTAATAATCTCTTGATTGTTTGTAAATCTCGAAGTCTAGTCCCTGCAGAAAAAAGTGTACACTGGTTGAATCAATATTTTATCCCCAAAAGACTGACAATAGCATTAACTTTTATATTGTATAAAATAAATAAAAAACAGTTAAAGTATTTGAGTTGCATTACAACTGAACTACTTTATTCACAGATGGCACCTCTCTTTTGAGATGCTTTATAACTTATCAAGCTACCTTAAATACTTTCTAGAACAAGGTAAGACACACAGTCAATGTCACATTTATTTCCACAAAAATAATAAATAAAATAGGCATTAAAAGAACACCTCTAACAGCAATTTTGGTTGACACAAGGAAGACCCTTTAAGGAATAATATACTAAAAGCAGCGGCACCATATTTCCCAGTTTTGAAATCTCATGTTGATATCTCAAGTTTCATTTGAAAGATTCTCTCACTATCACTTGAACAATTTTTGAAAGTGGGGCAAGAGTTGCATAATTAAATGACAAAAGAAAAATACATTGAATCATACCATCTCAGAGCTGAAGATTTTCATAATTATCTAGAGTTAAGCCAGTTATTTAACACAAGAAACAAATCCAGTGTTGTGACTTGAAGACCCAGGATTTCTGACTGTCCATATTGTGTTTTCTACTAGATGATTCTTTAAAAAAAGTCAGCAAATACAATAGGGAACTGGTGATATTTATGTCAATCATATCATTGTTTCCAGATTTGCTTCATTAGCATTACCAAATATTTCATTCAACTATTTCTCTTCCATCTTTCCCTTCAAACACAACAATTTCCTTGGCAAATAAAGCATCCATAAGTACACTTGGGTCTATCTCTGGGGTTTCTGGAAATTGACATTTTAAGATAAGAGCAAAAATAAAGGGAGATGGCTTCAGGGCAAGATATCTTGGCAACATTCAATTTTTGTCTCATATAGAGGAACATGGCTTTCTCTCAGGATGCTGTGCTATAATACAAAGATTAGAGCAATTATGAAAGCCTTCTTTTTAGTCATCACAAATGATATTTAAAAATGAGCAATCTGTATTTTCTCCTCTATATACCTGTACAAAACTTTAACTTGGGACAATTTGTGGGGTAATTTGGGGTTATTTAGCCACAAAATAGCATTAAATACATAGAGACAGTTTAACAAAGTATTGCCCTTTAGAAAAACGTAATAGAACAACTATACAAAGATAATTTTAAAATGCATGCTTATGAATTACCTAAATAACAGTAAACACTGTATGTATTCTCAGTTCATTGCTTTCATACAAATAGATGCCTCTAAAATGCTTAAGACCGTCCTTCTTTCCTTTTATTTTCCTTTCTTTCTTTCTTTTTCTCTTCCTTTCTTTTGAAAATTTTGGTTTTTAGAAGAAGCAAAATTATATTATTATTATTATTTTAAAATGAATATAAATTTATAGATGCCAAAATGTAAATTCCCATCATCTTGTTCCCTCAGGCTCCATGCTGATGACAGTGATAAAATCCAGTGGATTGGTGATGCTGAAGACGATTTGCAAAGAAAGTAGTTTGACTTCATATTCAAATATCTCATGGCGTTAAATAAAACACAGTTTCTTCCTTACCAATAATGGAAAATGATAAGAACCTGGCTTAGCTAAAACTGCTCTAGATAAATTATTCTTTTTGATGTAGAATGAAAACAGCAATTCAAATTCACAGTCATGCTATCCTGTTAACTTTTTCCCCTCATTGCTCCATTCCCAGATTGCTAACTTTAAAGCACAGATTCCTGGAATAGATAATTAATTCTATGTGGACAAAGCCATCACTGTATCTACTTTTCAGAAAGATGTTATTATGCCAGAAACATAAATTTAATCACAATTGTAACATTGAATTTTCCTTGAAACTGAGTAAAGGGAAAACAAATTTTTGCTTAGTTATTGCTTCCAATTTGCCAACTTGATATGATTCATTCTAAAAGTGAAAGTACTGGGATCTCTACTACCTTTTACTAAGTGCATGAATTACATGAGAGCAGAGGAAGAAAAACATGTAGAAAGATTCACAATCCACTCAGATTACAAATAAATATTTCCTTAAAAATAACTTCCTATTTGTTAATCTGTTCTTCCTTATGAATTTCACCATATAGGGTAGTTGAAAAAAAAAAAAAAAGACAAAATAATACTTAGACCTAACCAGTAACTTTAGTTCAGTTAATACCGTCTTTAGTATCTTTAGGTAATTTACTCTGTGTTTGAATAAATTATGCAAATGTCGGATATTTTCAGCATTCTAGTCTCACCTGGTACTGCTCCTAACCAAGATGGTGACTGACTGACTGCTTTGTGGGTGTATATCTAATATGCCTTGGTGTGGAACAAGACAAATGAGGTATACAAATCCATGTCTTCTGGATCCTCTTTCTACTTCAAAAGGACACATCTAGCTCAGGGAAAAAATACACTTTCATCCAAAGTTAGCAGCTGCCTCTGTTCTTGACATTCCCACATCTGCAGCACAAACCTAACTCTACCTCTATGTTTCCTTGGGGTCATTGGGAAACTACATTTCCTGCACACATCATGCTGACCAAAAAGAACAAAGGTCACCTAAGTTGCTTTCTCCTGCTAAAGCCACTGAACAATTTTCCTGCACAGTACAGAGAATGCACGTTTTTGGAATTTCTCCTAAAAGTTTAGAGCCCATGTTACCATTAGCTCATTCTCCCTCTTCTCGAATGCACTAATATAATGAGTTGAGATTTGTTCTTTTTTTTTTTTTTTTTTTTTTTTTTGCGATACGGGGGCCTCTCACTGTTGTGGCCTCTCCCGTTGCGGAGCACAGGCTCCGGAAGCGCAGACTCAGCGGCCATGGCTCACCGGCCCAGCCGCTCCGCGTCCCCTGCATCGGCAGGCGGACTCCCAACCACTGCGCCACCAGGGAAGCCCCGAGATTTGTTCTTTTTATTCCTTTATGATTATGTCTTCTTTAGTCCTTTCCTGGGCATATAGTAAACTCTAGTATGCCAGTGGTCAAGAGAGAGAGAGAAATTTTAAAATCCTTTTTATCCTGACTTTCAACTTGCTTGTCTATTATTTAGGAAGTCAGAAACTGAATATTTACTCTTTTCTGCGTTTGAATTTCTGATGTAACATTCCTATAGCTTCCCACTATTCCACCAGCTTCCTCTCCACCACGGGGGTGACTCAGAAAAGAACAGGATCACCAAGCGACAAAGAGAAAAATATAGAAATATATTTAGATTCATTCTCTTATTGTATATTTCACTACTAAATGTAAAAATTTATTAAACATTAATGTTTTATACACTGTGATGTTTATAAGAGGATTCATTGTTTACAGTATAACAGATTGTAGACTGTAACCTATTTTAACTCTAAAAGAAAGCTTAATATGTGAAGAAAAATGTAAATCAAGTAAATATAGTGGAGAAACAATTGGAAAAATTTGAAACAGAATAAGGTCATATAGTAAACTGAACATCAGATTTTAACTGTATTACTATATTGAACAACCTGGCTCAAACCTCTGCTTTGATTTCTATACATTACTTCTCTAGAGCAGACCTTCATTTTTGCTTCCCTGTACTAAGCATGCTTCCCATCCCAAATCCCTGCCTCTGTTTCTATCACCCTTTCTCCTAGCCATAGTGCATGCTTAGTTTTCCCCAAACTCAATTATATGCTCAAATGACAGTGGCATCATTTTTTCTCAAGTAAGTTCTAAGTGTGTTTCTGTGGTATTAAAGCCTGATTGGCACTCAAAGTCTGCTACCACTTCATTGTTCTAGCTTTTCCTCTATGATATTTTTTTTTTCTCCTCTAGTACATAGTCATCAATCTGTTGTCCCCAGAGGCTTACATTATTTTCCTTCTTCTTTTCTCATTTTCTCCACAATTGCAATAATCTTTTTACTGATAATTCTCAACTTGCTATCTCCCACCCAATCCACTGGGCATCCTAGGTCATGTAGCCAACTGCATGCAATGTAAATATTTCAAAGCAGAGAGTACTGTACTAAAAGTGAAAGAAACTTCCCTCCAAATCTGCATGTTCTTCCATATTATTTTACTTTTATTAATGGCCTCACTATCCACCTACTCTGTTCAATAGGGCAATATAACATCTTTACATCAGCTCTAATTCCAAGCTAACTTTTCATGAAACTCTTCTTTTTTTTAGTTTTATTGAGGTATAATTACAAATAAAATTGTAACATATTTAAAGTGTACACCATGATGTTTTGATATACATAAACATTGTGGAAGGAATCCCACCTTAAATTTAATTAACATATCCATCATATATTTACTTTTTTTGTGTGTGTGTGAGAATGCTTAATTTCTCTCTCCTAGCAAATTTCAATTATATAATACAATATAATCAACTACAGTCACTGTGTTTCACATTATTAAGACCTTATTCATCTTATAACTGAAAGTTTGTACCCTTTTACCAACCTCTCCCTATTTCCCCTACCCCTTCATCCCTGGCAGCCACCATTCAACTCTCTGTTTCTATGAGTTTAACTTTTTCATTTCTTTTTAGGTTTCACATATAGGTGATACCACGCAGTAGTTGTTTTTCTGTGTCTGACTTATGTCACTTAGCATGATGCCCTCCATGTTTATCCATTTTGCAAATGACAGGATTTTGTTCTTGTTTAAGGCTGAATAATATTCCATAAGTATACACAATATATATGTAGGAGTGTGGCAAAAGAGAAAAAAACAGTAAATATTATTTATAAGGATTTAGGATCTGAACACAAGAGGTTCAAAGAGGTTTTAGGGCAGGGAATGCTTTGTTATGACAAAGTATATGACATAGTATTTTAAGTTTGTGAGGTAAGAGCCCTGGCAAGTTTAATGAACTGTTTTTGTGAATTTTAGGTGAACTGTTTATACAAAAGTGCCAACTATCATTAGTAGATACCTGATTTTCCAGATGAGCAAACTGCATGCTAAAAAAAAAAAAAAAAAAAAAAACCAAAAGGTTTCCAATCATTTCCTAAAAGAAATAGTAAAGTTATTAATGATTTATAGCCTTACCTCCTGGGTGAAAACTTTTTCTGAGCAGGCATTTACTTTGACACAGATGTTCTCAAATCTGAGACCCGACAGTTGTGATGATGCTGGTGAGCTCGATTCTCAATCCCTGCCTTGTGTCATTATCCACTCTGAGCTGAATTCAATCAGTTTTCATTCACTTGTAAACTGAGAACCAAGAAGGCCCATATTATAACAAGAGAAAAGACCCAACCCATGTTGAGGAGAATGCAGAAACAGATATAGGGTATTAGCCAAATGACCTAATTTAATTATCTATTTGTTTTCCTGGATCTTTTTCATGTCAGGAAGGTCTCAGGATACGAGTACTGCATTCTTCCCCTAAGATGACACATATTCCTTCTTAAGAAGTTAACATTATATCTAGGGATGTTCTGCTGGGCTTGTTTGTCCAATTTAATAAATTTCTAGGGCAAAAAGTTCTCTGGCCTCAGTGATCTTGCCTGGCTTTAATCATGATCTGAATCACAGAAGGAAGAATTTTTCCTCATTTTCTAGGCCCTTTGTAAAGCATGAAATGAAGGGAATTGAAGACAGTCCAGAATTCCTTTCTGTTGGTTAGGTTTTGTGGTCATGGATCATGGGCTAGATATTTGCCATCTTGAATTAGGTTATTAAATAATGTCTATACTTTATGTTGTTTTTTGATAAGAGAAATCAATATGTATAAATGGACCCTGGGTCCGTTTGAATATGAGACTATCAGGAATGCTGGCAACAGTCTACCAAGGTAAGTCCCTGTCCCGTCTGCTTGTAGTAACCTGTAGGTTTTGGTACTAAAAATTTAATACCTGTTATTGAGGGCCACCGAGCTATCTAGTTTTTAGCAAAAATTCCATTAAAGGTAGCTAGGTAGTATTGTACATTTTCAATATCATTCAGCAAGAGGAATCAGGTGCCAGACAGCAAGAGATCATGCTAAAGATCTGAGTCAGAAAATCCACATAAATAGTGAGACTTCCTTTTAAAGTCTATAAAAGTAAAAAAGATTCAATAGATATATAATATATTTTGTAATTTCTTCCCAAATTCAATATTTATGAAAGTTTGGTTACAGAAATAAGCTCCTACAAAAGGTCCCCAGATTTTTTTCCTATATGCGATATTAGAGAGAGAGTTATGTGTTTAGCTGTCTTTTTGTGATGTTTGCTTCTGAAATTGTGTTTACTATTTTAGAACATTAAACTTGGAACTATTTGTTTCATTACCACAGAGCTGGATGACTCCCTGAGGAATATGTATATGCAGACCATAAAGTTGATTAGGTTTTAGATTTTAGCCAAATTATAAACAAACTCTAGCCAGAATTAGACTTATACAAGGAAGTAACTAGGAATGCAACAAGCAATATTTAGAAAAAGGGCATCCTAGGTATCATAGTTAAGAGCTAATTAGTGTCTGTTGAAATTAGGATGTTAAACCAGCAAAGAGAAAATAAAATATTTATGAAAATTAAGAATATTAGCGTATTTTAAAGCCTGATACTCTGCTGTTTCAGTCATCTGGATCTTGTTCTCTGGGTCTTGGTAAGAAACTTCAAATTTTCACGTGAACCTTGAAGCTGTCAGCTTCTGAAAATTTCAAGAATTCTCAGTTTAAAGTGTCCGTCCTTCCACTGATATGAGGATGGTTGTGTCCCTTAAATGAATAATATGATTCCAAAGACCAACCTCTTTGAGGTTTTTTCACATGTTGGCAATATTTTTTCCATAGGAGTTTGCAGGTGTTTTTTTTAATTTGTTTGTTTGTTTTTTTCCTCTGATTTCTCTTCCAGAATATCAGGTCTCCAGGATTCTTATTATGTGAGGGTTGTTAAAACAATGTTGAGGAATGTTCAGCTACATCCTGATAAGAATGGGTATTTTGCACAAGTCCCTTAAAGGATTTGGGCATGCCTGTTCGTAGTGGAACAGGTTTATAATCAGAGTGATCTTTTAGATGGATGGGTTGACTTATCATTAAATCATAAAGAGAGAAGATGAATCACAGAAGGAGTTTTTTGTTTTTTTTTTTTTTTTACATTAAAACCAATAACACATCTTAGGCCATGGAAGATCAAGATTCACTTAAGTGCTTTTCAAATTTTAGTTTCGGAATTACATTTGTTCTTCCCAACTTTCCTAAAGATTGAGTATAATTTGAACAGTGAGATTTCTGAGTACGTAGCAAGGCTTTGCAATTCTCTGTAATATCAGTAACTCTAAATTGACACTCCTTTCACTGGAGAGAGAGACTGGAAATCCCCAGATTTGGAATGAAACAATACTTTTGCTAACATTAAATCAGTAGCCTTCCATTAAGTAAAAGCTTCAATCTATTGTGTAAGTAAGCAAACAGTGACCAAAATGTATTTAAAATTCATTGCAGGGAATACATTTTGAAACTCATTTGAATGTGTTCACAGGTACCCTAAGACTAGCCCTCTTTTCCATATCCCATCTTTACAGGTGTACTGGGATAATGGTGATGACAGAGGAGACACAATGCAGAGATTCCTCAGATAAAGCCCCCACTTCGATATTGGTTGAATATAATACCATAATTGTTGTTGCTGTGGTAGAAAAGTCAGCGTAAAATCATTGCAATTTTTTTTTTTTTTGAGGGAATAGGAAGTATTTTCATGTAATATAAAGCCAGGTTTCTCCTAATATTTCTTTTCTTTTTTTTTCTTCCTTCCTTTCTTCCTTTCTCCTTTCCTCCTTCCCCCTTTCTTTCTTTCTTTTTTTCTTTCTTCCTTTCTTTCTTTTTCTTCCTTCCTTCCTTCCTTCCTTCTTTCCTTCCTTCCTTCCTTCCTTCCTCTTTCTTTCTTTCTTTCTTTCTTTCTTTCTTTCTTTCTTTCTTTCTTTCTTTCTTTCTTTCTTTCTTTCTTTCTTTCTTTCTTTCTTTCTTTCTTTCTTTCTTTCTTTCTTTCTTTCTTTCTTTCTTTCTTTCTTTCTTTCTTTCTTTCTTTCTTTCTTTCTTTCTTTCTTTCTTTCTTTCTTTCAATTGTGGTTACCAGTCACTGGCATTCCATAACAGCTTCTTTGAACTTCTTTAAAGAATTGGCTTCTTGGAATTTTAAGAGGGCCAAGATCTTAATTAAAGCTCCAGTCTTTCATAAAGATTACCTAAAATCTTTCCCTTTGCTTTCAAGTTATCCTTTTGTGTGCAAATTCTAATTTTATAATGACTATCTACTTCAAAAGTATTAGGCATAAAGAGTTCTTTAATCTACTGGATATTCTGAATTGGAATTATTGGTGATATCAAGAATGCTTTTTGTTTCCAAAGCACTACAAAATCACATATTACATGCAAAACATGTCTGCTACTACAATAAATGTTAGCTCTCTGATCTCCAGCTGTTTGTCATGATCCAGGGTGTGCAGTGTATTCTGCCATCTGGCCTGATTTAGTTTCTAGTAAAGGGTCATATACTGTGAATAAGTTGACTTCTGTTTTTATAAGTCTTGAAAATTTCCTGTTCTGATCTTAAGACTAGACTCATTACCAAGCAATATTATATCTATTTTCTATAGGAATTTTTAAAATAACTCTGTTTAGCGCATGGATGATAATTCTTGGCAGAGTCAAGTCAGTTATTTGATTCCCTTTATTTTGATTATGGAAATAAGGTGCCATGATTTAAAGAATTACATTGATGCTTAGAAATGTGTGAGGGAGTAAGAATTTTATAGGCGATAAACCTACTTGTTAATAAATATTGAGCTTTTAGACAAGAACAAAGACTGATCAGCATGGGGGGCCATCAATTTTAAAACAAAATCTAAACTCCATTTCATAGAAGCTTCCATTATTTGAGCTAAAGCTATTATTGCTGTAAAACAGGGTAGGTAGGCTTTTGCCACAGAGTGAAAAAGGAATGCTGGGGGTTTCCCTCGTGGTGCAGTGGTTGAGAGTCCGCTTGCCGATGCAAGGGACACGGGTTCCTGCCCCTATCTGGGAAGATCCCACATGCCATGGAGCGACTGGGCCCGTGAGCCATGGCCGCTGAGCCTGCACGTCTGGAGCCTGTGCTCCACAACGGGAGAGGCCACAACAATGAGAGGCCCGCGTATCACAAAAAATAAATAAATAAAAAGGAATGCTGTAATAAACCATTGGTATCTGATCATTCCTATGAAGTTGAGTCAGAATAACATGAGGTTATTTATGAATGGATGGGAAATAAATCATAAAATGTTTGCTCCTGCTTAGGGGGTTCAATTATTGAAAATTTGGTTAAATTATACACATATATAATGATTTCAGAAAAGTAATGGACCAATTGCTTATATTGCATCAGTGTGATCAAGGAAAGTTCTCATTATTTCTTGACCAGAATGAGAGAAATTTTAATGATGTGAAGTATCTCATAATTGAAATATTTGCATTCTTGGAATATATTATGTCCTGGAATAAGTCATATCTTTTGTTTTGACAAAGTATAACTTTTTCTTAAAAGTGCTATGTTCCTTTTGAGCTGATTAAATATATTGAATCAATCTTGGGCACCACATTATCAATAGAACATAATGAAAGTTGATCCTTATGTCAAATAAGAAAATCATGGGAAAATTTAACATGATTAAGGTCCTGTGAAAAATGGAGTGTCTCAATAAACTTCTGAGGCATCATTCTGCTGGTATATTTTAGACCTTCACAGAAAAAGGCCAATAAGAACTTAATTAGTTTAATGAGGGGAGCACTAAGATATAAAGCAGAGTACGTATATACAATTGTAAAATGTGTAGGCTTAGGTGGCACTGAAGATAAAATACTACTTGGATTCAGTATCACAGAAAGCAGGGGATTACTGTTTTCCTTTATGGTCCTGGAGTGTTGAACAAATCAATATCTTTTCCTGTTGTGTTTTGTTACTTACAGTGAAAACACACTGAATAGTATTACAGTGATTGGTACAAGTATGATGTCTCTTTTCTATCAAGCTTCCAATGATTGGTTTCAAGTCCTTCTTTGCCTTCTTGTTTTAGGGGAAAATCTGCAAGTTGGGTAAATGTATGTACAAGACAATCTAAACTTCAATATTTTCAAAATCAGTAAGTCTGTTAATATCAGCCAAATGTTTGGACCATAAACTCTTGGAAATCTTCAATTTGGACTTAATTTAGACACAAGCAAAATAGTAGATCAAGATTTGAACTACCTATGACCTGATTACAAACAAGAGAATCTTTGGTTATCTCAAGAAAGAGGTCTTCAGGAGAACACAAGAAGTAATTCTATTTACAAAATAAAACAATTTTTATTAAGTTAGCATGTGTAGTTTCACAAGAGAAATAATAATATTCTTTGGTTGGAGGCATGCTGATGAGATTTATTGGCTGATAAATGGGTAATGTCTGAAATTTGCTATATAAATTTCTACCACCTGAGTGGTCATTCTTCCCAGAGAGAGTTTGTGTGATAGTGGCAGAATTTAAGGTTAATATTGCAGTATGTGATATTAATAAAAAGTTTCTAAGTTTGTTTGTTAATATTTAAAGAAAGTTCTTCTGGAGAATTTAAGAGAAAACTCAATTAAGTGCTTGGTTCCCTCTCAGAATACCTGCATTTTTTACCCACATTATCTTTTTTTGTCTTTCCACTTCTTATCTAGCATAGAACAATTGCAGACAATGAGGCTCTGCATTAGTCAGGGTTCTGCAGAGAACAAGAACCAATAGAATGTGTATATACTGTAAGGAATTGGCTCATGTGATTCTGAAGGCCAGGAAGCCCAAAATCTGCAGCCTGGTCGCAGGCTGGCGACCCAGGGAAGAGCCAATGTTACGGTTGCATACAAAAGCTCTCTACTGAAAAAATAACTCTTGCTCAAGGGAAGTCAATCTTTTTGTTCTATTTAGGACTTCAGCTGATCAAATGAGGCCCACTCACATCATGAAGAACAACCTGTTCTACTTGAAGTACACCAATTTAAATATTAATCTCAACAAAATACCCCCTAATAGAAACATTCAGAAAAACGTTTGACCATATATCTGGGCAGCATGGTCAAGTTAGCATTAACCATACAGGATCTAAAAGAATAAAGCTATTGACTCTTGTACTTTTAAAAATTTATTTCCTTTTTCAAGATATCTTTACAGAGTAAATGTGTAATTCAAAGTTTCCCCAAGTGGCCATTGTAATTTTGGTGAAATTTTGACATTTAGAAAGATAGTTGACTAAAGGCAAAACTTGTCCTATAAGATGCCAATCTGACAAGACCTTTGGGACTTGTTGTCCCTTGAGAGTGAGACAGATTTATTGCATCTATTCTTATCCTCTTGTCTATGAACTTCCTCTGAAAAACTGGCAACAAGAAGTGGAAAGAACAATCCAAGAAATAAATGATGATGCTGTTAGAAAAAGGACAGATTTTTACCGACCTAAGACCAAAGAAAAGGCTTTTTTAAATTGATGAGATAAGCAGATTACTTTTAAAATGTTTCTTTTATTTCCAGGAGACAAAATTATCTTAGAATTTGGGAGCTTGATGAAAGAAATAGGTGCTCAGAGTCAAAGCGGAACCTACTTCACCCTCATGGTCAGAAAGTCATTCCAAGAAGAAGACTCATGGGGCTTCAAGTAATGCAGTTTTCTGTAAGTCTTAAGTCTTAATGGCCATTTTGGCAAGACCTCCAAGGTCATCCACTGTTAACTACTCAATATTATTTGAATTAGCAAAAGAAAAAATAAAAAAAGCAGTGCTGAATGTAGAGATTTACAGCTTCAAAGGAGAACTACACCTTGGCAGAGTCTTAATAATAATTCAAAATGGGAAAGTTAGGATAAGATATTAATGAGTTTTGGGGATATTAGTTTGATGGATTCAACACATCATACAAGACAGGGGATTTGTTAGTGAAGTCTGTAACATAATAGATTAGAATTGGTTCATGTGGAAAGATGCAGGCCTTAAGACAAAGTTAGATGAGAAAACTGTTCTGATAACTGAGCTTATTGTCAGGTGGAAAAAAAACATTGTCTTGTTGAGACAACAATTTGTTTAATGAAGCATCTTAGACATTTTGAGAAAGAATTCAAATAAAATATTACATTTATTAATGTGTTTATATTTTTGGTGTTAGTTTTAAAACTGGAAAGGATTCTACTGAATTTTATTGTATATTTTATAGTTGCCTTTTTAAAAAATTGAAGTATTGTTGACTTACATTATTATATGAGTTTCAGGTGTACAAAATATTGATTCAATATTTTTATAGTTTTTACTCTATATAAAAAAGTTATTATACAATGTAAAAATAAAGTTATAAAATATTGGCTATAATGAATTTTAATAGTTAGCTTTTCCAGGGGGCAATAACAACATGTAATTCTCTGGGATTCATGAAGAGATTCTTTTCACAATCACGAATTTCTTAAGGGAAATTTAATTGTATTAGTTCTGTACCATCTTAATGAAAAGGGGTTTTATTAACCTCACTTGGAAAATGTTAAAATCATTTAAAGCTATCTTACTGTCTTTGATTTGAATTTTCCTGTATATTTATGAATGTTGATTAAAAAGGAAATTTTTTAATCTAATTTTTAAATAAAATATTATATCACTCTCTTTCCTCATAAAGTTCTTTTTCTGTTCATACTCTTATGGAGATAATTATTTTTCTCAGAAAGTGTGAAAGCTACTTATCTGTAGAGAATAACAATAAAAACAACACAACTCCTTAGCAAATGTGATAAAAATTAATTTAAAATTCATAAAATATCCATAATGGATAGAGCAATAGTACATTCATTCCAATGTCTACTTATTAGATAATGTATTAACACTTCATTTTATTTTACATAAGTTCAGCCATTCAGCCACATGACTTTTCAAAACTTGATAAAATATCACTTTGTGCAGCTTGGTTTTAATACAGTTTTGCCTAATAAGTAAACAATTGCTGATCCAGAGAATTTACTCTCATCAGCTTGATAATCATAATGAGTCTCTACTGAAACTTTTTATTTCAGTAACAACTAACCAGAGTTAATTTCTGTATTATCTTTTTTGTGACATTTTCAATAGCATAGAATAGATGTTGCTTCTTAATAAGCCCTGACCTTTTCCATCTCTCTTCTAATTTGTTATAAAGGACAGCTGAATATGTCCCACTATTTCTTGCATTCAAAATGAAAATGCACTGTAATAAACATACTAACTTTTAGATTATATATTATCAAAAATATTTCTGATTTTTATCTAATTTAATAATTCTTGGTTAGTTAATATCTAAGAAAGGACCCAAATAATATTTGAATAAATTACTTAGTATCCTGTATTTGTGACCCACACCTCAGTAATGATTCAAATACTGATATACTGCTCTTGACTGTCACACTGTTGACATTTCAGATTTCCATGATATCAATGCGTCACAAGATACTAGAGGGTGAATGAAAAGTTGAATACCCACAGCAAATATCTAAAATAATTTATCTACATTGTAATGACACA
The DNA here is from genome assembly GCF_964374135.1 of Grampus griseus. NCBI lineage: Eukaryota > Metazoa > Chordata > Mammalia > Artiodactyla > Delphinidae > Grampus > Grampus griseus. Next base: position 42,949,552 of record NC_139012.1, on the reverse strand, counting down.
TTATTGCACTTTTGAAGGCATCAAAATCTGTAGGATTTTATGTAATTATTTATATTAACTATAACTATTTAAACAAATAATTAAAAAATCTTTAGAACAAAATCTGTAAATATTGTATATTTAAAGAGCTATCTTCCATCTAAATAATAAAAATGTATAAGAAAACCTAGATTTAGGTTTTGTTTACCTGTCTGACATATAATGATTTTAAAGATATATGGTAACACCATATAGCTGCTACATTTATTGTAAACACTGGTTACAGTGACATGATTTTACTCTTTTGAATGTTAATAACTGAGTATTTAAAGAAAATTTCAATGAATATATCATGAAAAAACGTAATTTTTATTTGTTTTGTAAGACTACTCTTCAATAAAATAGAAACATCTAGCTGAGGGAAAAAATGCTTCTAGAAATACTTCTTTTTGCTGTTGTTTGCTTCATGTTTGTAATCCCATGGTTTCCTAAAAGTGAAAGTGATAAATTACTATCAGTCTATGAGAGCTTTTTGATGTGTCCCTTTGTACATGAGAAACTAAGTTAAGACACCTGAACTCATTTCTCTTGGGGTTTTGAACAACTATAAAAAATGGTTTCATTTTGGACTTTGTAAGGTTCTCTGAAATGAAAATGCCATTATGTGAGGACAGCATATCAATCTAATTTTCTACCTGGATCCCAGTCTCATCTTTTCCCAGTTGAGACTGTTTTACAATATGCAAGATATCAGTCTTACTTCACAATTTAGTAATATTTTCTAAGTGACTTTTATATTTGTATCAACAGGGATAGAACATAACAGACTAATTTAAATTGTTACTAATGAATTTTTCTAAAGCCATGAAAACAGGAGCATTGTAGCATGTGGGTACTGTGGTTTCTTGTGAGCATGGAAGATATACCAGCCAAGATTACACCATAGACAGCTCCCCAAAAAGTAAATGAGTAGATGGAAGCAAAAAGCTACCATTACGTCTTGTTTAAAAACAAAAAAAGGAAAGCCTTAAATTGTGTAACAATTTTATGCAAAGGTGAGAAACAAAAATATTGTTACCTTGATTTCTATTATATTTTTGTGATTGTTTTTGTTTTTGTGGTGCATGGGCCTCTCACTGTTGTGGCCTCTCCCATTGCAGAGCACAGGCTCCGGACGCGCAGGCTCAGCGGTCATGGCTCACAGGCCCAGCCACTCCGCGGCATATGGGATCTTCCCGGACCGGGGCACGAACCCGTTTCCCCCGCATCGGCAGGCGGACTCTCAACCACTGCTCCACCAGGAAAGCCCTATATTTTTGTGACTGAATATAGATTTGATAGTTCAGAGGAAAAGGGAAATAACTATACAATGACATCTTTTTATTGTCCTAAAAGAAGAACTTAGGAAATTTTAATATTATATTAATTTAATAGGAATTGCAACTTTAAGGCATTGACACACAAAATTTTGCTAAAAAAGAAATCTCAGATTTGAAAATAAGAGTATCATGATCTCTGTTTTCAATTTATCTAGACATTTGTAAGTGCTTATTATAAATGTTTATAAATGTTTCTTTTAATATATTTATTGAAACATGTCAGGATTCTGATGGGATTAAGTGTATACATGTATATACATGTACAAATTGATCTAAAGTTTCATTACTCTGCCAGCATTTTTTCCTGCAAGATTGAGTGTCTATATTCTGGGCAAGAGTTTTATTTAATCGGATGTAACTAAAGCCTTAAGGATTTCATGTAAAATTTTGTGTTGTGTGTATGTCTGTGTGTGTATGTGTGTGTGCAGCATAGAAGATATATGGTTATTGTCTTATAAAAGATAATAAGCCAAAAAAGTCTAAAACCAGTAATCTCTAAAATAATTTCATGATGCTAGAGCTTCCATTATCAAAATTATTCAGTACTCCATTCTAGCATATGGATGTGAGGAGAAAAGAACTTCTTTAAATTGGCTGAAGTATGCACAGGTATTTTAGAGCATTGTTCCTAAGAATAAGAATGCAAGGACAACCTTCATCTCAGTTATTCATATCAACCATGGTTCCCTCAAAAGACAACACACTCGACCTGTATTTCTGAAAACCTTAATTGAAGTAGCTATTTATATGGTCATAGATGGAATCAACTGGTTTTATAGGTTTCAAGCCACTTCAGGACTAGTAACAGCCAGAAACCATTTCCAACATTGAATCCCAGTGTGAATTTAGTTACATGTCAGAAGCTATAATTCAAGAGGGATGCAGTTACTTTCAGAACCACATGAAAACAGAGTGGTAAGGGGCTTCAAAACCTGAACTCAGCCTTTTCCTTCATTTGACCTCTGCTAGATGCCTTCATTGCTTGAAGCCAACCAGTAGCCAGAGAGAAGGGAAACCAGGGTTATGTAATCTGTACAGCACTCAGTCTCCCAGCATTCAGAGCAGGAGAGAGAAAGGATGAAACATGAGTTGAAAGGTACTAAAGGAGAATAATCAGCACAAGGTACCATTTTCTCAAAATGCTGATTGAAATTTATTTCAAACAAAACCACTCAATCAAAATTCCTAGAATTAGAAGACAAGAATCTGCATATTGTAAACAGTGTCAAGGTGAACTTCTGCATATTAAAGTTTAGAAACCTGAGGAGAATCATCTGGAATATTCCCAGCAAAACAACTATATTTTTCATATCTTTGTTTATGAAAATATTTTTTTTTTTTTGCGGTACACGGGCCTCTCACTGCTGTGGCCTCTCCCGCTGCGGAGCACAGGCTCTGGATGCGGAGGCTCAGTGGCCATGGCTCACGGGCCCAGCCGCTCCTCAGCATGTGGGATCTTCCTGGACCGGGACACGAACCCATGTCCCTTGCATCGGCAGGTGGACCCCAACCACTGCACCACCAGGGAAGCCCTATGAAAAGATTTTAACAAAGTTCGTCCAAACAAACGAGCTCTTCATTCCCTAAGATGAATTGAATGATCTTCTTAGAGAATGTTCTCATTACTGCTGGCAATTTTTGAAATAACAGGGTTTTCTTTCTCTTACAACTTGTATGAAAAGTATCTGTTTAGCCTGATTGTTAAATTAGGTTACTACTCATATGTATTTCTACTACAAAAAAACATGATCTTGCTTGTAAAATTACTTTAAACTTGGATAAAACATTAATATCAACAATTATTTCATTAACAGTGCCTAATCTTACAGTATAAACTTCATAAAGGTAATATTGCGACTTAATGCAAATATATAAAATAAAGATGGTCAATGATTTTTCTTAACTCATTAATTAATGAGAAAACCCATAAGATGTTAAAACTTCTCCAAAGAACATTTGACAGTTCAAGCAGTTTAATGAAGAAATATTAGGAAAAGATTTTTGGATTATTTTCAAAATTAGTTAATGTCCAACAGGGCCATAAACCACAGTCTTTATTGTTATTGATCCCAGTGGATGATAAATACTTCCATCTTTAATGGCTAATCTACAAGTCAACCTGTGCCTCTGTAGAGTTATAGACAGTAACATATCAGTCCCAATGTTGTGCTTAAAAGACACCCAGTATTCTCTTTTACCAATTTCCGAATTTAGAATAATTTTGCTGACAATAATAACCACCCCTAACATAAATGTCAAGTCAAGAGATCTATAGTGATATTTAGGAACATAGGCACTTCATCTTTATCTAAATACTGTAATTAAGTTGAAACTCTGCTGGATGATATTTATTTAAGACATATTTAAGATGTATCTTAAATAAATTAGATATATTTAATTGAGATAAATATATTCAACTGTTCTTATATGAAGAGTTGCAATGGAGAAAATCACAAGCAGGAAAGGAAGGTGAAATATTAGTAATTAAATTTAAAAAAATAACATCTAGATCTCCGTGATGGTAAAAGATCTTGAAGAACCGGCTGAAGGTGGAAGCAGCACTGTGGCTATAAAGGAAAAGAGGTGTCAAAGAAAACACTGGGGGCTTCCCTGGTGGCACAGTGGTTGAGAGTCCTCCTGCCAATGCAGAGGACACGGGTTCGTGCCCCTGTCCGGGAAGATCCCACATGCCGCAGAGCGACTGGGCCTGTGAGCCATGGCCGCTGAGCCTGCGCGCCTGGAGCCTGTGCTCCGTAGCAGGAGAGGCCACAACAGTGAGAGGTCCGCATACCGCAAAAAAAAAAAAAAAACCACTGGTTTTAATAATCTCATAATACAGATAATTGTCTAAAGGAATTCCATGCACACAGGGTAGTAACAAAATAAATATATAAATACCATGTGGTAAGTTAATGCCACAGCATATAACAAAACAATAAAGGTGGTTCAGAACAGAAAAGCCAGGAAGACTTTCTGAATCAAGTAAAATTTGAAATGAGACTTGTAGGAGAATAAAATTTGTATTGTAAGAGGATATCTGAAGGGCAATACATTGGAAGAAATAGAAATGATTCATGTCTTCATTCACTCCCAAATATTAATAAAGTTCTGATTCTGTAACAGGCATTAGCTGGCAACAGAAAATATAATGATGAGCTAGATGGAGGTATTACTTGTTCTAATAGAACTTTTATTATAAAGTCTGCTAACAGTTAACAAGTTGCTATGTTGACTATAGTTTATTTTTTAAAACTTCAGTGTATAAGGAAATAATATCACTAGACAACCTGTTAATACAGCAAAGCCCTGTTAATCACAGTTCGCTATAGTAAGGGACAGCACAGCTTTCACAGAATCTTGGGAGTGTCTTGGAAGGGGGAAGGAGGTTGAGGATAATTATATAGCGTTTTGTCCTGAGATCAAATGTTTTACAAGGATCCATCAAATTAGAGCTTGTTGAGATTGGGCAAAGTGTGGAAGGTTATAGTTTAGGATTTGTTAATCTGCAAAAAGAGGGTCTTGAATGATTCTTGATTGTTAAATTGCTGCTTGATAGGAAATGTTCACCTAAGCTGAGTAGAATATTGTCCCAGTTAAAATAATCTGCAGGAATTTCTGGAAGCAAAATATGATGTTACATAATTGGTTTATAATCTTATCTTTCTTTATCAATTTCCTAGAACAAATAACAAGACACAGATGACCTCAGTTCTCAGTCTTAAGAGAGAAGAGCTATGTCATAGTGATAGTAATGATCTCGGTTGGGGGTGGGGGGAGGTGAGAGAGAGGAAAAATGCTATGTCACATTGATATTAATGGTTTCAGTATGTTTATATGTACACTCATTACACACATTCATGTGTGTAAATACACTCAACTGTCTAATGTCCTAATCAGGATTACATTCTACTGTACTTACTAAATAGTTCTTAAAAACACTCCAGAAGAAGCTACAACAATCTTTTCATTCAGTTTTATTTATTTCTGATAAATATAAGGTGCCTTAATAATGAAAATATCAATGTTAAAAATAAATTTATGTTAACTAAGTGAGTAGTGTTCAAAATAAGTGTTTTAGTTAGTATTGAATAGATACCTCTATCCTTACCTGAAGAGTGTATTAAGATCTGATGAGCCCACTTGTCTATGTTCTTTGAAATGACACTTGATATTTAAACCAGAAATAGTACTGCATTTGCCCATGACCTAGAAGATTACTGATAACTTCCTTTTACTCTGTGGTTAATTGACCATCTCTAATAGCATACTGTTTGATTTGATTCTAGTACATCTTTTAGGCAATGAACTGATGAAGTACCTAAATTGACACAGAATCCTGCAAGTGGATACTAAATTCTTCTGGATTTTTTTGTTTGTTTGTTGGCTTTTTTTTTTTTTCCTTACAAATGTTAAATGTGTGGCAGAATTCCATCTGAGACTCATTTTTCTTTGTGCCCTAAGGAGTTAGGAAGATATATATATTCCTCATTTCCTCTGTTAGAGTATACAAATAATTATGAAAAACAATAATTTAGGGCCTCTTTGTCTTATGGCAGATTATAACAGAATAAAAAAATAAATTAATTAATAGTGTGTGATAAAACCCAAAGAAGAGGAATGTATCAGAGAGAATGATGAGGAAAGTTATTTCTAAGGGTTGGCATTTAAGTCGAAGGATGAAAATGATATCTATATCACTATCGATATATTAGGGAATATAGAGGAATTACATTCTGTTTTTCAGAGAAAGAGAATGAGAAGGAAAATTTATTGTAAAGAGCTTGAAGCAGTAAGAAAACATGATATGATCCAGAGAATGTCAGAGGGCTTTTAAGACAAGAACAAATCGAGAGAATGGTGAGAGAGCGTCAAGATGGCAGAAGAATAAGACGTGGAGATCACCTTCCTCCCCACAAATACACCAGAAATACATCTACATGTGGAACAACTCCTACAGAACACCTACTGAACTCTGGCAGAAGACCTCAGACCTCCCAAAAAACAAGAAACTCTCCATGTACCTGGGTAGGGCAAAAGAAAAATCAGAGACGAAAGAATAGAGACGGGATCTGCACCAGTGGGAGGGAACCATGAAGGAGGAAAGGTTTCCACACACTAGGAAGCCCCTTCATGGGCGGAGACTGCAGGTGGTGGAAGGGGGAAGCTTTGGACCCATGGAGGACAGCTCAGCAACAGGGGTGTGGAGAGCACAGTGGAGAGATTCCCACAAGAGGATTGGTGCCGACCAGCACTCACCAGCCTGAGAGGTTTGTCTGCTCACCCGCTGGGACGTGTGGCAGCTGGGAGCTGAGGCTCTGGCTTCAGAGACTTTTTCTTGCCTCTTTGTTTTCTGTTGTGTGAGGAGAGGGTATTAAGAGTGCTGATTAAAGGAGCTCCAAGATGGGCATGAGCCACGGCTATCAGCACGGACCCCAGAGACAGGCATGAGATGCTAAGGCTGCTGCTGCAGCCACCAAGAAGCATGTGTGCAAGCACAGGTCACACTCCACACCTCCCCTCCTGGGAGCCCATGCAGCCCCAAACTGCCAGGACCCTGTGATCCAGGGACAACTTCTCCAGGGGAACACATGGCATGTCTCAGGCTGGTGCAGTGTCATGCCTGCCTCTGTCACCACAGGCTCACCCTGCACTCTGTACCCCTCTCTCCCCATGGCCTGAGTGAGCCAGAGGCCCCTAATCACCTGTTACTTTAACCCAGTCCTATCTGAGCAAAGAACAGACACCCTCAGGCGACCTACACGCAGAGGCAGGAACAAATCCAAAGCTGAACTCCAGGATCTGTGCGAAAAAAGAAGAGAAAGGGAAATCTCTCCCGGCAGCCTCAGAGCAGTGGATTCAATCACCACAATCAACTTGATGTACCCTTCATCTGTGGAATAGCTAAATAGACAAGGAATCACCCCAAATTAGGAGGTGAACTTTGGGAGCAATGATATATATATATTTTTCCCTTTTTCTCTTTTTATGAGTGTGTCTGTGTACGCTTCTGTGTGTGATTTTGTCTGTATAGCTTTGCTTTTTACCATTTGTCCTAGGGTTATATCTGTCAGTTGTTTTTTTTTTTTTTTTTCTTCTTCTTCTTCTTCTTCTTCTTTTTTTTTAGTATAGTTTTAGTGCTTGCTAACATTGGTGAATATGTTTTTTTTTGGTTTGGTTGCTCTCTTCTTTCTTTCTTTCTTTTTTATTACTTTTTAAATTTTATTTAATAATTATTTTTTATTTTAATAACATTTTATTTTTTTCATTTTATTTTATTTTATCTTTTTCATTCTTTCTTTCTTCTTTTTCTCCCTTTTATTCTGAGTCATGTGGATGACAGGTTCTTTGTGCTTCAGCCAGACATTGGGGCTGTGCCTCTGAGGTGGGAGAGCCAAGTTCAGGACATTGGTCTACCAGAGATCTCCCAGCTCCATGTATCAAAAGTTGAATATCTCCCAGAGATATCCATCTCAATGCCAAGACTCAGCTCGACTCAATGACCAGCATGCTACAGTGCTGGACTCCCTATGCCAAACAACTAGAAAGACAGGAACACAACCCCATCCATTAACAGAGAGGCTCCCTAAAATCATAATAAAATCACAGACACTCCAAAACACACCACTAGACATGAACCTGCCCACCAGAAATACAAGACATAACCTCATCGACCAGAACACAGGCACTAATCTCCTCCACCAGGAAGCCTACAAAACCCAGTGAACAAACCTTAGCCACTAGAGGCAGACAAAAAAAACAATGGGAACAATGAACATGTAGCATGCAAAAAGAAGACCCCAAACACAGTAATTAAGCAAAATGAGAAGACAGAGAAACACACAGCAGATGAAGGAGCAAGGTAAAAACCCACCAGACCTAACAAATGAAGAGGAAATATGCAGTCTACCTGAAAAAGAATTCAGAATAATGAGAGTAAAGATGAGCCAAAATCTTGGAAATAGAATGGAGAAAATACAAGAAAGGTTTAACAAGGACCTAGAAGAACTAAAGAGCAAACAAACAATGATGAAAAACACAATAAATGAAATTAAAAATTCTCTAGAACAGTTCAATAGCAGAAAAACTGAGGCAGAAGAAAGGATAAATGACCTGGAAGATAAAATAGTGGAAATAACTATTGCAGAGCAGAATAAAGAAAAAAGAATGAAAAGAATTGAGGACAGTTTCAGAGACATGTGGGAGAACATTAAATGCACCAACATTTGAAGTATAGGGGTCCCAGAAGTAGAAGAGAAAAAGAAAGGGATTGAGAAAATATTTGAAGAGATTATAGTTGAAAACTTCCCTAATATGGGAAAGGAAATAGTTAATGAAGTTCAGGAATCCAAGGACAACCACACCAAGACCCATATTAATCAAACTATCAAAAATTAAATACAAAGAAAAAATATTAAAAGCAGCAAGGGAAAAACACAAATACCATAAAAGGGAATCCCCATAAGCTTAACAGCTAATCTTTCAGCAGAAACTCTGCAAGTCAGAAGGGAGTGGCAGGACGTATTTAAAGTGACGAAATGGAAAAACCTACAACGAAGATTACTCTACGAAGCAAGGGTCTCATTCAGATTTGACAGAGAAATTAAACCTTTACAGAAAAGCAAAAGCTAAGAGAATTCAACACCACCAAACCAGCTTTACAACAAATGTTAAAGGAAATTCTCTAGGCAGGAAACACAAGAGAAAGAAAAGACCTACAATAACAAACACAAAACAATTAAGAAAATGGTAATAGGAACATACATATTGATAATTACCTTAAATGTAAATGGATTAAATGTTCCAGCCAAAATATATAGACTGGCTGAATGGATATAAAAACAAGTACCATATATATGCTGACTACAAGAGACCTGCTTCAGAAGTAGGAACACATACGACTGAAAGTGAGGGGATGGAAAAAGATATTCCATGAAAATGGAAATCAAAAGAAAATTGGAGTGGGAATTCTCATATCAGACAAAATAGACTTTAAAACAAAGACTATTACAAGAGACAAAGAAGGACACTACATAATGATCAAGGGACCAATCCAAGAAGAAGATAAAACAATTGAAAATATTTATGCACCCAACATAGGAGCACCTCAATACATAAGACAAATACTAACAGCCATGAAGGGATATCAACAGTAACACAATTAAAGTAGGGGACTTTAACATCCCACATTCACCAATGGACAGATCATCCAAAATGAAAATAAATAAGGAAACACAAGCTTTAAATGACACATTAAACAAGATGGACTTAATTGATATTTATAGGACATTCCACCCAAAAAGAACACACTTTCTTCTCAGGTGCTCATGGAAGATTCTACAGGAGAGATAATATCCTAGGTCACAAATCAAGCCTTGACAAATGTAAGAATATTGAAATTGTATCAAGTATCTTTTCTGACCACTACACTATGAGACTAGAGATCAATTACAAGAAAAAATCTATAAAAAATACAAACACATGGAGGCTAAACAATACACTACTTAATAACCAACAGATCACTGAAGAAATCAAAGAGGAAATCAAAAAATACCTAGGAACAAATGACAATGCAAACACAACAACCCAAAACCTATGGGATTCAGCAAAAGCAGTTCTAAGAGGGAAGTTTATAGCAATACAATCCAAACTTAAGAAACAAGAAACATCTCAAATAAACAACTTAACCTTACACCTAAAGAACTTAGAGAAAGAAAAACCAAAAAAAAAAATAAAATAAAATAAACAAACTTAGCAGAAGGAAAGAAATCATAAAGATCAGATCAGAAATAAATGAAAAACATGAAGGAAATGATAGCAAAGATCAATAAAACTAAAAGCTGATTCTTTGAGAAGATAAACAAAATTGATAAACCATCAGCCAGACAAATCAACAAAAAGGGAGAAGACTCAAACTGACAGAATTAGAAATGAAAAAGGAGAAATAACAACTGACATTGCAAAAATACAAAGGATCATGAGAGATTTCTACAAGCAACTATATGCCAATAAAATGGGCAACCTGGAAGAAATGGACAAATTCTTAGAAATATACAACCTTCTGAGACTGAACCAGTAAGTAATAGAAAATATGAACAGACTAATCACAAGCACTGAAATTGAAACTGTGATTAAAATTTTTCCTACAAACAAAAGCCTAGGACCAGATGGATTCACAGACGACTTCTATCAAGTATTTAGAAAAGAGCTAACACCTATCCTTCTCAAAACCTTCCAAAATATAGCAGAGGGAGGAACACTCCCAAACTCATTCTACGAGGCCAACATCACCCTGATACCAAAACCAGACAAAGATGTCAAAAAGAAAGAAAACTACAGGCCAATATCACTGATGAACATAGATGCAAAAATCCTCAACAAAATACTAGGAAACAGAATCCAACAGCTCATTGAAAGGATCATACACCATGATCAAATGGGATTTATCCAAGGAAAGCAAGGATTCTTCAATATACACAAATCAGTGTGATACACCATATGAAAAAACTGAAGGAGAAAAACCATATGATCATCTCAATAGATGCAGAGAAAGCTTTCAGCAAAATTCAACACCCATTTATTAAAAAAAACCTCCAGAAAGTAGGCAGAAATGGAACTTTCCTCAACACCCTAAAGGTCATATATGATAAACCCACAGCCAATATCATCCTCAATGGTGAAAAACTGATACCATTTCCACAAAGATCAGGAATAAGACAAGTTTGCCCACTCTCACCACTGTTATTCAACATAGTTTTGGATGTTTTAGCCACAGTAATCAGAAAAGAAAAATAAATAAAAGGAATCCAAATGGGAAAAGAAGTAAAGCTGTCATTGTTTGCAGATGACATGATACTATACATGGAGAATCCTAAAGATGCCACCAGAAAACTACTAGAGCTAATCAATTAATTTGGTAAAGTAGCAGGACACAAAATTAATTCACAGAAATCTCTTGCATTCCTATACACTAATAATGAAAAATCTGAAAGTGAAATTAAGAAAACACTCCCATTTACCACTGCAACAAAAAGAATAAAATACCTAGGAATGAACCTACCTAAGTAGACGAAAGACCTGTATGCAGATTATTATAAGGCACTAATGAAAGAATTTAAATATGATGCAAACAAATGGAGAGATATACCATGTTCTTGGATTGGAAGAATCAACATTGTGAAAATGACTCTACTACCCAAAGCAATTTACAGATTCAATGCAATTCCTATCAAGTTATCACTGGCATTTTTCACAGAACTAGAATAAAACATTTCACTATTTGTATGGAAACACAAAAGAGCCCGAGTAGCCCAAGCAATCTTGAGAAAGAAAAAAGGAGCTGGAAGAATCAGGCTCCCTGACTTCAGACTATACTACAAAGCTACAGTAATCAAGGTAGTATGTTAGTGGCACAGAAACAGAAATATATATCAATGGAACAGGATAGAAAGCCCAGAGATAAACCCACGCACATATGGTAACCTTATCTTTGATAAAGATAAAGATAACCTTTATCTTTGATAAAGGAGGCAAGAATATACAGTGGAGAAAAGACAGCCTCTTCAATAAGTGGTGCTGGGAAAATTGGACAGCTACATGTAAAAGAATAAAATTAGAACACTCCCTAACACCATAAACAAAAATAAACTCAAAATAGATTAAAGACCTACATGCAAGGCAAGACACTATCAAACTCTCATAGGAAAACATAGGCAGAACACACTATGACATAAATCACAGCAAGATCCTTTTTGACCCACCTCCTAGAGAAATGGAAATAAAAACAAAAATAAACAAATGGGACCTAATGAAACTTCAAAACTTTTACACAGCAAAGGAAACCATAAACAAGATGAAAAGACAACACTCAGAGTGGGAAAAAATATTTGCAAATGAAGCAACTGAAAAAGGATTAATCTCCAAAATTTACAAGCAGCTCATGCTGCTCAAAATCAAAAAAAACAAACAACCCAATCCAAAAATGGGCAGAAGAACTAAATTGACATTTGTCCAAAGAAGATATACAGATTGCCAACAAACTCATGAAAGAATGCTCAACATCATTAATCATTAGAGAAATGCAAATCCAATATACAATGAGACATCATCTCACACCGGTCAGAATGGCCATCATCAAAAAGTCTACAAGCAATAAATGCTGGAGAGGGTGTGGAGAAAATGGAACCCTGTTCCACTGTTGGTGGGAATGTAAATTGATACAGCCACTATGAAGAACAGTATGGACGTTCCTTAAAAAACTAAAAATAGAACTACCATACCACCCAGCAATCCCACTACTAGGCATATACCCCGAGAAAACCATAACACAAAAAGAGTCATGTACCACAATGTTCATTGCAGCTCTATTTACAATAGCCAGGACATGGAAGCAACCTAAGTGTCCATTGACAGATGAATGGATAAAGAAGATGTGGCCCATATATACAATGGAATGTTACTCAGCCATAAAAAGAAACAAAATTGAGTTATTTGTAGCGAGGTGGCTGGACCTAGAGTCTGTCATACAGAGTGAAGTAAGAAAGAGAAAAAGAAATATCATATGCTAACACATATATATGGAATCTAAAAGGAAAAAAAAATGGTCATGACGAACCTGGGGGTAAGACAGGCATAAAGATGCAGACCTACTAGAAAATGGACTTGAGGACACAGGAAGGGGGAAGGGTAAGCTGGGACAAAGTGAAAGAGTGGCATGGACATATATACACTACCCAATGTGAAATAGCTAGTGGGAAGCAGCCGCATAGCACAGGGAGATCAGATTGGTGCTTTGTGACCACCTAGAGAGGTGGGATAGGGATGGTGGGAGGGAGGGAGATGCAAGAGGGAAGAGATATGGGGATATATGTATATGTATAACTGATTCACTTTGTTATAAAGCAGAAACTAACACACCACTGTAAAGCAATTATACTCCAATAAAGATGTTAAAAAAAAAAAAAAAGAGAGAGAGAATGGTAAGAAATGTAAGAAGAACCTGTGAGATTCGGAGGTTGGAATTGCCAGGTCTTGTGCTTGGTAAAAATAAGGCACACAGTTAGATGTTGTTCTAAGTAAAATGATGAAACTTGTAAAGATTTCAAGAAAGACATTTATATGATGTGTTTGGGATATAAAAGGAATACTAAAGTTGATCTGTGCAGAATGGATTGGGTGGGGATAAATTAAAAATTTGAGAAACGGATTTGATAGCTAAAGGTGACAGCCACTTAGACATGGTGGTGGAGAGAAGTGTAAAAATTAATGAACACAAAGCTCAATTATGTAAATTTGGGGGACAGAAGGGGGAGCTCTCATGCCCTGCAATGACAGCAGAGCCCAACAGAAAGAATGACTCCTCTTCTTTCCTAGCAAAGATTCAGCCAATGTAAAACCATGTTCTTTTTCTTTACTGTAGCCGCCCCCCCCCCAACTTCTTTAAAAGTGTTCTCCTTCCCTTGCTGTTCAGAGACTTTTGTGTGGCTTGACATCATTGCAGATCTCACATTGCAATTCTCTACTGATCCTGAATAAACCCATTTTGACTGGAGAAATATCTGACAGTCTATTTCAGGTCAACAGAGGAAAATGAATACAAATATATTTTGGAGGTATCATTAACCTAGATATTGAATTCACCAAGGAGATGATTAGGGCTGTTTAGAGGAAGACTGTGAACCAGGAATAAATATTTCTGAGAAGAATGGCAGCTCTCATGCACCTTTTCCCAAAATGATATGGTGTCAAAGAGGTAAATATCTCCTGCTCTTGTGTGTCACTAGGGAAATAACATCATCAAGGAATAGTACATATAAGTTAAAGAATGAGGTTAGGAGAATGTGTGAGAACAGTGTAAGGGATATTTTGGAATTTTCTAATCATGAAAAGGGAATTCAGAAGATAGAACTGGAAGTTTGTATGAAACTAAATGTTGATAAGTTTACTCAGGTTAATGACAATACTGACTCATATGTGTATAGCACTTGACTGTCGAGGAGACTTGTACTTTAAGCTATTCCTAAAGTAAACAGGAATACTAATGGAATTGGTCTTGGTGGAAATGTAGAATATAGTTTATTTCAAGAACCTCTGAGTAACCCATTAAAAATTGCATGGAAGTTTCACATAAGAATCATTTAGGAAATGATTATGGAGGGCCTTGAATGCTGAGGTAAAATACTTGCTTTAATCTTATGGATTATATTACATGTATGAGTATGAAGATGACTTTGTTTCCAAAACAGAACACACTCTCTGCTAACAGCTAGTTGGTGATCTTGAGCAAGACAGTACATGCTTAACAGTCAGTTTGTCTCTAAAACTGGTATGACAACTGATTTTATGTCAACTTGATACTATTGCTTAGAGACAAACATAAAATAAGTGTTTAGAAAGTATAAATGTAACTTGTTTTTGGTCTGCCCCCTCATTTTCACAATTGCTGAATGTTCAATACAGCAGTACTTCTTTCTACAAATTTTAGAAGCAACAGAGAAAGTTAGAGAGAGAGAGAGAGGGAGATGGAGAAAAAAACAGAGACAAAGAAAGAAGAACAGACAGAGACAGACAGAAAGAGATGGTATGGGCATAGGGGAGAGTCCTGTGGCACTTGGGAGCTCTTGGTGGCCAGTTCTTAGGAATATATATATTAGGTCTTGGTGGAAATGTATAATATAATTTATTTCAAGAAGCTGTGGCACTTGGGAGCTCTTGGTGACCAGTTCTTAGGAATATATATATATATATATATATATATATATATATATATATATATATATTAGGAATATAAGAATTAGGAAGTCCTATATTTTAGGAATAAAGGAATTAGGAATATATATATATATATTCCTAAGGACGACAGAATGATGAAGCCATACTGAAAGAAGCAAAGATGGAGAAGAGAGGGGACCTCATTTCTTTACAGTAGATCTCCAATCCCTCATCCTGTTCCTGAGAACTAGCTCCATTGCTAACCTTGCATTTTGTGAGATATCCCATTATTCTCCTGTTAAATTTCCCCCATTTTTCCTACAAGTTATTCAAATTGGGCTTCTGTAACTTGCAATCAAGAGAACCCCAATTCCAAAAGCATCACATTACACTTAGAATGAAATACAAAGTCTTTTCCTTGGCCTACTGACACCATCTGGTCCAGCCTTCCTTTCCCACCTCACATCTTTCCAGTTTCCTCTTTACTCTCTGTGGCAGAGCAGATCATCTCTGCTTTCCAGACCCTCAAAATTTGTGTTTGCCCTAGAGTCTCTACATGGTTCTTTGCACTTGGTCTAGAGTATTCAGTTTCCAGTCATTTCCTGGCTGGATCCTCTAGATAAATTAACTAGCAGGTCAGCAGATTAGGAGGCCTTTCTATGACCACCATTATAAAGTAGCTTTCACTTTATCACTCCCCATCACATTACTCTGTACTTTTAAAAATTATAATTTAAGCTTCATGATATTAGAGACATTTTAAGATTTATATATCACTGTTTCCATGTGACCTAGAGTATAGACCAAAATAAGTATTAAATATTTGTTCAGTGAGTAAATGATAAAAACATTATTATGGGTTTTATAAATATTTTAGCAAAAATATTACATAGCCATAGTTATTTTAAGAACTTTAAACAGTTGTAGTGTTCAAAACATATTAGAGTACAGAGGAATCAAAGTCACACATTAAAAATTGTTTCAATAATCAAAGCCTGAAATGATAATGATCCTATGTGGAAGAAATTAGTAAAGGCAGGAAAGGAAATAAAAGAAGTGATACTTTCCCAAGAAAGAGATAATTGGCTATGAAAAAGCACTTATTTTGTCTATATAGTTTTTTTTAAAAAAACAATTTTAAACTTGTTACTAATAGATGAGAATTTCTAGTTTTAAACAGATTCTTTATATATTCCTTTTAAACCAGAGCTTATAAGTTCTTAGTGCCAGGTGGGGAGAAGATGAGAAATAACTGTGCATTAATGATATAAAATGAAGGCATGCTGTGTCTTGTTTTCATAGAAAATCTCTAGTGATACAGCAGAATTTCCAGTTTGCATGCTTTTGCTTTGAACTGTGTAGACATCAGATGTGCACTGCATTTTAGAAGAGTCATTTTTTAATTGAAGAGGTAAACCAGATGGTCCATGTGTGTAGTCATGTAAGTAAAATGTGGAAGATCTAAACGTTATTTAAATTGAGTTCAAGGAATTACAAAGCCATTTTGTGGTACAGACGAACAGTGAGAAGACTAAAATCTATGAGCAAAATTAGAAAGGGATACAACATGAAAACAAGAAGTTTTCATGAGAAGTTTTAGAGTGTCCAGGTAACTGGTAAAGAGATCAGTAAAGAGAGAGTGGCATAAATGAACACTTTGGAAAGCAAAAGAGTAGAGGTCACCCATAACAGTTACTAATATCCAAGAATTTGCAGTGGCCAGCCACTACTTCCTTTCTAGCAGAGAAACACTGTGCCTTATGGAGAGTGATAATGAACATGGAATCCTTGGAGAAAATCGCATATCTATTTGGTCAAAGAAATGGACATATAGTTCCCCCAAAAGTGGAGGGTTATGGAAATTCAATATATCAGAAGTCCCAGAGACTATGATGCCAGGGTGCTGGGTACAATATCTGGGGCATTTTTTACAGTTTGAGTTCAGACACCTGCTCTGGTCCAATCTGATTCTTTGCCTTCTGTTTCCTTCCTTGCAGCAGACCCCTGGACTCATCCTGTTCCTTTCTCTTTAGTAATGTTTGACTCAACATCTCATGCTCCTACTCTATTTTTTACTGCTTCTGAAAAAAATGCACAGATAATTTTGTTTAAATTTTAGCTGCTAACTATTGTGTGAGAACACCTCTGTTCTTATTTCTGAGTCAGTTGCTCCCATCAGTCCCCTTAATTCTCCCCCAATACTGATAGACACATACACACTCAAATGCTTTCTTCTGATGCCATCTTAACAAACATTATGAAATCACTTCATTCAGCTATTTGCCTCTTTGAAAATTGAGGGTGTAATGCAGGCAAAACAACACATAACTTCCAATCTTGGGTGGTTATTTTCAATGTTTTAGGATATCCCAACTTTGTGTAGCCTTTCCAAGATACAGGATTAATAGTAGCTAACACTTAGTAAAGTTCTTACTAAATGTCAGACACTGTAAAATATCCATTACATATATTTGTTTTTCTTAATTTTTATAGCATCCTTGTCAGGTAGCTTTTACTATTAACATTCTTTTTACACATAAGAAGACTGATAAATAGAAATTTAAGGCACAGGATAGAGGGAGGATTCAAACTCAGGGACATGGGTTGATTTCTTTATTATTATTATTATTCTTTTTTACCAGTATGCTATTGTAACAAACAGAACATAAAGACTTAAAAAAAACTGAAATTGAATGTAGACAGAAGTTATATAAATCAGGGAAGGAATTGAGGATAGATCAACATTGGTAAGAAAGTTAACATGGTTATATCAGAAACACAAAGGGAATGACAGGGGCAGTCCATTTACCCAATCATTAATGTATTCTAAAATATTTTCTGTGGTTAAATTTAGAGCGATGTTGAAGAAGGAAAACCTTAAGTAATTTATTAGAGTAGCATGATATTTTTGAATTATCACTAAGAAGTTAATTTGGATTTTAGCAGAGAAAAAATAACCATCACCATCAAAATCACAACAGAAATATGTATATGGAAGATGCTGTTTCATAATAAATTTCAGGGGATTAGCCACACAAAACAGAAATGATGGATGTTGTGCATAATTTTAATGACTTTTGCTTTAGAAACCCTACAGGTATCTATTTATGTGGTAACAATTAAAAATGGACATGTTTGACTTAGAGATTACTTGTTTGCTTTCCATTGAGAAATACAATCTCCAAAGTCAACTTGAGGATAAGGATATATAAAAATATTTTATCTGGATTATATTTCTAAAAATTGCATTTTGATTTCCAAATTTCATTAACAGATCTTTATAAATATCAAACCTCCCCCTTCCCAAGCAGTCAGAAATGAGCTGTATAGTTAAAGACTGTTTTGATGCCAGTGGTGGAATAGAATCTGGTTAATTTGATTGAAAGTTCAGTCAGCCTGTGTTAAAACTATTAGATGGATAATGGCACAACTTTTTATGTACATAATGGAATGAGTTTGTATTATCAATAAAAAATTGAGCCTAATTTTGTCCTAAAGTAGTGTCTGCTTGTAAAAGAGGGTAGAGAAAGATAATATTTAAAAAAACACAGAAAGTTATAGTTTTCAGAAAGTAAATTATTTGCCTTGATTTATAGTAACTGCAAATAACAAGTCTAAAAGAAGCATAAATGTTTTCATCATTTTATACAGTTTCTTGTTCTTATTTACAAGATAATTAAAAAATCATGAGGGAGCTTATGAATTCTTTACTGACAATTAATGAAAAAAGCAGAATTAGATTTTGTTTCTGAGAATGATAAATTGATCCGAGATCATTAGCTCTATATTAACAAGTGGTAGTAAAGATGTAGTTGCTATCTTCAGTACAATCTTTTTATGTAGAAGATCTCATGTCTTACAAGAATAATTGTTGGCTTTCTGCTGACTTTGCCATGTCCTTGATTATGAAAAAGTAAGATCCCTTACATTGAGTTACTTTATGTGGTTTCTTAAAATATTACATTGCCACCTTGATTAGTAAGTAATCAAACTATTGTTTCCTGGTGATTATAATCATGCTTAATCAAGTGACCAAGTTTCTATTGATAATTCTTTTGATTTTTCCTCCTCAAGATCAAACTCTAAATTAAAAAAAAAAAAAAAACCTAGTGTATCTTTCACTCTTAAAACTCTTTGATTTTCTCCAAGAGGCCCTTTGAGGTAATTTCAAACAATTATTTTTTCACAGTATAACAAGAAGTATACTAGATAATTTGATTTGTTTAGGATGCTTCATATTTCTCAATTAGATCCAACACAATTGTAAGCCCTTCATGAGAAGAGTTATCAAATCAAAGGACTATTTTGTAAAATATTTTAGCATAAATGTTTCAGAGATTGTGCACTTGGAAAATTGGATTAAAATACCTTATACATGTCTTAACAACTTCAGTATAAAGAATAAGATCTTATCTTTAAAATGAAATGTAATCAAATTAATATGCAATAATTATCTATTTTATTCAAAAGAAAATTTTACTATCCTACATTCAGATATTGTTAGATACTATAAAAATTAACTACAACTTGATTATTTCACAATATATATATGTGTTGAGTCATCACATTGTACACCCTAACCTAACACAATGGTATATGTCAATTATATGTCAATAAAGCTGGAAAAAAAAAACAAAGGAAAAAACCAAAAAGAAACAATAACAAACAAATTAACCACAACCACTTAGCCATATTACCAAACAAGAAGTTTCCACTTTCTTCTAATGTTTACCTGAAGGCTTAGCTATATAAACTACAGACTAAACTTTGTGTTTTCAACAAAGAAACACATTCTTGAGCCTCATGGAAAAGATGATATCAGGTAATTTCAATTAATGGTACTTCAAGAAATTGATTTATTAGCACAGATTTCAGAGCTTAAAGCTGGCATCGCTGAGACAACTCTAAAGAGTGTACCTACAAACAAAGTCAAGGACTTGGTTCCAGAAGCAGGCAACTGTATGAAAGCTGGTTAGTGGACACAGACTCAAAGGAGCAAGGATCATTTACTAATGAAATTTAATTGTAGTTATTTGTTTTGTAAAATTTTAGGTATTATTTTTAATTTCTCACGTTTATATGAGTAATTCATTCTTTCTTGTTAGTTTATCTTTAACCCTCAAGTTAATAGGCTCTCATTTTATAAATAGAAATAAAACATTTTAAAATGGAATCTAATTGCTACCAAACTTCAGAATTTAAAATCAAATAATTTTGATGAATCATCTAATTTTTCATGGCAATATAGTTATTCGAACAGGGCAAACAGGAAACATGCAGTGTGCAGTTGTGCAAAACAGGTTATTCCATATAGCATGACATTTGAGAAGTGTTCATTCACCTGTAATTATTTACAATAAGCTCACCAATAAGGAACAAGCCCTTTCAGGAAAAGTTGTCTGATACCTACCCTATATATTAAAATGCCTGAGTCCCATAAATTGTAATCAAGTTCATTTTCCGGCAAGTCAATGACTTGAACATATTTGGGGAAAAAATACAGAAAAATTCAACAAAATCTTCAGGTATCGTAAGAGAAATCTCTGAAGAGATTCTTGGTTTTCTAGCTTCCAAAAGGAAGAGTAAACAAATCTTTTAAAATGTCCAATCCTGGACTACCTGGTGGCGCAGTGGTTGAGGGTCTGTCTGCCAATGCATGGGACATGGGTTCATGCCCAGTCTGGGAAGATGCCACATGCCGCGGAGCGGCTGGGCCCGTGAGCCATGGCCACTGAGCCTGTGCTTCTGGGGCCTGTGCTCTGCAATGGGAGGGGCCACAATGGTGAGAGGCCTGCGTATCGCAAAAAAAAAAAAAAAAAGTCCAATCCTGTGTTCTTTCATAAAATTGAAAAAAAAAAAAAAAAAACTCTGACGTCAATAGTTGTTAAATATTAAAAATTCAAGGAGGGCTTGTACATTTAATTGACACCACTTGCTACATCTAGGTAAATAGGGTAATACACATTAAAATGAGCATTTTTGTCATTAGGAATAATTTTAGAACACTTTTTATGGTCAGAATTGGGGGATTGTTAATAAAAAATGAACCAAAATTTGGATATAAGCAAAAGAGAGCACAGTATAATACTTTTCAGTGTACCCCATGGTCATTGTTAAAAGCATGCTCATTGATTAGTTCATTTTTTGGAGGGGGTGGATAATGTCCTATGTTTGAAATAGACATTTTCTATTAATTAATGGACAGAATCTGTGAATTTACATGCCAACTTGAAGACATAGACAAGGGTAGGTGCAAACAACTTCTGTCCAATCAAAACTATAATACCAAGGTTTCAGTTTTATTTCTCTGTAGGATATTACCAAAAATTTTGTATGTAACTTAATAATCTCTAATATTTGTTTCTAAAAGTATATATTATCCACTCTTTCAAAATTCTTTTGAATCATTATCAATGAGTTGAAAAAATATTTGACAGATGTTTATTCTATATTCCTACAATACACATGTTCTGAACTTTTTTGAAAATACACTTTGACAAGTCTAACTCTTTAGGACTTACTATTCAGTGATAAGTATATTTTCATTGAACATACTCTTTTTTTTTTTAATTTATTTGATTGATGTGTTCAAGCATCACCAGGGCTGTCAGACCCCTTAGAAGAGTTAGAACTCTACCTGTTCTTTAGGCTTTATAGTCACTCACTTAGACTATGTGCCAGCGTCTCTTAAGACAATTAACTATATGAAAAAGAGAATCTGTTTTTATTTTTTTAGAAATAACCATATAATTTATCAAAACAAGACAACTAATATCTGCAAAGCCTAACTGTATTAGTTTCCTGTTGCTGTTGTAACAAATTACCACAAACTTAATGACTTAAAACAATACAAATTTATTATCTTGCAGTCTAGTAGGTCAGAAGTTCAACATGGGTCTCACTGGGTTAAAATCAAAGTGTCGTCAGGGCCATGTTCCTTTTGGAAGCTCTAGAGGAGAATCGAGTTCCTGAACCTTACAATCTTCTAGAGGTTACACACATTCCTTGATTCATGGTCCCTTTCCTCCATCTTCAAAGCCACTTCTCACATTGCATGACTTCTCAAATTGTACTTCTTGTTTCCAGTTTTAAGGACCCTTCTGATTACATAGGTTTATCTGGTTAATCCAAGATAACTCCCTGTTTTAAGTTCAACCTTACTTCCATCCATAATGGTAATTCCCCTTTCTATGTAACATAACATATTCACAGATTCTGGGAATTAAGATGCAGGCAACCTTGGAGGGGAGGGGAATTATTTTACCTACTATACTAACTAAAATAAGAAGCTGAATAATTAACCCGTGCAAAATAAAGGTGTCTTAGAAGTGTATTCCTTGGTAAAGCCAAGAATATTGATTGATTCACTCATTTTTTTAAATTTATTCACTCAGAGACAATGTGTCATAGTAGAAAAAGCTGGGATATAGTAATCACAAAGAAAGAAAAATAGAGTTTGCATCCCATTTTGTTTCTCACAAGATGTGTAATGGTGGGGAATTATTTATGCTCTTTGAGGTTCTTTTCTCAAGTTTTTAATCAGAAAAGAATGAGAGCAATTAAACACACCTCAGCATGTTGTTCTGAGGACTAGGTATGATAATTAATATAAAGCTCTCACCAGGTGCCAAAGAAAATTAGTTAAAAAATGCCAGTTACAAGTAGTGTAGCATAGTGCCTGCCCTAAATAGATTTTTAGTAAGTAATGCTTATTCATTAACTAAATAATTTATTTAATCATTTATTTTTCAAAAAATATTTTAAGTTCCTGCTATTACTATGCAACACCAAAGCACACACAATGTATAGCACATGTTATTTCTAAAATATTGAAATAGCATTGATTCCACCTACAGGGGTGGGATAGGGAAGGTGGGAGGGAGGGAGACGCAAGAGGGAAGAGATATGGAGACATGTATATGTATAACTGATTCACTTTGTTATAAAACAGAAACTAACACACCATCGTAAAGCAATTATACTACAATAAAGATGTTTAAAAAATAAAAGAAAGTAAGCAAAACATAAATTTTGGCTAGGAGAACAACAACAAAATATAACATTGATTGGTATAACTGAAAAAAACAAAACACTGATGCTTTATTGTAGTTACCATTTATCAATTTATAGTCATAAGAAATTAGTCACAAAGACATTAAAAATTAGAAAAGTCCTATAGGAAAGTACTAAAATTTCTATTTTTCAGACTACTGAATTCTTTGTGAGGATAGTATTTTATTAGGTCTATTGTGAATTTTTTTTAAAAATGAGTTGCCAGGGCATCACGTGTCTCCAAATGATTTATAATTTTAACACCTACTTTGTATCCACATATTAGCCTCATAAAGGACTTTGCTATATTGTCAGTACTGTCTTTTAAAAACAAGCATTAATATAACTACTGGTACTATAAATTTACTTGTGGAAAATTTGACCTTATTTTACATGATAGATAAATTACCATTATACCATATATTTAATAGTTAAGGCTTTTATATGTGTTCAACATATTAAATTGCGTTAAAGTATTTTATTATGAAATACAAAATTTTATTCAATTTCACAACTTATAGTTTAAATAATTTATATTTCCAAAAGTGGATACTATAGCATAGTTGTTCATTTTATGCAGAGTAAAAAAAAAAATTGGTTTTTAGCCTTGTTTAAAGAAAGTCCTAGTCTCTAGAAAAGCTACTTCTCTCAAAGTTGAATTCCAAATTCTTGAAAAGTACAAAATGTTTTTATTTTGACAAGGTGTTGAATATTTTAATATTTTTTAAAAATTATATTATATCCTTTAAGCAGAGTATACTTCAAAGATTTTTTTTATCTTTCCTGATGAATAAACCATGGTTTACCAGATTGCACTATAACGCAATATAATTCTTATCTCTGGGCAGAGATATTTTCCTTTATTGAGAAGTTCCCAGTCACTATTTCTCTATTGTCTCAAAATCTTTTTGATTTAGTTGAAATTTTACTAGACTAGTACTCAAAAAAACAGAAGCCCAAATTGTCCATCAATAATTTTGGGGACATGCAGAAACTTACCTGATATTTTTAGGTCTCAATTTTCTCATTTATTATATAAAATTTTAATTCAATTTTCTCTATTATCTATGTAAACTTGCTCTTCTCTTCAAGAAAGCTTTTTGCATCAACCTCAGCATTCCTTGTCAAAACTCTTAGCACCTATAAATCACAGTTTCAGTGCATGAGGATCTCCTTTGTGGGGCAAGAAACTCATTAGAAGTTTCATCCCTATGGGTAGGTAACTGAGATTACTTGTGCTGTTAGGGAACAAGTACAGGATTTGCTTGGGATTATTTCTACACAATTTATATGTTTGGAACATTATGATAAGCAAGACACCCAGTTGTGTCTATTCTCAAAGACATTAAATCAGACAAGTAAGTAACCCTGACAAAAATGAGGAGGGACAGGTTTTATATTCTGTTCTCTAATTGACAAAAGCCACCTGATTAACAGACCCATATATGTCATATTCAGAGATGTAAAATTTTTTCCTGACTATCTGAAAGAGTGGTTCTCAATGAGGGGCAATATTTCTCTCAGCTGGGGACATTTGACAATGTCTGGAGACATTTTGTTTTTCAAGACTGTGGGGATGGCTGTCCTACTGACATTGAGCAGATGGAAAACAGGGTTGCTACTAAACATCTTACAATGCATAGGACACAGCAAAGAATGATCTAGTCCAAAATGTCAATAGAGCCACTTTTAAGAAAACTTAATCAGAACAAATTCAAAAGTTTGATATTATCATATCTGTATTCTATTACACCACTCTGATTCTAATGGTATATTGGAATTGGCATATGCAAGAGAGTGTATCAGATAAGGTGTCCAAGCTAGAGACTTTAGTGGCCTGAACTAAAGATAATGTGATGTGGACAATTTTGGAGATCTTGGAGCAAAGCAATTAAATATACTTCATAATTAATTAGGTGAGGTCAGAGAGTCAGTGAAGTGTCTCTGTGACAACAGAATAAATGGTAAAGGAGATAAAGAGATTGTAGGAGAAGAAGCAAATTAAGGGAAGAAGATTTTGGGCGGTAATGGATTTTAGTAGATATTCTCAAATGTTAGGTAGAACTGTACATAACTCAATCTGATATAGATAATAATGTAATTTCTATGTGTATAACATTAAGTAGCCACTTGTAGATTACTTTTATCCTAAGGTAATTTTCTTTTTAAAAGTCATTTCATTCTCATTACAGTTTTGAAAGAAGAGAAGAAATGCTTCTAAGAGGTTTTAAAGATGCCTGTTTTACTAAAAACCCAACTCATATCATTCAAATTGAGAAATGAACAAATAAGTGCATGACGGTTTTATATACCGTGAATCATTCAAAGAAGTTTGTGACACTTCCCTCTCCGCAAGTCATTTGTTCCCATGTTCTTTCCCAGGTCTTTTTAAAAAATTAATTTAAAAATAATCTTTAAATGTTTAAAACTCAACAGAAGTTGCAAGTGTAGTACAGAGTTTGTTTATATCCTACACCCAGCAACCCAAAATGATAATATCTTACATGACCATAGTACTTTGTCAATTTGATCTAGCTCAGGCTTTCATAAGCATATAAAGTGTTGTTGATAATAGAAAGGAAGATGTACAGGTAATGTTTTGTCTGATTCAGTTGAAGCATGATGCTGTTATTGTAATAAAATTAGAGCAATTTCAATTTACCTTTCAGATATCTCAGTATTTTCATTGGGTAACTGGGGCTCAGCAGCAAGGACAGAATTCAGCAATGAACTAAGAGAGCTATTTAATTCTTAACTTCATTCCTTTTGGATGTCCTATTCTCCTCAACAGTAAAACGTGTAAAAACTTGCTTGCCAAGTATCCTTAACATGTTGTTTGGAGGATGAAAACTGTGTTATTGACATATTTGGGATAAATAAATTCTAATATGATGTTCACAGGTAAGGGCTGATGATTATAAGGTCTACCTTTCTTCACTAATTTATTATTTTATAGTAAATCTCCTTGAAATAAAGACAATAACACTTGAATAATCTTTATAAATCACTAGTTGAATATCCATAATAACATATGTTTTGTATTGTAATTCACATTTCATAGATGGAAGAATAAGTTATATGAGTTTCTCATGCTCATTAAATCAGAGTAATGAATCAAATTTCAAATGGACTCTTCATTTCTGCAGTAGATATGTCACAGAGGCAGAAATAGAGCCAGGCAAGTAAAGTGAGTGAGGCTAGTTGCCTTGGGTAAAAAATGTAATGGGACACTAAAATCTCAGTAATCAATATCTTAATGCAATATTTTTAAAGTAAAAATTAAAATGAAATATCCATAATTTATACATATCAAAATTTTAAATAAAGACATGTCTTATTGAATTTTCCTTTTGCCTCAGTGTACTATATGCCTCTGCATGGCACTGAATGTGTGGTTTAGCATATTGGGCTCTAGAGTTGTGAAGCCTGAGCACATATTCTTGCACATACTTATGGTATAATAAGCATATAACTTCACCTCTTTAAGCTCAGATTTTTCCTACCTATAAGATATTTATAACATTATTGCTTGCTTGATAGGTTTTATGACAGGATTAAAGAGACAATGTACCTGGCACATTTTATGACAATTTATAAATGTTCAATACATTACATAGTTTCTAGCTCTTATTTATTGCTGTAGTTAAATACAGCATTACAGACCATATATGAATATAAATGTAATGCAATATATATATAAATAAATGCAAGCACACAACACATACATCACAGAATCTTGGAAATGTTTCAAAATAAGAAAATTAGTGAAATGTATTTATAGGGTTTTAGATTAAAGACTGGACGATTTTAAGGACAGTCAAAAAGAGAAAGAAATTTTTTGAAATGGTCAGAGTTTGACATAATATCTTTGGATTGGGGATCACAGGGAAGAAAAAGCCTAGATGTGAATCTTGGTGAGCATGTTGTTAAACCTAACAAATATGATATTAGTTGTTTTATATACCTATCTTCCAGGAACAGTCATTTCCTAGAGCAACTTGATGTTATTTTTCATCACTATTAGCATTGTTTGACACAGAGACAGGAAATATTTTGTTGCCTTCATTTTTCTTTCTTTCTCTCTCTCTATACACACACTTACACAAGAGTGTGTTTATAAATGTATTATACACACAGGTAATAAATAGAGGAAATGTTTTCAACTGAACTATAAAGTAATTTAAATTTGGTAGTTACTAATGTGTTTGCTGCTAGACGTTAATTTAAAATCACCACTGTAGTGCTAGGGACTCTGCTGGCAGTCACGCTCTGATCCTCTTTGGGTTGGGTCCCCATAGTTTCAGCAACTTCCTTTGCATAGTTATTCTGTCTCTTCAGATAAAATTACATTTATTGTACCTTATCAATTTTAATCCAAACTCAATTCACTGTGATCTGTGATATCTGAGATATTTTTTAAAAATTCGTTAAGAAATATGTTTCTAAAACACATCAACAAACAACTGTCTGTGAAACACAGGGTAATTTACAGAGTCATTGGTGAATGTTTATGAATGTGCTTTTTGTAGTTAGCTAGTATATTTTTAGAAAACTGCTTAATTGGAATTTTATTGTGTTCTTTCAAGGGCTATTTCTTAAACCAAAATCAGCAGGATTTTTTTTTCTTTTAAAAATACCAATAGCCATCTAACTGAAACAGCAAGGCAAGTGACATGTAGGAAATATATGTTGTGTAGGGAAACTTGGCCCCTAGGAGACCAAGTTTGGGTTTCTTGAAAAGTCTATTTTCAACAGGAACTCATATGTTGCCATTGAGCTATAGAATAAGGATGTTAAAAGATAATACTATTTATGCTAATGTATGCTTTTGCTTTAATACATTTATATTTTTAAATGGCTTATAATTGCATTACTGAAACTACAATAAAGTGAAGAAAAGAAAAGAAATAATATAAATTAGATTAAAGGTCTTGACAGTGTTAGAGTTTTGTTTTCTTCCTGTTTTTTGTGAAGACTGGTATACAGCTCTTTTTTGTTAACTGTCAATATCTGAAAGGCATAAGAACGAGTAAAAAATTCATACATTAGTATGCCTTTCTTTTGTTATTGCAATTCATAACATTCCCATTATTGGTAAACATAGGTGATTGGAGATGCATAAATCTTCATCAGATCACATAATATACAATAGAAAAAGGGAGAAATCGATCTCACAACATGACCAAAAGTAACAGCACTTAAGCTAATCAAAGTAAAATGTCCTTTTAATTCTGACTTTCCTATTTGTGGTCATCCTGAGAAAAGTGATACTATATTGACAAAAGGCAAAACATATACATAAAGGACTTAGAGAAAGATGAATTTATTACTGTGGTATGCCTACATGATATTGATCAAATCAAATACATAAAGCACAATAGTCAGTTTCTAGAACTTTGATAGAAGTGTTTCCCAGACCACTTTTCTAATTGAACATTAAATAACAGGAACTAATTGTATTATATATAGAAAGTGATTTCAGTTATTAAAAGAGAAGTACTCTCGAGAGCATTTGATATGTTTCCTAGTGTGACACAGGTTGTATTTTTAAGTCCTACAATTATTGATTTGCATTCTTGCAGGTGGGTGAAAGGCAAACATTTCTTTCTTTCATGGCAGTAATGAGAATACATAACAGCACTAAGCAATACACAATGAAGAAAGGAAAAAGGAGGAACAAGGAGAGAAACGATGTAAGAGAAAAGGAAAGGGCAGAGGATAAACAGAGCTCAAGTCATTTGTTATCTATTTATATGTATTTAAAGACCATAAGCTTAATATTGTGAACTATATCTAGACCATAAATAGCACTATAGTGCATGTAGGTATATAGTTCATATAAAATAATGTGTGCTATCATCAAAACAGGACATCTTGAAATGTTATTTTTCTCACTTTTTTAGTCTCTTCATATTAACATTCAAAAATTTTCACATAACTCATTAAACTTTATCAAATAGCAATTTTTGTTTCAATATCAAGAAAAGATAGTCTCCCATATGTATTATTTTCTTTTTCTCCAGTTTTTGAGATATAATTGGTGTATGGTTGTATAAGTTTAAGTTGTACAGCATAATTATTTGACTTACACACATCATCAAATGATAATCACAATGTTTAGTGTAAATCCAATATTTATATAGATATAACACTAAAGAAATAGAAAAAACATTTTACTTGTGATGAGAACTCTTACCACTTACTTTCTTAATAATTTTCATATATAAACTACTGCAGTGTTAATTGTATTTATCATGTTATGTTTTACATCTTTAGAATCTATTTGTCTTATAACTGGAAGTTTGCTCATTTTTACTACCTTCATCCAATTCACCCTTCCCCCAACTCCCACCCCTGTTCATAACAAATTTGACCTATTTTTTTCTAAGAGTTTGTTTGATTTTTTGTTTGTTTTTAAATTATAATTACTTACAACACTATGTTAGTTACTGGTACAAAACGTACCTTTCTATACCTTTCAAAATGATCACCACGATAATTCTAGTTGTCATCTGTCACCATACAAAAATATTATGTAATTACTGATTATATTCCCTATGCTGTACATTTCACATATGTGGCTCATTTATGATGTAACTGAAAGTTTGTACCTCTTAATCTCCCTCAACAAATTTTCTCCTTGCCCCACTACCCTCTCCTCTGGCAACCACCAATTTGTCTTTTGTATCTATAACTCTGTTTCTGTTTTGTTATGTTTGTTCATTTGTTTTGTTTTTTAAATTCCACATGTAAGTGAAATCATAGAGTATTTGTGTTTCCCTATCTGATCTATTTAACTTAGTATAATATCTTCTAGGTCCATCCATGTTGTTGCAAATGACAAGATTTTATTCTTTTTATTCTTTTTTATGGCTGACTAATATTTCATTTTATATATATATATATCTTCTGTATCCATTCATATATCAATGGATGCTTAAGTTGCTTCCATGTCTTGGCTATTGTAAATAGTGCTGCAATGAACATAGGGGTGCATGTAACTATTCAAATCAGTGTTTTTATTTTCTTCAGGTAAATACCAAAGAGTGGGATTGCTGGATTGTATGGTCATTATTTAATTTTTTTGAAGAATCTCCATACTGTTTTCCATAGTGGCTGCACCAATTTACATTCCCATCAACAGTGCACAAGAATTCACTTTTCTCCACATCCTCACTAGCATTGTTATTTGTTTTCTTTTTGATAATAGCCATTTTGACAAGTGTGAGTTAATATCTCATTGTGGTTTTGATTGGAATTTTCCTGATTGTTATTGATGTTGAGCATCTGTTGACCATCTCTATACCTTCTTTGGAAAAATGTCTATTCAGGTTCTCTGCCCATTTTTTAATTGGGTTATGTGTTTTTTTGTTGTTGTATAAATTCTCTGTATATTTTGGATATTAACCCCTTATCAGATATATTGTTTACAAATATCTTCTCTTGCTCAGTAGGTGACCTTTTCATTTTGTTGATGGTTTCCTTCACTGTGCAAAATCTTTTTGGTTTGGCATAGTCCCATTTGTTTATTTTTGCTTTTGTTTCCCTTACTTAAGGAGGAGTATTCAAAAAAAATATTACCAAGACCAACATTAAAGAGCCTACTGTCTGTGTTCCTTTTTAGAAATCTTATGAATTCAGGTGTTACATTTAAATATTTAATCGTTCTGAATTTATTTTTGCACATGGTGTGAGAAAGTAATCCAGTTTGATTCTTTTGTATGTAACTGTCCAGTTTTCCCAAACATTTATTGAAAAGGCTGTCTTTTCCCCATCGTATATTCTTGCCTTCTTTGCCATAGATTAAATGACGATCTAAGCATGGATTCATTTCTGGCCTTTCTATTCTGTTTCACTGATCTATGTGTCTGTTTTTGTGTCATTCCATACTATAACTTTGTAGTATATTTTGAAATCAAGGAGCATAGTAATCCAGTATTGTTCTTCTTTCTCAAGATTATTTTAGTTTTTGGGGATCTTTTATGTTTCTATACAGACTTTAGAATTATTGTTGTAGTTCTATGAAAAATGCTATTTGGTAATTTCATAGGGGTTGCATTGAATCTGTAGATTGCCTTGGGTAGTATGGTCATTTTAACAATATGGATTCTGCCAATCCATGAACACAGTATAACTTTCCATCTGTTTGTGTCATCTTTAATTTCTTTCAGCAGTTTCTTATCTTTTTCTGAGTATAGGTCTTTTACCTCCTTTGTCAGATTTTTCCTAGTTATTTTATTCTTTTTGATGTGATTGTAAATGGAATTTTTTCTTAATCTCTCTATTTGATAGTTCATTGCTAGTGTAAAGAAATGCAACAGATTTCTATATATTAATTTTGTATCCTGAAACTTTACTGAATTCATTGATGAGTTCTAGTGATTTTTTAATGGTGTCTTTAGGATTTTTAGGTATTGTTTCATGTTATCTGCAAACAGTGACAGTTTTAATTCTTTCTTTCCAATTTGTATGCTTTTTATTTATTTTTTTGTGACCTAGCATGTGATTTATCCTGGAGATGGCTCCATGTGCACTTGAATGTATATTCTACTGTTTTGAGATGGAATGTTCTGTGTGTATGTGTTAAGTTCATCTGTTCGAATGTGTAATTTAAGGTCAGTGTTTCACTGTTTTTCTGTGTGGATGATTTGTCCATTGATATAAGTGGAATGTTAAAGTTCTCTACTATTATTCAATTACTCTAAATTTCTCCCTTCATGTCTGTTAATATTTGCCTTATATATTTAGGTGCTCCTATGTTGGGTTGATATTAAATTTACAATTGATATATCTTCTTGAACTGAACTGGATCCTTCATCATTATGTAATGTCCTTCTCTGTCTCTTGTTACAGTCTTCATTTTAATGTCTATTTTTTATGTATAAGTATTGCTATCCTTCTTTCCTTTCATTTCTATTTGCTTGGAATACCTGTTTTTCCATTTTCTCACTTTCAGTCAGTATATGTTTGTCTTTAGTTCTGAAATGATTCTCTTGTACATAGATCTGCTAGTTTTTGTATCAATTAAGCCACTCTATTTTTTGTTTGTTTATTTGGAACATTTAGTCCACTTACATTTAAAATTATTACTGATAGGTATATACTTATTACCATTTTGCTCATTGTTTTGGAGTTGTTTTTGTACTTCTTTTAGTTCTTTTCTTCTTTTGCTCTCATCCCTTGTAATTTGATGATTACCTTTAGTGTTATGTTTGGATTTCTCTGTTTTGTGTTTGTATCTATTATAAATTTTTGGTTTGTGGTTACCAAGAGGTTTATATAAAGCAATTATATATGCATATGATTGTTTTAAGTTGATGATCTGTTCATTTCAAACCCATTTTAACAACCCTGCATTTTTACCTCCCACCCCACATTTACTATTTTTGTGATGTATTATTTTACATCATTTTGTTTTGTATATCCCTTAACTACTTATTGTGGATATAGATGATTGTACTACTTTTGTCTTTTAACCTTCCTACTAGTTTTATAAATGGTTTATCTGCTACCTTCACTGTATATTTGCTTTACCAATGAGATTTTTACTTTCACAATTTTTATATTTCTACTTTTGGTTTTTTCTCTTCTGCTTAGATAAGTCCCTTTAATATTTCTTGTAAAGCTGGTCTCTTGGTGCTGAATTATTTTAACTTTTCTTATTTTTAAAACTTTTTTTTTTCTTATTTTTAAAACTTTTGATCTCTCCTTCAGCTGTGAATGAAACCCTTACCAGTAGTGTACACTTGGTTTTAGATGTTTCCCTATAATCACTTCATGCCACTCCCTTCTAACCTACAGAGTTTCTGCTGAATAGCTTAGCTGATAGCCTTATGAGAGTTCCCTTATACATAACTTGTTGCTTTTTCCTTGTTGCTTTCAATATTCTCTCTTTATCTTTAATTTTTGCCATTTTAATTACAATGTGTCTTGGTGTGGTCCACTTTGTGTTGATCCTGTTTCAGACTCTCCGTGCCTGGACTTGAATATCTGTTTTCTTTCACAGGTTAGGGAAATTTTCAGCTATAATATCTTCAAAAATATTCTCTACCCCTTTATCTCTCTCTTCTCTTTCTGGGGCCCCTATAATGAAAATGTTAGTATACATAATGTTGTCCCTTAGGTCTCTTAAACTATTCTCTTTATTTTTTAATTTCTATTCTATTCCACTACTGTTTGTTCCAGATTATTGATCCATTTCTCTGTATCATCCGATCTACTATTGATTCCTTCCTGTTTTTTTGTTTGTTTGTTTTGTTTTGTTTTGTATTGTTTTGTTTTTAGTTATTGTATTCATCAACTTTGTTTGGTTCTTCTTTATATTTTCTAACTCTTTGTTAGAAACTTCTAACATCTCACTGTGTTCATCCATTCTTCTCCTGAGTTCTTTGAGCATCTTTGTACTCATTACCTTGAACTCTGAATTGGGTAGGTTGCTTATCTCTACTTCACTTAGTCCTCCTGGGATTTTTTCTTGTTCCTTTCTTTGGTACACATTCCTCTGTCACCTCATATTACCTAAGTTGCTTTTTATATTTCTATGTATTCGATTGGCTGTTTCCATATCCCAACTTGGAGAAGTGGTCTTACATTGACTATGTTCTATGGGGCGCAGCAGTGCATATAGCTCTGGTCACCAAACTATATGCCATAGAGTTTTTTCTCTATGTGAGTTTATGGGCCTTCTGTTGTGCTGGGCTGACTACTTTGGGTATGCTGGTAGACGTGGCTGGCTCTTAGTCTGGTTGATTGCCAGGCCCTGTCTTGTACAGAGGTTGCTGGCTCCTGTTGGACAAGGCTGGGTTCTGGCATGGCTTGCTGCATAGCCAGGTGAGTCCCTGTCATGGTGCTTGCCAAGTGGTAGGTGGGACCAGGTCATGAGACCTCTAGCTACAGAGCCCCAAGGGGTGTCCAGTGCTAGTGTTGGCCTACTAGTAGGCAACACTGGGTCCTGGGGGGGCTGGATGCAGGTCTGTGGGTCCTGAAGCTAGTATCAACTCACTGGTGGGTGCAGTCCTTTCCTAAATCAGCTTACTGTGGGGCCCATGTTATCCCAGTGATGACACTCTGGTGGGTGGATCTGGATCCTGGAGCTGTTTCAGGGTCCCAAGGTGTCCCAGAGCTGGCTTAGGTTTGCTGGTTTGTAGAGCCAGACCCCAATGTGTCCAGGGGATTATGCCAGCACATTGATGGGCAGAAATGTGTCCTGGGTCTTTGGTTGCAGGGTCTGGAGGTTCTGAAGCTAATGTCTACCCAACAGTGGGTGAGTCTGAGTGCTAGCCTACTGCTGGAAAGACCTTGGGACCCAAGTCTTTGGTTCCAGGGACCTGGTAATCCTGGAGTTGGTGTTCAGCTCCAGGTAAGCAGGGCTGGGGCCTGCCCCCTGGTGGGTGAACTTGGGGCTGACTCATGGTTGATGTCAGGTTTTGGGCCCTTTGATGTGTTGAGCCATGTCCCAGGTCACTGGTAAGGAGGATCAGGGGACCCTAGGGCAGCAGGCCTGCTGGTAGATGGGACTGTGTCCCTGCCCAGGTAGCTGCTTGGCCTGTGGCATCCTGTACTGGTGCCATCTGACTTGTGGTCAGGGCCATGTCCTGTCAATAATCAGTTAGAGGGAGGATTCCAAAATGCTGCTTGCCAGCATCAGTATCCTCATGATGGGGTGAGCTCCTAGAAATGTCTGCAATCAGCATCTAAGTCCCCAAAGTGAGTCCCAATTGTCTTCTCTTCTATCTATGAGGCTCTCCAAGATCAGCAAGTAGGCCTGACCCAAGCTCCTTTCAAATTACTGCTGCTGCCCTGCATCCCATGTGAGACTTTATGTGTGCCCTTTAAGAGAGGAGTCTCTATTTCCCACATCTTTTTTGCTCTACTAAAAGTAAACTCCACTGTCTTTCAAAGTCAAATGTTCTGGGAGCTCATCTTCCTGGTGTGGGAACACCAACCTGGGGAGAACTCTGTGGGTCTTGGACCCCTTGCTCCTTGGGGATGACCTCTTCAATTGTAATTATCTTTGTAGGTCATCTTCCTGGGGGTGTAGGTCTTGTCTATATTACATCTCCGCCCCTTCTCCCCATATCATTGTGTTTTCTTTTTATCGTTACTGTAGAAGATCTTTTCTACTATTTTTCAGACTGTTCTCATCAATTATTGGTCTGTAAACAGTTGTAATTTTGGTGTGCCTGTGGGAGGAGGTGAGCTCAGGGTCTTCCTCCTTTGCCATCTTGACCACTCCCCAAACTGTATGTATTATTTTTCAGTCTCCCATAAGAGATAAGTTCTGACCACAAATTATTCTGGGATTCACAATGGCAAAATACAGAAAAGTTTTAGATTGCCTTGAATTAAAGTTACAGGATATTGGAGCTAAACCAGTAATGGCCTTCAAGAAATACAAATTCTCCTTGTTGAATTGGAAGGCACTTGACATTATGCAGGCCTGTGGGGTCATTTAAACTTGGAATTTACCCTATTGAAATGGATATCTTCCTTAAACAATTGTAAAAATTGTTTGGTTTTTGTTTTTTTGGGAAATGCTTTAGACTTGGGTGGGAAACAGAATCCAAAAAGAAACAATTTAAAAGGAAATTTGAACAGATTACTGAACATGAAAGGATGTTTTACTAAAGACTTTTCTAGGGAATACAAACTCTATCTTCCAGAAAGCAGCAATGCTCATAGATATCCTATGACTTTATTTATATGACCCTCTGGGAAAGGAAACACTAAAATAAAAGAAATCTGGACAGTGATTGTAGGGGCTGAAAGTAGGGAAAGGGATTACAATGAGGCAACAAGGAAATATTTGGAGGTCAAAGATATATCAAATATCTTGAGTTTGACATTATTGTCACAACTCACAGAACTCTACATCAAAAACACAAAAAGGGTAAACTTTGTTCTATGTAAATTATGCAATATGAAAATGACTTTAGAAGTTTTTGAAAACTTATATCATGATAACAAATATCAAACAAATATTGAACCCTGATTAGTGATATGTATGCTAAAGTATTTAGGCTGAAGTATATTGACGTCTGCATGATATTTTACAATGCACCTAAAAGGTAAGATGAGTTGAAGGATGGTGGGAGGATAGAGAGATGTCAGACAGGTATGTGTTAAAGCAAATACAGAAAAATATTAACTTTTTACTCTACAATTCTCTCAAATTTTCTGTATATTGGAAAATTTTCAAAATAAAATATCGAGGAAAACTACACACACATATTTGTAAATGTATGGGAAAAGTTTCAGAATCACAGTGCAATCACACACCAAAATATTTACAATGTTTTCTCCTAGGTAATGGGAATGGTATGTTGATAACATGTGGTAAATGGATGGCAAGTTTTCCTTTATAAACTTTCAAGTTTTTTGATTTTCTTACATGCCTCTATATTTTATAATTTTAAATGCAAAGAAATAAATAAATGGGATGGTAATGATATACTGGTAATTTTACATATATATATATATATATATATATATATTTTTTTTTTTTTTTTTTTGCTCACATGAACATTCTGTTATGCCATGTCTCCAGATTCCAGTCTTATGTAATTTATCTGTGGGTATTAATAGATAATCATATGCATGTGGAATTATAAGGACAGAAAGTGTCAATGTCAGCATCAGCCTACAACATACACTCCATTAAGTATTAACAGTGTCCCTTGGAGTAGTGAACCCAAGGCTGGAAATAACAGCATGGTAGTTTAAAAAATAAATCATGCCTGTCTTTAAAGCTTCCTCAACTGTCTCATAAGAAGTGGAGGTAACCAAGCCAATGCAAGTCAGATATCTCTGGCATCATTGACCTTACTACATGTAACAGTATTTCAATACTTATCAAACTATATAAATTTCAAAACATGTGTTAATGATTATCTTGTTGGTCAACTACGAGTGGTCACTTTGTGTGACATATGGATTCATCAGTCAAAACAATAATAGGTAGGGCCATTTTGACCAAATTAAAGTAAAACTTGTGATTTTCTTTCACATGGATATTCAAGCATATAGATTTGTGGAGGATTGAAGGGATAGTTCTTAACTTTTAATTGTTATATGATAATAAAAATCTTCCCAAGTCCATATAAGAAAGGAACTGAGCTAGGGTAGGGACTGGGTGCTAGGGTCAGAAGAAAGTTGAAAAAATAAAAGAACATGTAATAGTAATATATTTTTAACAGCATAATTATGAGTCTGATTAAAATCTTCTATCAGTTATTTTGCACTTAAAATGATCAAAATATAGGCTATAGACATGGTACTGGGTAAATTCTCTCCTACTTCATCCTCTCCTCATCTCTAGTCATCCTCTCTATGTTTTTCTAAGATCTAGCCCCATTGCGCTTTTGCTCAATGTTCAAGCACACAAAGTTTTCTCCTGTTCCAGAATAATACTCATATTTGTTTTAGTCCTCTTTTAGATCTATTATAAACTTTTTTATAGAAAACCTAAATATGATTTAACTTCCCTTGAATTTATTCTTTCAGAATATCATATGCTTCCTTCATATAACTTACTATAATTGGTAATTATATTTTTGATGTATTCAATTGTTAACCAACTTTTTCTTGATTGTGAACTCTAGAAACTATGAACATGATTCCTCTGTTCACTACCACTTAGTCATTGACACACACAAGGACTACTGCCTTGTAAACACCCAATAAATGTCTGTTTATGGATGAGTATTCTAAATTACTTATGTAAATGCCATCTCCTTATTGAAGTAGATACTATCTTGTTATGTGTTCAATGCCAGGAATTCCTAGCACAGTATTTTACATATGATCTTAACATATGAAAGTTGGAAACAGTTAAGAACAGCGAATAATCATCAATTAATCAATATTTATTGAACCCCTATTAGGTGACTGACATTGGGTTAATTATTACATTTGTGGATCTCAGTTTTCTGTTCTGTAAAATTAAACTGCTGTGCTATGAAAGATCAAAGTTACATTTCTAACTTTGAAAATATTCTACTTAGGATTTCCCTGGTGGTTCAGTGGTTAAGACTCCATGCTTCCACAGCAGGTGGCAAGGGTTCAACCCCTGGTTGGGTAATTAAGATCCACATGATGCACGACACGGCCAAAAAATAAGTACATAAAATGAAATAAAATATTCTTCTTACCTATTAATGCCAGCTCTAAAAATTTGGAAAAAAAAATTAAGTGTCTTACACACTACCTTCCTTCAAGGGACTGGTTATATAGAGGTTAAATAGTACCAGGCAATCTTAATTTTACCACAAAAGGTTGCAGCAAATTCTCAAATTTGAGAGAAAAATGCCTGAATAATATTGAGCATATAAATTTGATATTGAAAAAAATATATGTCTTTTGACTAGACTTCACAGAGGCTTCTTTAAAAATTAAAATTGGCGCTTCCCTGGTGGCGCATTGGTTGAGAGTCTGTCTGCCGATGCAGGGGACGTGGGTTCGTGCCCCGGTCCGGGAAGATCCCACATGCCAAGTAGCGGCTGGGTCCATGAGAGCCATGGTCGCTGAGCCTGTGCATCTAGAGCCTGTGCTCCGCAACGGGAGAGGTCACAACAGTGAGAGGCCTGCGTACCGCAAAAAAAAAAAAAAAAAAAAAAATTAAAATTTGTAGAACTGATATTTCTATGTCAAAAGATTTCTGAGATAATCAAGGTAGTTTTCTAAGTGAAACAGAAAAAGAATTCTGATTGATAAGCTCATGTTTTCTCTAAAAGCATTTGTGTGATACCAATTTTATACCAGATATAATATTGTTTGATGATATTGAGCTATCATTTACACAACTATTATCATTCAAATTTTAAGTTGATACTCCATATTTTTATTCCAAACTTAACCCAACAGGAAGCCATAAGGAATGATATATTGAGAAATATGATGCATTGTTTCCTTAGAGTGAAAGTAATAGATCATTTCCAAAATGAGAAAAGACAAAATTAATAGAATACATCTTGACACATTTTATTCAAAATTGAACACCTTTACATATCAGCATTCATGATGGCATTCCAAAGATAAAACTAATGTCTTACTTGAAGGTCAAAATAAAAGATAAGAGAAACTCAGGCTCATTAACATCTCAGAACATTTCTGGGGCTGATTTAATTAAAGATCATGGAATAATTTGTACACTGTTCCTCAAAGATAGACTTTTATAGAAACCCTCATCTATTTTTAACCTTTATTGGTATATGCAAGTTTAATTCTGTATATGTAAAATTTTTCATGTGCTAAAGAATATCATATATACAAATCAATAAGTGGTAAATGATTTAAAATATGATATCAAATGTTATATTTGTAAATATATCAATATGTATTCTTACATATAACTCAAAATCTTAAATATCTTAAACAGAAGACAGATCCTATGGCAGAAATATTTAATTTCAATAGCCATTCCAGATTACAATATTTGACTGCTTGGATTCATTTGGATCTTTTGGACCTAGGATCTGCTTGGATTTGGACCTAGGGAAAAAAATTTCCTTTTCCTAATACCATATTTTTTTTTCCATATAGAGAATGCTATATAGAAAGTTATATCAAAATATAAATGAGGGCTTCCCTGGTGGCGCAGTGGTTGAGAGTCCACCTGCCGATGCAGGGGACACGGGTTTGTCCGGGAGGATCCCACATGCTGCGGAGCGGCCGGGCCCGTGAGCCATGGCCGCTGAGCCTGCGCGTCCGGAGCCTATGCTCTGCAACGGGAGAGGCCACAACAGTGAGAGGCCCGCGTACTCGTCCCCCTCCAAAAAAAAATGATAAATGGTTAGCTTCAATTCCTACACTGTACAACATATAAACAAATTCTTAATAGAGTTAGCAAATATTATTAGGTCCCTCTTATGCTTATGCCACATCCTTAATGTTCCTTTCTTTCCTTTAGTGGAGACAAACCTGCAAGACAATGAATTTAGTAATAGAGGGGAAATATGTGAAGGTTTTATTAGCAATCTTCCCCAGATTATCTCCTTTATGAGATCTGAAATTTCTAATCCTGCTGTGTTCTGTTGAGAGTGTGGTGAAGACAATGAAGCGTGGTAGGCCTGATAGAAAGATGGTGGAGAAAGAGATTATTAATCTGAAACTGATGTTTTCAAGTATGCTTAGCTCTCTTTACTCCTTCTAAAAACTAGGATGCATATTGTCAACAAGACAGGTGATTATGCAATATTTTAAAATAACAAGTAAAATATTCTTTTTCTTCTTAGATCATGATTCCATGAGCAATTATACCTCCTCTACTTTGTAAACTAGTCCAGGTGTTCTTTCAGAGGTTCATCTGAAGAGATTCACCTGCGTAGTCTCACCTGTGCCATGGGTCATTTCTCAAAGGTCAAGTCCTATTTTATAAACAGACATTCATTTGTGGAGTTCACAAGGTTTTAAAAAATTGAAGAATCCTTCATACAGGCAGAACTCAAGGGCAGAGTGATCAGTATCTAAATATTCCTTGCAATCACATTTGATAGGAAAGAAAACTCCTTTAGCTTAATCTGTTTCCTAGAGTTCTGAAATTTCTATTTCATTGCAATAAAAGACTATATAAATTAATATAAGCACAACGTGGCTGAGATAAGCAGACATTTCTAATGTTGGGTAAGCTCCAGAACAAGGACAGTGTATAAGAAAGGAAGGATGCTGAGGATGAAAGCAGTTGGTATTAAGGTTTCAAACTGAAGCATTGCTCTTAAAAGCTTGATGCTGACATCTATCCATATCTGATGACAAAAGCATAAGCTAGAGAAAGGCCACCATTTTTTGGTTCTATTACAGGGATTAATTAAAATATACAAATACAAGAAAAATCTCGAGACCCAATAGAAGCCTGGCTCTTTTATTATTGTTTTATTATAGAAGTAGAATGTACATATGCATGTATGCATAACTGAATCACTTTGCTGTGACCCTGAAACTAACACAACATTGTAAATCAACTATACCTCAGCAAAAAAATTGTACCTATTACTTAAAAAATTATGAAGGACAGCTGATTAGCAACTGTAATTTTCTCTGCAATCTTAATTTTCCTTAGCTATATAAGATAAAATATTCAGTTTCTGGAAATTAGAGGTTGAACATCTGTGAGGGTAAATATTCTGCCTACAGGTATGTTTTGAAAAATTTAGATAATGGAGGCGATAACTAACATTTAGAGTAGTAAGGAAAAGCTATGTAAAAAACATGAAATTTATGCTATACTTTGATATGTGTGTAAGATACAGGACAAAAACTACTGGAAATCTTGAGATTACCGAGTAAGAAAATCTCTATGTTTCTACATTATTAGTTCCAATAAAGTCAGGACTTGCAGCTACTCCATGAACCATAAAGATAAATGTTATAGGGCTTCCCTGGTGGTGCAGTGGTTGAGAGTCCGCCTGCCAATGCAGGGGACACGGGTTCATGCCCCGGTCCGGGAGGATCCCACATGCAACGTAGCGGCTGGGCCCGTGAGCCATGGCCGCTGAGCCTGCGCGTCTGGAGCCTGTGCTCCGCAACGGGAGAGGCCGCAGCAGTGAGAAGCCCACAAAAGAAGATAAATGTTATATATTCATGTTTTTTATACTATCAGGCCTAAGTTAATCAAATAGTTATTGAGGACAGTGTTTTGTTTTGTTTTTTAATGTGTTAAGGTCAGCACAACTTTTGGCAGATCTCTTAAAAAGTATTCTAATCCAAGACTGTAAAATGTACATTTTTTTATTTATAAAGACATAATAGTACTGAAAACATATTCAGACAAGCATATAATTCAGTATGGCTGAATTTTATTTGCAACAAAATTCCATTATTTCTGCTAATTTATAGTATTTTAATTCCTTAAAAATTCATAGAGTTATATATAAAATGATAAACTCTCAGTTAATCTAAATATAATGTTATTTTCTTTAAAAATACAAATACTCTTGGTTAAGGAGAAGCATTGAATTTTCTAAAACTTTTACAACCATCTACTTTTAAATGCATTTGAGTCAGTGGCTATTTTTTATATCATTTTAATCTGGATGTTTGGTGTCTCAGGGAGAAAAAAATAGTTCTTATTTCATGAACATCTGAACAGACCTCAAATCTAGATGAATGACACTATTACCTGGATAGATAATCCATTTTTCTATAGTGATAATCTGCTGTAATATTTCAGTAGTGCTGCTTTCAAGATATGAAGTTAGATGCCCAAATCTATGCTTTATTCCCTGAAGTGACAGTTAAAGAAAGGTACCACGAATGAGTATTTAATAAAGGGAATGAATATAATACACAAAGGACAATGATCCTTCTTGTATAATTAAATGATATGACAATGAGGAGGTAATATTCTTATTTTAATGTATTTATGATAAATAAGACAATGATATCTTTTCCCCTAATTAAATCTTGAATGCCTTGATGAAAATGCCTTTGATATAACAGATATCTTTAAAAAATGTAAGGTGCAGCACCATTGAATTTCTGTTTATTATGTCAAATAACTGATACACTTTGGGGGGTCCATGTATTATTATATAATATCACACACTCTGTCACATATTCATAGCAAATGAATATGCTAACTTAAGAGCCTCCTTCGCATAAATACTACTTTATAATCGATATACTGACAGTTGTAAAGACAATAGGATTTTAAATATATTAATATGACAAATCAGAATAGTTATGAATAGAGAAAAGGTAGTTGGTACTTCAAATTTCCTATAGAAGTTGCCCCAGGTTGGGGGCATTAAAGTGAATTTCTGAAAGGTCAGGAACAGATGCTTTCTGAACTGAGTTTTTCAAAAATTCGTACTATATATATATATATATATATATATATATATATATATATATATATATAAAATACTCTAGTTGATCTTTTAAGGAGTGTTATTGGCTGCTATCTCTCCAAATATTTCTTCTGTCCCATTTGTCTCTCTTTTTTGTTTTTCTCTCTTTGTGTTTATTTTGGATAATTTGCATTGAACTGGACTCAAGGCCACAGGTACTTTCCTCACTCATGGAAATATATATTTGATTATATACATTATAAATGTAATTATATGATAAATATTATATATATGATTAATTTATTTTAACTCTCTTGCCCTTCTCCCTGAATTCTGTGGACCACTGCTTTGCACATAGAGAAAATTAGAGAATCAGCATATACCTGCCTGTCTTCATTTTCAGAAGCTAAAGTCTTGAGCTCTGTGAATTCCTGGA
Organism: Grampus griseus; assembly: GCF_964374135.1. Taxonomy (NCBI): domain Eukaryota; kingdom Metazoa; phylum Chordata; class Mammalia; order Artiodactyla; family Delphinidae; genus Grampus; species Grampus griseus. The sequence goes on along the minus strand of NC_139012.1, from coordinate 42,906,215 downwards.
ATAAGATATAGGTATGGGTATAAATGAACTCTTTTGTCTTTTGATATACTATCCTTAAAAGCTTAGTAAAGAAGTGTGGGACAGAGTTAGTGGATTGTGGGTGGGACCCCACAAGATTCTAATACTTGACACTAGCTAATATGTGCTCATTAAAGTCATTGAAAACACCAGTTTATTCCTGGGTCATGTGGTAGTTCTATATTTAGTTTTTTAAAGAACTTCCATACTGTTCTCCATAGTGGCTATACTAATTTACATTCCCACAAACACTGTAATATTGTTCCTTTTCTCCACACCCTCTGAAGCATTTATTATTTGTAGATTTTTTGATGGCTATTTTGACCAGTGTGAGGTGATACCTCACTGTAGTTTTGATTTGCATTTCTCTAATAATTAGTGACATTGAGCATCTTTTCATGTGTTTGTTGGCCATCTGTATGTCTTCTTTGGAGAAATGTCTATTTAGGTCCTTCACCCATTTTTTGATTGGGTTATTTGTTTTTTTGATATTGAGCTGCATGAGCTATTTGTATATTTGGGGGATTAAGCCATTTTCAGTTGCTTCATTTGCAAATATTTTCTCTCATAATGAGGGTTGTCTTTTTGTTTTGTTTATGGTTTCCTTTGCTGTGCAAAACTTTTAAGTTTAATTAGATCCCATTTGTTTATTTTTGTTTTTATTTTCATTACTTTAGGGGTGGATTCAAAAGGACCCAGAAACCCCAATCCTGGGCATATATGTGGAGAAAATCATAATTCAAAAAGATACATTCACCTCAATGTTCACTGCAGGGCTATTTACAATAGCCAGGACATGAAAGCAACTTAAATGCCCATCAACAAAGGAATAGATAAAGAAGATGTGGTACATATATATAATGGAATATTACTCAGCCATAAAAAAGAACAAAATAATGCCATTTACAGCAAAATGGATGGAGCTAGTGATTGTCATATTGAGTGAAGTTAAGTCAGACACAGAAACACAAATATATGTTATTGCTTATATGTAGAATCTTTAAAAAAAAGGTACAAATGAATTTATTTACAAAACAGAAATAGAGTCATGGATGTAGAAAACAAACTTATGGCTTCCAGGGGATAAGGGGGAAAGGGATAAATTGGGAGATTGGGATTGACATATACACATTACTACATATAAAATAGATACCTAATAAGATCCTGCTGTTTAGCATAGGGAACTCTACTCAATACTCTATAATGGCCTGTATGGGAAAAGAACCTTAAAAAAGAGTGGATATATATAAAACAGATTCATTTTGCTGTACACCTGAAATTAACACAGCATTGTAAAGCAACTGTACTCCAATAATTTTTTTTTTTTAAAAAACACAAGTTTATTCATTCTTACCCCCATTGATATGTGACCATTTTGAAATTGCTTGGTCATCCATGGAGGAAATCTACTATGGATCATACACCCACTGGGAATGCCCAGTCAATTTCTAGATTTTAGTTCATTTAGGTTTGTTTGGAGTTCTCAATTTGCTAATATGTTTTCAAAAAACTATAACTTTGCAATTTATCTAGCTTTTTCTCATTGTTAGAGTGGGAAATGACAATCTCTTATAAATTTCTACAATGAAGTCCAATATATATTTAATTTTAGGAAACTAAAATAAGTGTAAGAGTTTTTCTTTAATCCATTAAATTTTATACCATAGATATTTAAGCTCCACTGAATAAAATATTCAGAATGAAAGCATAGAATACAAAGAAATAATATGGAACAATTTCTTATATTCAAAAATTCTAAAACTTCTAAGAAAATGAATGAAGCAAACAAAAGAGAAGGTTAATAAATAGCATTTGGCAGTGATAAATTATGTGGCACAGATAAATCTCTATAGGAATTAAAGTATGTTTATTTAAGGCCTCTAGTTACTTCTCAGCCATCACAGAGGAGAAGAGATAAAAGTTGTACCTTGAATGTCTCTTTAAGTCAAAAGAGAAGTATATAATAGCATAAGAAAAACTTCATGTGCTACTGGGTTCTAGTTATTCATTTTCTATTCATATGTATTTATAGAGCATGTAGGAGGCCATAAACTCAATATCATGAACTATAGCTAGACCTCAGCTGGTACTGTAAGTAACCAGTCCAAAGACAAAATAGTTCTGAGAGATCTAGATACTGGAGGTAATGCCAAACAAGTTTCATTAGAATAAAATAATAGACCAAGGGTTCTAAAGAGAAAAAAAAAATTAGCTAAAACTGTAAATTTAAACAGCACAAAATAAAAACAAAAATCCTGCAATTATTAAAGGCCATAGTAAAACAGTGAGTCCAAAACCTGGATTACAATGCTATTTTTTTTTGTGGTCTATATTTCTGTTTTTGTCTGATTCCAACAACCCAGTCAAAATATGGGCAGAAGACCTAAATAAACTTTTCTCCAAAGAAGACATACAGATGGCCAACAAACACATGAAAAGATGCTCAACATCACTAATTATTAGAGAAATGCAAATCAAAACTACAATGAGTTACCACCTCACACTGCTCACTACAAACAATAAATTCTAGAGTGGGAGTGGAGAAAAGGGATCCTTTTTACACTGTTGGTGGGAATTTAAATTGATATAGTCACTATGGAGATTCCTTAAGAAAATAAAAATAGAACTACCATATGATCCAGCAATCCCTTTCCTGGGCATATACCTGATGAAAACCATAGTTCCAAAAGATATATGCACTTTAGTGTTCATTGCAGCACTATTTACAATAGCCAGGATATGGAAGCAACCTAAATGTCCATCAACGGAGGAATGGATAAAGAAGATGTGGTATGTATATATATATATATATATATATATATATATATATATATATACACAATGGAATATTACTCAGCCTTATAAAGGAACAAAATTATGCCATTTGCAGAGACATGGATGGACTGAGAGGTTGTCATACAGAGTGAAGTCAGAAAGAGAAAACAAATATATTAATGCATATATGTGGAATTTAGAAAAAATGGTATATATGAACCTATTTGCAAAGCAGAAATAGAGACACAGACATAGAGAAAAATATGTATGAACACCAAGGGGGCGCTGGGATGGATTGGGAGATTGAGATTGACATATGTACTGTACTATATATGAAGTAGATGGCTGGTGAGGGCCTACTGTATAGCACAGGGGAAAAAAAAAAAAGGAAGGTACAATCTGTTTTCAGGACATGTATTAAGTAACCTTATAAATGCACTCCTATATACTTAGGTGCAGACAAATGTTTGATTCCACTTATACGAGGTGCCTAGAGTAGTCAAATTCATAGAGTTAGAAAGTATACTGTAGATGCCAAGGGTCAAGGGGTGAGGGCTTGAGGAGGGGGAATGGGGAGTTAGTGTTTAAAGGGGACAACATTTCAGTTTAGGAAGGTGAAAAATTCGGGAGATGGATGATGGTGAGAGTTGCACAACAATGTGAAAGTACCTAGTGTCCCTGAACTGTACAGTTAAATATGGTTAAAATAGCATGTTTTATATTATTTGACTTTTACCACAATAAAAAACAAAATATTTAAAAGTTGCTATTGATTTTTCTATTATGGCAAACCTTGAGTCTGAGAGTTACATATATATTTTCTACTTCCTATATAAGTGTTGAAGAATCCAAATGTGAAAACAGGTATGGGTATATAGCGGAACAGGAAAGCGAAGAGTAGAATTAACCAATAAAACTGATTATGTAGTGGGATGTTGTCCCAAGATGGTGGAGTAGGAGACTCCAGCCTCTTTTACAACATAAAGATCAACAATTAGACACAAATCCATTAACAAAAACAGGTCTGGGAAAGCTCTGGAGTCGGATTAAGAAGTTTCAACAATACAGTAGAACAAAAAATTTGAGAATAACATCACAAAATGAGAAGGAAGAATAGCTTCATTTTGGCTGTATTCATGATCCCATCTGCAGGTTCACATTGCTCAGCACCAAGAGGAAACTTCCCAGCAAGAGTTACCCTCAATGGAAAAGGAAGAGCTGGGTGAGCATTCAGGGCATTATACAAAGGATCTCTTTCAGTTTCACCTCACCTGGAGACCAGCAAAACTGAGACGTAGAGAGACAGCTGGAATAAGCAAGAAAAGCAAAGGCTACCGGCATCAGCCAGATAGCAGGAGCATATGCTGTTCCCAGTGATCTGCTTTGCAGACAACCCCAAAATCTTTTGCTACTGAAGAAACCAATGGCCAGCATGGCCTCTGCAGACCCCCTGCATATTTCACCAGTTATTGTCCCACATGTATTTACATTCACTGATGTCAACTGCATGAGTCCTTCCCTTCTCCCTACCCACCTCACCCATGCCAGAGCCTGGAACCTACAGAGGCAGCCATCCCAGGTCTCTGTGGCTGTGAGAGTCCAAGACACTAGCCTAGACTCCTCTAGCTGACCCTCACTGCTGTGTGTGAGCTTGGGGTTAGTCTTTCCAGCTGTGCACTGGCACGCAGATGGCTTAACACCCATCACTGGCCTCCATTATTTTGTGCATGCTAAGACAAAATATTATACCCACAGAAGTGCACGCTGAAAGCCAGGGCCCCCATAGCTGTTTATGAGCCTAGATCTAGCCCTGTCTCTTGTCACTGACCTACATCATAGCCTCACCAGCAGCTACCCCCTCCAGCTGTGCCTCTGCACAGCCCAGTCTGACTCTTCACACTAACCTTTACTGCTCTGCACCAGCAGTGAGAACCAGCAGCAAGAGGAGTGCACTGCGGAAGACAAGGTCTCTGCAGCTGCCAGTGGACTTTCACAATTGGACCTGTCACTTGCTGCTTAACTTGGCCCCCATCACTAAGTGTATACTTGCAACTGGCCCTTGCCACTACACAGATACCTGCAGCTGACCCTCACAGCTGAGTGTGTGAACACCACTAGCTCCAGCCACCAATGTTGCCTGCCCTTGTTCTTATCTGCTGAATCTGGAGACACTACTGAGGGTCAAAACAGTCATTGCGGCTTCAGTGGATCTCCCTCAGCGATCACCAAGGACTATGCATTTGTTGATGCTTTGGTACCCAGTGACCCAAGTTGATGAGTCACCTCACTTCCTGGACCCAGAGCCACCACATGCTCATGCACTTGACACCCTTTACCACTGGACCCAGAGTGACAGCACACTTCAATATATACCGACAAGCAAGTGAAGGTCTTTCTTTCATGGGTAAAGTCTATCAGACATTTAAAGGAGAATTAATTGCCAATTGTTCTCAAATTACTCCAAAAAATTGAAGAGAAGTAAACACTCCCAAACTTGTTTTACAAAGCCAGCATTACTCTGATACCAAAGACAGATAAGGATGATACAAGAAAAGAAGTCTACAGGCTAATATCCATAATGCATATTGACGGAAAAATTCTCAACAAAATATTAGCACACTGAATTCAGTGGCACATTAAAAATATCACACACCATGAGCAAGTGATATCTAAGCCTGAACAAGGACAGTTCACACATGCAAATAATATAATACATGTTAATAAAATGAAAGACAGAAGTTATATGATTGACTCAATACATACAGAAAATACATTTCACAAAATTTAGCATCCTTTCACAATAAAAATTCAACATTTTTTTTTTTGTGGTATGCAGGCCTCTCACTGTTGTGGCCTCACCTGTTACACAGCACAGGCTCTGGATGCGCAGGCTCAGCAGCCATGGCTCATAGGCCCAGCCGCTCCGCGGCATGTGGGATCTTTCCGGACCGGGACACGAACACGTGTCCCCTGCATTGGCAGGTGGACTCTCAACCACTGCACCACCAGGGAAGCCCTCAACAAATTTTTTATAGAAGGAACAAACCTCAACATATAAAGTCCATATGTGACAAGTCCACAGGTAATATCATATTCAACAGTGAAAGATTGAAAGTTTTTCCTCTAAAATGAGGAATAAGACAAAGGTTCTCATTCTTACCATTCTTATTCAGCATAGTAATGAAAATCCTAGCCAAAGCAATGAGACAATAAAAGTGAATAAAATATATCTAAATTGAAAAGGAAGAAGGAAAACTGTTGCTGTTTTATGAAGATATAATCTTATATATAGAAAATTCTAAAGACTCTACCAAAAACATTTTACACCTAACAAACGAATATAGTAAAGTTTTGGGATACAAAACTAACATACAAAAATCATTTGCATTTCTATACACCAACAATGAACTACCTGAAAAAGATATAAAGAAAACAATCCCATTTACAATAATAACAAAAAGTATAGAATATTTAGGAATAAATTTGACCAAGGAAGAAAAACATCTACACACTGAAAACTATAAAATATTGATGAGAGAAACTGAAGAACAAATAAATGGAAAGATATATCATGTTCATGGACTGGTAGAGTTAATACTACCAATTTAATGTGAAAATATTGTGAAAATATTCAGTGCAATCCCTGCAAAATACCAACAGCATTTTTCAAAGAAATAGAAGGAAAAAATCATAAAATTCTCTGTAAGATGCTGAAAAGCAAAAGCAATCTTGAGAAAGAGGAAAGGTGGAGGCATCATTTTTCCTGATTTCAAACTACTTTACAAAACTATAGTAATCAAAAAAGTACAGAACTGGCATAAAAACAGAAATATAGGTCAGTGAAACAGAATTGAGAGCCCAGAAATAAATCCACACTTACATGATCAACTAGTATTTGCAAAGGAGGCAAGGATACTCAATGCGGAAAGTATAGTCTCTTTAATAAATGGTGTTGGAAACCAGATATTCACATACAAAAGAATAAAATTAGAACACTTTCTTATAACACTCACAAAAAAATAACTAGAAATAGATTAACAAATTAAATGTTATGACTCAAAACTGTAAAACTCCTAGAAGAAAACATAGTGGCAAAACTCTTTCACTTAAGTCTTGGCAATGATTTTTTGGATATGACACCAGCATTGGGACTATAAAAAATAAAAAAATCTTCTGCAAGGTAAAAGAAACAATCAAAAAAATGAAAAGGCAGCCCATGATATGGGAGAAAACATATCAAACCATATGTCTGATAAGGGTTTAATATCCAAAATATATAAGGAATTTACAATTTAATAGCTAAAGAACAAACAATCCAATGTAAAAATGGGCAGAGCAATGGAATAATTTTTCCCAAGAAGACATACAAATTGCCAAAATGTACATTAAAAAGGTGCTGTTGATCATCAGTCATCAAGGAAATGAAAATCAAAACCACAATGAGGTATCATCTCATACTCGTTAGAGTAACTATCATCAAGAACACAAGAAGTAAGAAATACCAGCATGGATATGGAGAAAAGGGAACCCTTGTGCACTGTTGGTGGGAATGAAAATTGACACAGACACCATGGAAAACAGTACAAAGTTCCCTCAAAATATTAAAAATGGGACTATCATATGATCCAGCAATCCCACTTCCGGGTATATATTCAAAGAAAATTAAATCACTATCTCAAAGAGGTATCTACATTCACATGCTCATTGCAGCAATATTACAGTAGCTAAGACATGGAAACAACCTAAGTATTCATCAATAGATGAATAAATAAAGAAAATGTGGTATATATTTATACAATAGGATATTATTCAGGCATAAAAGAAGGAAATCCTGCTATTTGTGACAACATGGATGGACCTTGAGGGCATTATGCCAAGTGAAATAAGTCAGACAGAGAAAGACAAATATAGTATGATCAAATGGTACAAACTTTCAGTTATAGATTAATAAGTTGCAGAGGTTTAATGTACAGCATGGTGACTATAGGTAAGGATACTGTATTGTAGACTTGACAGTTGCTATGAAAGGAGAGCTTTAATGCTCTCATCATAACAGCAACAACAAAAAGGTAATTATGTGAAGTGAAGAATGTGTTAACTAACTTTATTGTGGTAAATATTTCACAATATATACATTTATCAAATCATCATATTGTACACCTCAAACTCACACAATTTTATAGGTCAATTATATCTCAATAAAGCTGGAAGAAAAATTGACCATGTGTGAAGAAAATTAGAGGTTTTTTTTGAGGATACATAATGAATAAATTTCCTGTCTTCAAGGATTATAAGCTTAATTGAGAATGAATCTAAATTGAAGTAGTTAGGAATATGTTGAGAGTCTCACTAAAGTAAGAGTTTGGGACAATATTTATATACTTTCAAGCAGTTTAAAGGTCACAAAAGTGCTTGAAATATTTAAAAAATACCTAATTCATGAGACAGTGTTGAAATAAATGAAAATTTTATAAAAACCTTTCAAATTAATTTTCAAATTTTGTTTTAATTTTATTACAGAAAAATTAGAGCAGATTGAGAAGCAATAAGTCACAATAGATTCATTCAAGGTGAACATTATTTCCCTTATTCCTTGCGTTCATGTGAAAATTAGAGTAAGATAATTGCTCAAATAAATTCTGTATTTATCTTTAATTATGTGGGTAGTAGATATGACTTTTTAAGTTTTATTTTTTTAATATCACAGACTACCTCTAGGCATTATCTTTATATAATGACTTTAGTTTTAGTTTTTAATTTTGTCCAATGAAAAACTATCTTTGTAATGCAGGGTATATGTTACAAAAGTAAACATACTTTTAGTATTGTTTAAGAAAAACAGATGAATGTGTATTTAAATTTCCCAAATAATTACTTAGTTTGAAATGCAACTTTAACTGCAGAGACCTGATTAGGGAGAGTGTAGTGAAATTATTAATAACTTGTCAATATGACCCTCTAATTAAAAAAATATGCTTAAAACAAAATACCAACCATAATATTATCATTCTCTGTGGATATACCTGTATTTGTGAAATATTTAAAGGAATCTATATTAAAACATTTAAATGGTGACACTTCTACAGCAGCACTTAAAATTAAAACCAACAATTAAAAGCATGACTGTTTAACCAAATCATTCAACCATATGGTAAAATACACATTACAAAAAATAGTAATATAGGCAATTAATTAGAATGGAAAATTGATTAACACTAAATCTTTTCAAAATATTATAAAACTAAATGAGAAATCAGTCTATTATTATGTTTTTGTTTAAAAATTCAGAATATAAGGATAATCTCATTTACTTTTATTGGTAAGTAAAGCAGAAATTTGCTTTAAAATAATAGTCACAACTTAAGATTAATATTGGATTTCAAAAGCTTATATATTTTGTTCTTAAAATACTTTAGGACTTAGTCCTGAAACTTAGTTTGATTCTATATAAATCTGATTTATTTATTCTTTCTATTTTCCATTTTTGATTGGAAATTTTTCCATAAATGACAAACTACAATTGCTTTTATGGTGCCTGTTGATCTTATGCACATTTTAACAAATTGATGGTGAATATATACTGAAAATGAGAAAGCACCTACATATTTCTATTATCGTATTTTCCTATTGATTCTCATAAGAGACTATCAGAAATCTATATATTCATCCAACTCTACTACAAATAAGGAAAATGAAAAGGAGATTTTATTACTTTTACCCCTGCCAAAGCAGGAAATCTAGCATTATGATTTTAGATTATCACATTAATTGGAATCCAGAGTATCAAACTGAGGACATAAAAATCGTTTTATGGCTGCAAACTTTTCTAGACTCAGTGGTACAACTGGATTGATGACTGTTTATAATAGCAATAATCCCAGCAAAATCAGTCATTAGTACAGTTAACAACAATTTGTTGGAGCGTTAACTGCCCTTGGCTTTGCCTCAAGCTGTTCGCAAACTGTCATTAACGGCTGGTTACAATTGATTTCTTGGGGCCCTAGTTAACAGAAATTTGATTTCAATTCAATACTGCAGAGGCTAATTTTGTCTCAGTAAACAAGTCTCTTTTCTTAAGGTTAGTCTTGATATAATATTGCTTTTCCCCTGATATATCAAAAGACGTATCCCAAAAGTCAATGAACATGTGGAAAATGTGTGATTACTCTATAGATAGAGTAGATCTATATTACTCCAGATCAATGTTTGTGTTTTCAACCCACATGGCAGGACTGACAGACAATATAAGACAAGAAAAGCAGTGAAGGGCTTCCTTGGTGGCGCAGTGGTTGAGAGTCCGCCTGCCGATGCAAGGGACGTGGGTTCATGCCCCGGTCTGGGAAGATCCCATGTGCCGCGGAGAGGTTGGGCCCGTGAGCAATGGCCACTGAGCCTGTGCGTCTGGAGCCTGTGCGCTGCAACGGGAGAGTACCACCAAAAAAAAAAAAAAAAAAAAGAAAAGAAAAGAAAAGAAAAGCAGTGAAGAATAAAATGTCTTCAGTTTAATATATTCATATACTACATATTTCCAAGGGTGTTCCAGTGAATGAAATCACAGTATATACTTCAAAAACTTATTATATTGTTGAGCCATATAATGGTAACAAAAGAAATGGCTAACAATAAATAAGTATGAAAAATGTCTTATTTCACTATGAATAATCACTAAAAACTCAACATGTTATCTTATTATAGTCATGTTTGATTTCCAAGTGAAAACCTACATTCATATACTTCCTCTGAAGAGTGCTATTTAGTATGTCTTAAGTAATTCATTCATTTGTTTAACAAATATTCGTTGAGCATGATCTATGTGCTAGGCATTGTTGATCACATTTGAATAAAACAAATATTACTAATTTGGGGAAATATAGTTTCTAGTGGGGTTAACAGAGAGTAAACTAGAAATCAGAATAAAATATACGTTAGAAAATAAATTCTATTCAAAAAAAGGAAAAATAGAATAATGAAAGGAATATCAGAAGGCAAAAGAAGTGTTGTTATGTTGGAATTTGAGATTAAACATAGGATGGTAAGGATAGGCTTCAATAAGAAATAGTTTCAACAAAGACTTGAAAGAGGTAAGAGAGTTAGCCAAGTAAATATTAGGCAAAGCACAATCCAAATAAAATAGCTAGAGGAAAAATTCTTTTATTTCTAATGTGGTCACATATACATAAAATGAAGTTTACCATATACACCATTTTTAAATGTACAATTCAGTGGAATTAAGTACATTTACAATTTTGTATAGCCATCACCACTTTTTATTTTCAAAATGTTTTCATTATCCTACACAGAAACTCTATAACCATTAAGCAATAATTTCCAATTACCCATCCTAAACTCTTCGTAAACACAGTTCTTCTTTCTGTCTTTATGGATTTTCCCATTCCAGATACTTCACGCAGAACTATGTGGAATTATGCATTATATTTATCTTTTTGTGTAGCATGTTTTCAAGGTTCATCTGTGTTATAGCATATATCAGACCTTTATTCCCTTTTAAGGCTGAATACTATTACGTTGTTTATCTATTCATCCATTAATGAACAGTTGGTTTGTTTCTACCTTCTGTTTATTGTGAATAATGCTGTGAAGAACATTGGTGTACAAGTATCTGAGTCCCTGTTTGCAATGCTTTGGGTATATAACTTGGAGTGAAACTGCGGAGAGATATGGAACTCTATACCATATTATGCTTAACTATGTTTAAATTTTGTAGGAACCACAAAACTGTTGTCCACAATGCCCCACCCCCAAACATTTGTTTCTTTCCTTCTTTTTTTTTTTCTCATTTAACAGTAACCAGCCTAATGGATGTGAAGTGGCAGCTCATTGTGGTTTGATTTGCATTTTCTAATGACTAATGAAGTTTAGCATTTTTTCATATGCTTATTGGTCATTTATATATCTTATTTGATATAAATGGCATGATATACTTAAAGTGATGAAAGGGAAGAACATACAACCAAGATTACTCTACCTGGCAAGGATCTCATTCAGATTCGATGGAGAAATCAAAAGCTTTACAGACAAGCAAAAGCTAAGAGAATTCAGTACCACCAAACCAGCTATACAACAAATGCTAAAGGAACTTCTCTAAGTAGGAAACACAAGAGAAGAAAAGGATCTACCAAAAAAACCCAAAACAATTAAGAAAATGGTCATAGGAACATACATATTGATAATTACCTTAAACATGAATGGATTAAATGATCCAACCAAAAGACACAGGCTTGCTGAATGGATACAAAAACAAGATCCATATATATGCTGTCTACAGGAGACTCACTTCAGACCTAGGGACACAAACAGACTGAAAGTGAGGGGATGGAAAAAATATTCCGTGCAAAAGGAAATCAGAAGAAAGGTAGAGTAATTATACTTATATTATTAAAAAATAGACTTTAAAATAAAGAATGTTACAAGAGACAAGGAAGGACACTACATAATGATCAAAGGATCAATCCAAGAAGAAGATATGACAATTATAAATATATATGCACCCAACATGGGAGCACATCCATACATAAGGCAACTGCTAACAGCTATAAAAGAGGAAATCAACAGTAACACAATATTAGTGGGGGACTTTAATATCTCACTTACACCAATGGACAGATCATCCAAAATGAAAATAAATAAGGAAACAGAAGCTTTAAATGACACAATAGACCAGATAGATTTAATTGATATTTATAAGACATTCCATCCAAAAACAGCAGATTACACTTTCTTCTCAAGTGCACATGGAACATTCTCCAGGATAGATCACATCTTGGGTCACAAATCAAGCCTCAGTAAATTTAAGAAAATTGAAATCATATCAAGCATCTTTTCTGACCAAAACGCTATGAGATTAGAAATCAATTACAGGAGTAAAAACGTAGAAAACACAAACACATGGAGGCTAAACAATAAGTTACTAAATAACAAGAGATCACTGAAAAAATCAAAGAGGAAGTCAAAAAATACCTAGAGACAAATGACAATGAAAACACAATGATCCAAAACCTATGGGATGCAGCAAAAGCAGTTCTAAGGGGGAAGTTTATAGCTATACAATCCTACCTCAAGAAACAAGGAAAATCTCAAGTAAACAATCTAATCGTACACCTAAAGGAACTAGAGAAAGAAGAACAAACAAAACCCAAAGTTAGCAGAAGGAAAGAAATCATAAAGATCAGAGCAGAAATAAATGACATAGAAACAAAGAAAACAATAGCAAAAATAAATAAAACTAAAAGCTGGTTTTTTGAGAAGATAAACAAAATTGATTAACCATTAGACAGACTCATCAAAAAAAACAGGAACAGGACTCAAATCAATAAATTAGAAATGAAAAAGAAGTTACAACAGACACTGCAGAAATACAAAGCATCCTAAGAGACTACTACAAGCAACTCTATGCCAATAAAATGAACAACCTGAAAAAAATGGACAAATTCTTAGAAAGTTATAACCTTCTAAAACTGAACAAGGAAGAAACAGAAAATATGAACAGACCAATCACAAGTAATGAAATTGAAACTATGATTAAAAATCTTCCAACAAACAAAAGTCGAGGACCAGAGGGCTTCACAGGCGAATTCTATCAAATATTTAGAGAAGAGCTAACACCCATCCTTCTCAAACTCTTCCAAAAAGTTACAGAGGAAGGAACACTCCCAAACTCATTCTATGAGGCCATCATCACCCTGATACCAAAACCAGACAAAGATACTACAAAAAAAGAAAATTAGAGACCAATATCACTGAAGAATATAGATGCAAAAATCCTCAACAAAATACTAGCAAACAGAATACAACAACACATTAAAAGGATCATACACAATGGTCAAGTGGGATTTATCCCAGGGATGCAAGGATTCTTCAATAGACACAAATCAATCAATGTGATACACCTTATTAAAAGACTGAAGAATAAAAACCATATGATCATCTCAATAGATGCAGAAAAATATTTTGACAAAATTCAACACCCATTCATGATAAAAACTCTCCAGAAAGTGAGCATGGAGAGAAGCTACCTCAACATTATAAAGGCCATATATGACAAACCCACAGCAAACGTCATTCTCAATGGTGAAAAAAATGAAAGCTTTTCCTCTAAGATCAGGAATAAGACAAGGATGTCCAATTTCACCACTATTATTCAACATAGTTTTGGAAGTCCTAGCCATGGCAATCAGAGAAGAAAAAGAAATAAAAGGAATACAAATTAGAAAAGAAGAAGTAAAACTGTCACTGTTTGCAGATGACATGATACTATATATAGAGAATCCTAAAAATGCCACCAGAAAACTACTAGAGCTAATCAATGAATTTGGTAAAGTTGCAGGATATAAAATTAATGCACATAAATCTCTTGCATTCCTATACACTAATGATGAAAAATCTGAAAGAGAAATTATGGAAACACTCCCATTTACGATTGCAACAAAAGGAATAAATTACCTAGGAATAAATCTACCTAGGGAAACAAAAGACCTGTATACAGAAAATTATGACACTGATGAAAGAAATTAAAGATGATACCAACAGATGGAGAGATATATCATGTTCTTGGATTGGAAGAATCAATAGGGTGAAAATGACTATACTACCCAAAGCAATCTACAGATTCAATGCAATCCCTATCAAATTACCAATGGCATTTATTATGGAACTAGAACATATCATCTCATAATTTGTATGGAGACACAAAAGACCCCGAATAGCAAAAGCAGTTTTGAGGGAAAAAAAAGGAGCTGGAGGAATCAGACTCCCTGACTTCAGACTATACTACAAAGCTACAGTAATCAAGACAATATTGGTACTGGCACACAAACTGAAACATAGATCAATGGAACAAGATAGAAAGCCCAGAGATAAACCCATGCACCCATGGTCAACTAATCTATGACAAAGGAGGCAAAGATGTACAATGGAGAACAGACAGTCTCTTCAATAAGTGGTGCTGGGAAAACTGGACAGCTACAGGTAAAAGAATGACATTAGAACACTCCCTAACAGCATACATAAAAATAAACTCAAAATGTAAGACCGGACACTATAAAACTGTTAGAGGAAAACATAGGAAGAACACTCTTTGACATAAATCACAGCAAGGTCTTTTTTGATACAGCTCCTAGAGTAATGGAAATAAAAACAAAAATAAACAATTGGAACCAAATGAAACTTCAAAGCTTTTGTATAGCAAAGGAAACCAAAAGCAAGACGAAAAGATAACCCTCAGAATGGGAGAAAATTTTTGCAAACGAATCAATGGACAAAGGATTAATCTCCAAAATATATAAACAGCTCATGCAGCTCAATGTTAAAAAAACAAACAACCCAGTCCAAAAATTGGCAGAAGACCTAAATAGATATTTAAGAAGACTTAAAGATTGCCAAGAAACACATGAAAAGCTGCTCAACATCACTAATTATTAGAGAAATGCAAATCAAAACTACAATGAGGTATCACCTCACACCAGTTAGAATGGGCAACTTCAGAATATCTACAAACAACAAATTCTGGAGAAGGTGTGGAGAAAAGGGAACACTCTTGCACTGTTGGTGGGAATGTAAATTCATACAGCCACTTTGGAGAACAGTATGGAGGTTCCTTAAAAAACTAAAAATCGAATTACCATATGATCCAGCAATCCCACTACGGGGCATATACCCAGAGAAAAACATAATTCAAAAAGACACATGCACCCCAATGTTCATTGCAGCACTATGTACAGTAGCCAGGTCATGGAAGCAACCTAAATGTTCTTCGACAGATGAATGGATAAAGAAAATGTGTACATATATACCATGGAATATTACTCAGCCAAAAAAGGAACAAAATTGAGTCATTTTTTGAGACGTTGATGGATGTAGAGACTGTCATACAGAGTGAAGTAAGTCAGAAAGAGAAAAACAAATATCATATATTAATGCATATATGTGGAACCTAGAAAAATGGTACAGATGAACCAGTTTGCAGGGCAGAAGTTGAAACACAGATGTAGAAAACAAATGTATGGACACCAAGGGGGGAAAATCGCGATGGGTTGGGGATGGTGGTGTGCTGAACTGGGCGATTAGGATTGACATGTATACAATGATGTGTATAAAATTGATGACTAATAAGAACCTGCAGTATAAAAAAAACAAAAACAAAAAAACAACTAATACTAAACTTTCTTTGGGTTATTTGTATGGAAATATAAATCTTTTTAAAAAAAGACAAATGTCTATTAAAGACCTTTGTTCATTTTTGAATTGGGTATTTTGTTGTTTAATTGTAAGGGGTCTTTATATAATCTACATATTAATTTTTTAACAGACACATAATTTGCAAATATTTTCTCCCATTTTATGAGTTAGCTTTTCTTTCACTCTCTTTATGGTGTCTTTTGATACACAAATGTTTTTAATTTTGATGAAGTTCAATTTGTCTATTTTTTCTTTTGCTGCCTGTGATCTTGGTGTCATATGCAAGAAATCATTGCCAGGCCCAAGGTCATAAAGAATTTCTCCTGTTTTCTTCTAAGACTTTTATAGTTCAGCCTTAAATTTAGTTATTTGATATACTGTGAGTTAATTTTTGTATATGGTATAAGAGTTCAACTTCATCTTTTTTTATAAGCAGTGTCCAGCTTCATTCTTTTGCATATGGAAATGCAGGTTTGTAAAAATAATTTGTTGAAAAAACTGTTCTTTCAACACTGAATTGTGTTGGCACCCTTGTTGAAAATCGATTGATCATATATGTGAAGGTTTATTTCTAGGGTTTGTATTATATACTGTTGGTGTATATGCCACTACCACATGGTTTTGATTACATTAGCTTTGTAGCTAGTTTTTAAACCAGGGAAATCAGGAAATGTAAGTCTTTCAACTTTATCTGTCTAAATATAGAGAGTTGCTATTTGTGGTCCCTTGAGATTCCATATTGTGATGGAATAAATAATGTTCTCTCCAAATTCATCTGTTGAATCCCTAAGCCCCAATATTATGGCAGTTGGAAGGTAATTTTGGTTAGTTTATGTCATGAGGGCCCTCATGTTGGGATTAATAATTTTATAAAAACAAGAAGAGACTTGAGATCCTTCTCTCTCTCTGTATATACCAAGCAGAGCCATATCAGGACATGATCAGGAAGAAGGCTCTTATCAAGAACTTGACCATGCTGGCACACTGATGTCCTACTTCCAGCCTCCAGGATGTGAGAAATAAATGTTTGTTGAAGCCACCTAGTGTATGGTATTCTGGTATAGTAGCCTAAACTGACTAAGACTCCTATAAATTTTAGTATGAATTTTTCTATTTATACAAATGTTTGTCATTGAGATTTTGATGGGAATTGCATTGAATATGTAGATCACAATGGGTAGCATTCAGATCTTAACAATATTATGTCTTCCAATCCATAAACGTGGTATTCCTTTCTATTTATTTGTCTTCTTTAATTTTTCAGCAACATTTTTAACTTTATGTGTTTGTCTTTTGCTTCTTTGATTAATTTTATTTCTAAGTATTTTATTCGTTTTCAAAGCCACTGTAAATGCAAATGTTTCTTACTTTCCCTTTTGAATTCTTCATTGCTAGTGTACACAGATACAACTGATTTGGGGATATTAATGTTTTTAACATCTTTATTGTAGTATAATTGCTTTACAATGTTGTGTTAGTTTCTGCTGTATGACAAAGTGAATCAGCTATATGTATACATATATCCCCATTATCCCCATCCTCTTGCATCTCCCTCCCACCCTCCCTAATCCACTCCTCTAGGTGGTCACAAAGTACCAAGCTGATCTCCCTGTGCTATGCAGCTGCTTCCCACTAGCTATCTATTTTACATTTAGTAGTGTATGTATGTCAATGTTACTTTGTCACTTCATCCCAGCTTACCCTTCCCCCTGTCTGTATCCTCAAGCCCATTCTCTACATCTGTGTCTTTATTCCTGTCCTGCCACTAGGTTCATCAGAACCATTTTTTTTTTTTAGATTCCATACATATGTGTTAACATACGGTATTTATTTTTCTCCTTCTGACTTACTTCACTCTGTATGACACCTGTAACTTTGCTCCATTAGTTTCTTGGCTTTAACAGTTTGTGTATGTGTGTGTGGGAGGGAGATTCTTTACGGTTTTATACCTATAAGATAATGTCATCTGCATAGAGAGAAAATTTTACTTCTTCCTTTCCAGTTTATATATATATATTGTTTTTTTCTTGTCTAACTACTCTGACTAGAACTTAGAGTACTATGTCAAAAGTTAAAGAAAGGTTGTAATAGTGAGCATCCTTGTGTTGTTCCTGATTGTAAAGGAAAGATATTAGTCTTTCACCACTGATATGGCAGTAGCTTGGATTTTTAAATACATGGCCTTAATCACATTGAGTAAGTTTCCTTCTATTCCTAGTTATTGTGTTTTTACCATGAAAAGTTTGGATTTTGTCAAATGCTTTTCCTGAATCAATTGAGATGATTATGTGTTGTTTAGGGTTCCCTTATTTATTCTTCTAATTTGTTATTACAGTGACTGATTTTCATATTTCTAGGGTAAAACTCACTTTCATGGTGTATAATCATTTTAATATGCTGCTTGATTCAGTTTGCTATTATTTCATTGAGGATTTTTGCATCTTTATTCATAAGGGATATTTCCTGCAATTTTCTTTTCCTCTAGTGTCTTTATCTGATTTTTGTATAAGGATGATACTAGCTTTATCTAATGGGGTAGTGAGTGTGCCTTTTCTTACATTATTCAGAAGAGTTTAAGAAAAATTATATTAATTCTTCATAAATGTTTGGTAGAATTCATCAGTGAAGCAACTTTGTCCAGAAGTTTTCTTTGCTCTGAAATGTTTTATTACTGATTTAATCTCTTGTATATAATGAAACATTTCTTTCTTACTGCTTTCAAAATTCTTTGTTTGACTTTGGGTTTCAACAACCTATGTTTCTCAGTGTGCATTTCTTTAGGTTTATATTGCATGGAGTTTGGTGGGGTTTTTTTTTTTGTTTGTTTGTTTTGTTTTAGTTTCTTGAGTGTATGTATTCTCTCTTTTCATTAAATTATAGAAATCTTCAGCCATTATTTCTTCAAATATTTTTTTTCTGTTCCTTTCTCTCTCTTTTCATCTAGGACTCATATGAAATATATATTGATATACTTAATTTGTGTCACATAGGTCTCTTAAACTCTATTTTTTCTTCATTCTTCTTTCTTTAAGGTCCTCAGACTTGATCATTTCAATTACCCTTTCTTCAAGTTTGCTGATGCTTTCTTTTACCTGCTCAGACCTGCTGCTGATCCTTCTAGTGATTTTTTTCATTTCAGTTATTATATGTTTTCATTTCAGTTATTGTACACTACTGTGGCTCTAAAATTTCTGTTTGGTTCCTTTTTATCTTTTTCTTGATATTCTTCTATTTTTCATATATCATTTTCCTGATTTCATTTAGTTCTTTGTCTATGGTTTCCTTTAGCTCATTAAGTATAAATGTGACAGTTGTTTTAATGTCTTTGACTAGTATTTCAAATGTTTAGGTTTCCTCAGAGATGGTTTCTGTCATGTATTTTTTTTTTCCTGTGAGTGGTCTATATTTTCCTGTTTTTTGTATGAATTGTATTTTTTTGTTGTTGTTGCTGTTACTGAGAATTGGAAACTCTGAGTATTATAATGTAGTCAATTTGTAAATCTGATTCTCTAACTCCTCAGGAGTTTCTGATTTCTGTTTGTTATGGTCTGGAGTTGTCTGCTGTAGACCTTTCTAAACTATATTTGCAAAGTGTACATTCCTTGTTGTGTTTAGTCACTGAAGCTTCTGCTCTATTATCTCCGAAGTCTGTGACTTAAGATTTTCTTAAATGTTTGTCTCCAAAAAGGAAAAAAAAAAATGCACTAGCTCTTTAAATCTTTTTGAGAGATGTCTCTGGTGAAAGCTACTGTGGTCAAAGGGTTGAAACCAAGGCAAGCATCTATGTGGGTCCCTTAGGGTACCAACCAAACTTCACACTTCCAAATTTTTGTAGAATAAGGATTCCGCTGCCCACCTTGATAGCAGCTAGCTGCTCCCGTTGTTCAGAAACTCCCCACCACTAAATTTTGCTAGGGCTGAGGAATGGATATGGTGGCTTGTTCATAGTTACAGCTCTCTTTCTTTAGAGTAACAACCTCTCCCTTCAAACTCCCCTAGTTGTAATAAGTATCCAATCGAGTACCAGAGTTCTAAATTATTTTACTTCAATGTCTCTTTCCAACTCACTTGTTGCTTGGGTGGTGGAGCCAACACCAGAATTTCGTACTCTGTGTGCTTGCATAATATCACTCCAGAGAAAATTAAGAAAATAACATGCCCATGTTAGGGAACAATTCTTCATGAGTCAGTCATCTTGTAAGCAAAGGCATTTGTATTCTGAATTATCTTTGCAATGTTGTTTGTATGGCAAAAACCCTCAGAGGATAGAAATGTCTAGGTTTGTTTGCTGTGCAGTATAATAGAGTTAATGTCTCCCTCTGGAAAAAAATAGGTAGTTTGTTGATAGTTCTTTTTTAAAAATTAGGATTTTCTAAGTTTGGAGTTTCTCTCATATAACAAAACCCATTGTATGTGCCAGTATCATCTGGTTCCTAGTATGCTGCCCTGCTGGAATTGGGGCTTGGGGGATGAGTAAAGAAAGTGTGATATTCTACCTACTTCTATTTCTTTAATATACTGTTCTTTGTTTCTGACACAAGAGTCTTATAGCTTCAGCCAGCTTCTGTCGGACTGTAGCAGACTAGCTTGTTAGCTTGCCCAAAGAATAAAACTTCAGACCCTTCAGAGTTCTTAAATGTCTAGTGTGTTTGAGGAATAGCAGAGAGTCCAATGTGAATTAAGCAGAGTAAAAAGTGGTGGTAGAATATTAGGAGATGATGTCAGAGACGAAGGAATTGGAAGGATGGACAGTGTATTGTGAAGAGTTTTGTAGGCTACTGGAAGGAAAAATATACTTGCAGTGAGTGAAGTGGGAAGCCATTGAAGGGCTTTAGGCAACATATGACAATGATGTGACCGAACTTATAAGGAGATCATTCTGGCTGCTATGTTTTTGCAGTTTACTGGGTATACTTGGTAAACAGGATGATGGATGGTGATTGGCTAATGGATATAAGAAAAAGGGTGTTGTCAAGGCATATGCAACTGCCATCACCTGAGAAGGCTGTAAGTGGAGCAGGTTTTGGTAATAACATCGGGAATTCAGTTTTGATATGAGATATAGTGTTTGAGATGCTTAATGAGTCATGCAAACCAAGATGTCAGCTAGACTGAATATAGTTCGGGACTGGAGATAGATATTTGGTAATCAGCATATGAATAGTATATGACTAGACTGTACAAATCATTAGACTATATGTCTGAAAATGTCTTAATTCAACCTAGAATTCTAGCCTAGGAGTATTGTATTCTGGCTTCTACCTTGTGTGTATTTGTTGAATCATCAATTGTCAACTAGATTTTTACTCTTTGAAAGGTAATCTGTGTTTTTCTAAAGAGGTTTTTAAGATTTGCTTTTTGTCTTGATTTATTAGAAGTTTTACATAAATGTGTTTGTATATTGACTGCTTTATTATTTATCCTGCTTGAGGTATGCAAATCTAGAATCTATGGGTCATCTTTAATAAACATATCCTTAATTATAATCCCTTCAAATATTGTTTCTAGTCTATTCTCATCTCTCCTTTTGGGTCTTCAGTTACATATATATTAGACCATCTCACTGTGTTCTATATCTCTTACCATATCTTCATTATTTTTCAACTTTCTGTCCTTTTGTAATGCATTTTAAATATTTTCTTATGATCTGTATTCATATATGGTTTTATATATCCAATTTGTGTAGGTTTATAAATTGATGTACTGATTTTTCTATATGTTGTCTTATTCCCTAATGCACCTAGCTATGTTTGGGTCCAGATGTTATATTTGGATAAGTTTTTAGAAATATTGTAAAAACTAGGATGATATCTTTCTCCAAGGAAAGTTTGTTTCTTTCAAGGAAAAAAAGGGCATAATCACTCCAATATCATCTTAAACCAATATCAGGAACTAATATGATTTAAAAATGTACTACACTCTCTGTATTATTCTGAATTATTCTTTTTCATATTTTCAAATCATTTTGTCTCAACCTATTGTGAAGGGATTCACTAGGCATCCCACTTTGGCAACACGTAGAATTAAATTTTTCTTCCCCTCTCCTTGGGAGACTGTCAAAAGCTCGACTCCACCTACTGACTTTTGTCCAAGATCTTCAGAATTGACTACCTACAGCAGAAAAGAAGACTGGTCAGTCTCACCTCCCTGGTTTTTCTCCTTTCAAGCATCTTTGGTAAATTCTTTGAAACTTTGTTAACTTTCTAGTGCCTTCAATTATTCAGAGGATTGTTGTTGTTATTGAGCAGTAGTGCACTGAGTGTTTTTTGGTTGTTTTTTTTTGTGGTACACGGGCCTCTCACCGCTGTGGCCTCTCCCACCGCAGAGCACAGGCTCCAGACGCGCAGGCCTAGCAGCCATGGCCCACGGGCCCAGCCGCTCCGCGACATGCGGGATCCTCCTGGACTGGGGCATGAACCCGTGTCCTCTGCATCAGCAGGCGGACTCTCAACCAGTGCACCACCAGGGAAGTCCCGGTAGTTTTGTTTTAAATTACTCACTCACCATTATCAAAGAGAGAGCTGTCTCTATGAGTTTTCAATCAAATCTCTGGTTCTATAATTGGTTAACCAAAAAATTAACCTAAGTGTGTATAACAATGACACATGTCAATGCATTGTCCTAAATACCCAGGTCTATGGTAAATTATAATACTCTAATGTTCTTAATTGGAAGTTGTGCATATATTTATTCCATCTTTGGTACTTCCTTGCTAAAGTTTAACCTCTATTGAATGTCCTCAGTTCTTTAGAACTATCATCTTGCTTCATGCTCCCTGACACTGCAGAACACATGACAAGTATGAAAATTATCACAAATTAATGCAGTGGCTTGGGGGGGAGGGTGTCATTAATTTAAATTTAATGGAATAAAAACTTTGAAAAGGTATTAAAAATTGCAGCTAGTGATGTCTAGGTAAACGTTAGGTAGCTTATATTTGTAACTAGAATAAGAAAGAAGACAGTATACTGCTTATTCTTCTTCAAGTTATCATTATTATTTTGCTGGCAATGGCAACATAGAATGTTATTTTATGCCTTTTATATATATAAATGTATAAAGAAATTATACTGATTTCACACTAATGTGTTTGCCTCTATTTAAGTAACTTTCAATTCACTACTTTTGCCTTATATGATGAATATCCTACTCTTCAAGTAAACTCAACCCCAAATGCAGAAGTTGTACATTTTAAACCATGATGCTGTGATCAGAGAAATCTGCATCCTAATTATAGAAGCAATTTCCTGGCATGTAAAATGTTAGGGGGCCATAATATCTTATCTTCTCTGTCCTTCAAGTTAAAGACATGTTCTGTGATCAAAATTTAAAGGCAGCATACAAATGCATGCTTCTCAATTCAGCATGTTTCTTTAATTTTATTAATTTTTATATTATAGTATTCATATTCTTTTGTATAGTAAAGCTATATAACTTCTTTTATTTTTTGCCTGAGGCAAAGCGCTAGTATTTGATTTATCTTCTATACTTGTCTTTCTTTTAACAATATGAACTTTTTCTCAGACAAGTGCAATGCTGTGTGTGACCCCACAGGGAAATCGCTTTCTTTTTAAGAAATGTGTACAAAGTACTTAATAAGTCATGTCATTCCATGACTTACTGTATATTATATTTTCAGTGACTACAGTTAACTTTCTTGGTCTCTAGATGCCAACATTTTAATAAAAACAAGACAATTTTCAACAAAATGTCAGAAATGAAGTGATCAAAGTGCTGTGGGAGCAGTTTGACAACAGTTTGAGCTTTGAATTTCCTATTCACTTTCCAAAACATTCACTTAAAAAGCATTTATTGAAGCTGAACTGCCTTTATCAGCCTGATCAGAGCTCCATAAAGAGCATGCATGATTCAACTGCCTTCCCAAGCTTTAAAAAATATAACTTTGATATATACCTCACAAGTGCAGCACAATAGTTTTCATGCTCACGTTTGTTAAGATTTAGTGCAGCCATTAAAGAACAGAAGGGCTCTATGGTGGCAACCCTCAGACATACCAAATATCCCAAAGCAAAACCTTCTACAAATCAGAGATTATGGTACTGACAAAAATTTCCACTTGATTGCAGTTTCCCCTTTTAAACCTTATATCAGGAGTGACTATCTTTTCGATCAAGTCTCTTAGAGAGGTGAATAGATAGGTTTTTTCCACTTGGAGAAAAATATCAACTGAAAGATAAAAAGTGACATTTTATGTGCCTTGTCCAAGAATCAGTCGATTTATTTAAAAAATGGTATGTGAGCCTGACCTATACATGAAGTTTGTGGCATGTCTCTTGTCAAGTATTGATCACTTAAGACTTTACTGTTTTCCTACTGCAGTGTAGCAATAATCTCTTTTTATTTAGTTTGTGGCTTTGAATTCTTATCATGGCTTTACTGATTTCTCTGGAACCTATTAGATCTTGCATTTTCTGTGCAAATGGCTATGGAAATTAAGCTTGCTGAAGCATTTTTCCTGTGCAAACACTCTTTGTTTTCCATCAGTTCATGTGTCAAGTGGTTTGCATGCAGATAGGGTCCATTTGGAAGCAGCGGGTGCCATCAATCTTCATGACTTTGCTATACACACCATTTCACCTCGACGTGTTTCAATGGGAGATTGTAAAGGATGGCTGAGCAATCAAGCTATTCCCCTTGACTGACATCAGGTATTTCTATCTAACTCACCTTAGTACTTTGGGGTCGATGCTGGGTGTTTAGAAAAATTGGCCTCTGGGTGATGTGGTCAAATGTCTTTCACATTTTGAAATATTTGCCAACTCTGTTGGCTTTCAAAATTGTATTTTTTAACTTATTCCACAAATCAGAAGCAAAACTGAATTTTCTCTGCTTATATGTATCCTCTACTTGTAGTATTGTCCAAAATTTTGTGAATGGTTAGTACAACTGTTTTATTTTCTGCATGACTACATCGAGTTATCTCTCATTCAACCAAGAAGTGAGCCATACTTATGAGAAATATGGTGTTTCACTTCCTTGTATTCCAACATGATCTACAATAAACGAATTAAGTGTCAATCCTTTCAAGACAGTGTTTGATATAGATTAAGGAAATTATAATAACAATAAAAAAGTCTCATGCAAAATATTCTTGTGTGTGTGTGTATGGGTGTGTACATGTGTGTTTTGGTGTATATTGGTATACACATAGAAAGTAATATGCTATTCTATTATATATCAAAATTAGCAAATTGATCAATAGTGTTCATAGTTGTACATTACCATTTAGTGTATCTATCTGTTAGTCCCAGTTCATAGCTCAAAAAATAACTCACAATAAAATCAGATTATGTTGGCTATATAATAGCCACAAGTTTTCATTTTTTAATTGAAATGATATTGGTATTAAAATGTAACTTAAAGGAACTCCTCCAGATAGGAGAGTAAGAAAGCAGTATATTTAATTTTTTAATTTGGAAATCATATTCAATAATCATTTGCATTTGCAAATCAAGTTTCAGTGTAAATATCAGAACCATATTGCATGTGATACACTTGAATGGGAATACTGAAGGAAGAAAGTAAAATTTAAATTTTTTCACATAGATTAATTCTAATCAGTAGAGAAATATAAAGATTCAAACTCTTCTCAAATTAACACAGAATCTTTTGGTTTCTATATGTTCCAATGCTTTGGTTTATAAGTAAATATATGTTAAACATTCCATGAAACCCTCTCAAACACTCAACTTTTTTATTAAAATATAGTTGATTTTCAATATAGTTTCAGGTGTACAACATAGTGATACAAAATTTTTATAGTTATCATAAAATATTGGCTATATTCCCTGTTTATAAGTAAACATGTTAAATATTCCATGAAAACTTCTTAAACACTCAATTTTGAATTGGTGACAAAGTTAGAATTGTGAAAAACTGTATGCATGTGTGTGTATGTGTGTGTGTGTGTGGTGTGTGTTTGAAGATACATGAATGCAAATATATAATGCTCACTTACTGAAAACAAGACTTATGTACTCACTAACTGAAAACAAGATGCTCACTTACTGAAAACAAGAATTATGAACTAGAATCTTTTAGATAATATACCTTAGAGAATATGTCATTTATATATCATTAATGGCTGCATTAAAAATAATAGTTCATGGCATTAAAAATTTAAATACTCTCAGAATATATATAACTATTTTTTATAGTATGTAATATTATAATTTAACC
Source organism: Grampus griseus (assembly GCF_964374135.1). Lineage (NCBI taxonomy): Eukaryota > Metazoa > Chordata > Mammalia > Artiodactyla > Delphinidae > Grampus > Grampus griseus. The sequence goes on along the minus strand of NC_139012.1, from coordinate 42,880,028 downwards.
CTACTGTTTCTAAATATTTAGCTTCTTAATCAATGAATTCAAGTTACTAAATATTTACTATGAATAGTTAAAATGTATAAATACAATTTTTTGCAATTTTACTTATCCTTTTTGTCTTCCTTTATTGATAACTAGACATCTAAAACTATATCTATCTGCCATTAATCCCTTCCTTTGAAGACTGTTTTTCCTCCTCACTTCACACTCTAAGATCTATCAGGTAGTAGTGCCAAGGAGCAGTCATAACCTTATGTAAACTCTGGACATATTTGATTCATCCAGGAATTGGCAGTAGGTAAAATCTGAACAATAATTTATTCTCTGGAATTTTGCCAGGAGGTAAGTAATAGGAAAAGTTTATTTTTTGTGAGAATTACCTTTTATTATGTTTAAAATACTTATAGTAGTATCTGGCATATAGTAAATTCTCAATAAATGCCAGTTATTACCATGATTATTATGATTATTATTATCATATTAGAACAGGAGAGTCAAAATCTTGGTTTTAACCTTCAAATGCCACTCTCATAGGCAACATGCAAAGATTTTCTTGTGTTGTGCAATAGGAAAGCAGAAAAAACTGAGGACCAGGCATAGCATTTGATTGTCAGCATGGTTGATCTCCAAAGAAAGTTAAATTTCTGAACAAAACTGGGCTGCTATGTGAAGGTCAGGACCCTGCTTAGTAAATAATGGGACTACTTGACACATGGAATGGAGATATCGGGCTTGAGTCCTTGGAAAATCTTATATATACAGGTTCCTCTGAACCTAGTGGTCCTGCAGAAATGAGCCACTCAAGCACAGGATGTACTAGCATAAGCTTCTTGTCTGAGATGTTGCAGTGGTCTCTCCATTGCAAGATAGCATAATCCCCTCCCCAGTCAGGATCTGCCTCGCATTTCCTTTTAGGCCTATAACTAGAGTTAAGTTACAACACTACCTACTGAAGATATGCTGGGCCTTATCAGAAAAAGGAGAAAAAAAAATCACTGAAATCCAAAGGATTTGCAAGACTGAGCTAGTATGTACCACTAGGATACAGGAGAGTGTGTGAGGGATTGAATTTTGTGACTCTTTGATCCAGGGAGACTTTATTAGAGAGCATTGACCTGGAACACAGGATTTAACAACTTGGAAAGAGCCACAGAAAGACTTGCTACTAAAATGACTTACAGACATGGAAAGAGTAGTGGTCTACTCTACATGACACTGAAATGTTGCCCTTACATAAAGTGAAAGGATTAAAATACCTGGTAACTGGGCTTTGCTGGAGTGGTTACTTTATGTAAAGGATTAAAAATTGTAAGATACTTATATTACAAGAGAGAATCCATATAATATACAATTTATCATGTCCATTAGAAATACGCTAATGAGAGGAGTACTAACACTACCACAGATTTGATGGTGGCTCTACATGTAGGTGACTCCTGACTATCTGAGAGGTTACTATAGAGTTAGGCTTACTGATAGCAATTAGGATGATAAGACTCTGAAACAATGGTACTTATGTATTAAGTCAAGTGGATGCATCAATTGTGATATGTGGTAAAGTCAAAAGGGCAACTATGGAAGCCTGACTTGAAAGTAGTATTAGAAATAGCATCCATAGTTACAGAACATGACATCCCAGGGAAAAATAACTGGGCAAACTACAAGTGTCTTATTCATTTTTTAACATTCAATGAAATAAAAAGTCTATAACCAAGAGGCTAAGGGATGTCACCTTAATAAATGTCAGCATATCTTCCCCAGTTCTTGGGACTGAGACTGTTTTCAGACTCAGATTCTTTGATTTAAGAGTTTGAATATCAGGAGGAAGGATCTTATATTGCCAACGTAAGTGTACAACTCAGATAGTTATGTATTAGAGAAAGGGAAATGTTCAAATATTTTGAGGACTCTTGGACACAGGACTAAATTCCTTTGATACCAAAGGATATGGAGAATTATAATGGCACCCTTCTTAGATTGGACACATTGTTGCTATTGAACCAAACAAAGGCCCCTCCCTGATGCACAGCAAAACCAATCTACTGGCACAAGGTTGTGGTGAAGGAAAGTACAGCATTTATTGAAGGGCACCAATGAAGGGAGTGAACGACAAGCCTCAGATCCACTCAAACTTGGTCTTTGAGTTAAGATTTCTTTTTAAGCAGGAAGAACAAAGAAGCTGATCTTAATCACCCTCTTGTGACATTTCTTAATCATAGATTTGGGAGTCAGAATGTCTCTGGTTTACAATTCTTTGCCTAGGTGGTCTATGGATAAGGGTTTTCTTAGCTCATCTTGCGTTGGAGAAACAAACTGAGTTTGTCCAATAATGGTGATATCTATAATAGCAATTTTAGTACATTAATGATGTTATAGATGATAGCAATTTTGTCATCTGATTCTGGTTGATTTGTGTTCAGTTAACATGGGAATGAGGTCAGAGGGGACAAGAAAGGGAATAAAGTTTCATATAAAGGGATTAATCATAAACTCAGTAAGGGAACTTGGTTTTAGGTGGACTCGGTTTCAATGTGGAGTACGTGCAATAAGTGGCATTGTGACAAAAGTTTAACTCCCACTGTCTCTATTAGTTCTATAATCCATCCAATGGTTGTTTTATAGCTAGAATAGGCATAACTCATAGTTGGCACAAGGTTCTTTTTGGCCTATGAGATAAGGGCTATCGTCATAGCAAAGGTAAAGTGGAAGCCTCTATAATTTATTCCCCCAACCCTAGCCAAGATAATAAATTTAACAAACAAATAAAATTATTATCTTTTCCTGAGGATATTATAGAATATATAACCACTTTTAAGAATATAAAGGATTATATGGGGACTCCACACCACTGAGGACTCCTTACACCAGGAGAGAGGACCTGAAAAAGAAGGCTGCACCAGTGGCATCGGTGGTACAGAGAAAGAAGAGAACATGGGCTTAAGAGAAGATTACCCCCAAAGAAACATGGCCACCAGAGCCTGTGTGTCCTGAGTACAGGGCACCAGGGCACAGTGCTAAGATGGGATGAGCAAAAGTAACTCAGGGCAAGGGTTGCAGTGGGACAGCAACAGCAGGGTGAACTCTGTGATTGCACCTCATGTGGCTAAGGTGACCTCAGCTTCAGTCATGCCACCCCCTGCCTGGGCCTGTGAACTCACTGTGCTTGAACCTGGTTGAGGACCACATCCTGGAGATTGTGAGAGACAGTTCCAAATATTCGGGAAAAATGAGATTGTGAAAGACACCATCTGCACACAGAAGGTTGGGACACTGAGGTCAGTCCTATGTCACCCCAAGTAAAAATGAGTCTGACCCATAGTCATACACAGTCATAAAGGATTTTCAAGATGGTGGAGGAGTAGGAGAACATGGAGTTTATTTCTCTTCACAAATACATTAAGAATACATCTACAGATGGAATAATTCTCACAGAGCACCAGCTGAACACTAGCAGAAGACCTTTGACTTCAGAAAGGACAGGAAAGATCCCTGTGTAACTGGGTAAGATGAAAGAAAGAAGAAGGGAAAGAGAAGAAGAGAGGAAGCTGGATGGGACCTGTGACCCTAGGGAGGAGCTGAGGAAGAGGAGAGGTTGCTGTATCTGGGGAAGACCACTCACCAATGCGGAAATCAGTTGGGACAGAAGGGGAGCATCTAAGTCTGTCAGAGCAGGGTGAAAGAGCCAGTCTGTGGCAGACAAGACAGAGTGAGACCTACAGATGGTCTGTGTCACAGCCTTATGCACACCAGACTGGGACATGTGTCTGCCTGTGCACACCAGAGCTGGGAGCTGGAACATGGAGATTTTTTTTTTTTTTTTTTTTTTTGCGGCACGCGGGCCTCTCACTGTTGTGGTCTCTCCCATTGCAGAGCACAGGCTCCGGACGCGCAGGTTCAGCAGCCATGGCTCACGGGCCCATCTGCTCTGCAGCATGTGAGATCTTCCCGGACCGGGGCATGAACCCGTGTCCCCTGCATCAGCAGGCGGACTCTCTACCACTGCGCCACCAGGGAAGCCCGAACATGGAGATTTGAGAGCAAACCTGGAGAGAGGACTGTCGTTGTCTGCGAAGAGTCAGCCTGAGAGGATGGGAGGAAGGAAATCGGCAAACGGGAATGCTTGTGGAGCAGACCCAGTCTACTTCAGAAGCAAGGTGCCACTGTTGAGTGACATGCAGGGGTGGAGCAGCCATTGCAGCCTCTCTTTCCCCATGTGCCAGCCCCTGCCCCCTGGGTGCTAGGAAAACCCCCCAACGGGCTGGCCTTCTCACTCCTGCTGCCAGGTACTAGGATAGGCCCTGGCCAAGGCTGGCCCTCAGACATCAGCCACCAGACCCTAAGAAAGGCTGCCTCCACTGTTGATCCTCTCATGAGGCTACCAGGCTCTAAGAAAATCTCCAGCTAGGGCTGGATCTCTCACGCCTGTGGCCACTGGCTTCCATGTGCATCTCTTCACTGGTGGGACTTAACCTCTTGTGAATTCCACCCACCTTGCACACTGGTCATCACCAGGGCTCCTAAGACTCTGGCAGCTGTGACACTTCTGCACAGTGTTCTCACTGGGGCAGACCCGAGTGCTCCAGGGAAGCCTCAGGAGCAGGTCCCTGTGGGTGACCCACACACAGAACCACCTCTGTGGCTAAGACAATAGCTGAGCTCCTGGGGAGGGGGGCGACTAAGGAAGAGGAACAAAAATCTCTTGGTGCAGCTGCACAAACCACAGATTAAATTCCCATGATCGGCTTGGTAAACCCTGCATCTGTGGAATATCTGAATGGAAATGAGTGTTCCCACAACTGACACCAGTCTAGCTTTAGCAGCTGTGGATTTTGGGAACAAGTACATATGGGAGGGAGTTGGGCCTGGTCAGAGTCTGAGCTGCCCCCACATTTCCCTCAACAGGTCCAGAGACCTAACTAGAGGTACTGAAGGGCCTCCTGGGGAGGCAGAGGTTGACTGGGGCTCACAGTGGGGGCAAGGACATTGACAGCTGAGACATCAGGAAAATATTGTTATTACTATTTTTTAATGTTTTGTTATTTTCTGTTGTTTTTTATTTATATTTTTTAAAGTTTTAAAAATTTTTAACACATTTTTTTTCTATTTTTACTACTTCTTTGTTGTTTGGTGTTTCCCTTGTTTTCATATTTTTATTTCTTTTCTTTGCTCTGTTTTGTTTTCAATCTTATTTTTGTGATCATTTTTGTGTGTCTCTTTTAGGTTTTCTGTGCCATTTTCTTTTTCTAGTTTGCATTCTGCTTTTGTTTTGCTTCCTGTTTTTTTGTTTCTGTTAGTTTTATTTTTCACTGTTTGAGTTTGTTTTGGGGTTCTTTTGTTTGGCTGTTCTCTTGCTTCTTGTTTTCTTTGTTTTGTTTTTGTTCTTTTTTTTTTGTATTTGTGTATGTTTGTTAGCTTTTGGTTTTGTTTGTTTTTGCCTTTACCATTTGTCTTGGGTTGTATTTGTCTGTTTGTTTGTTTTCTTTTTTTTTTAATAGTTGTTGTTGCTGTTTGTTTGTTTTTGCTTTTGCTATTTGTCTTGGGCTTTGTTTTCTTTGCCCCACTTTTTTTAGCCATACTGGGTGGCTTGTGGGGTCTTTTTTCCCAAGCTGGGGGTCAGACCTGAAATTTTGGGGTGGGAGCACTGAGTCCAGGATGCTGGACCACCAGAGAATTTATGGTCCCAGGGAATAATAACTGTCAAGAGCTATCTTGGAAGTCTCCACCTGCACACCAAGACCCGGCTCCACCCATCTGCCTCTGGCTTGAGTGCTGGATGTTTCATAACAAACAACAAGCAAGACAGGAACACAAATCCTCCCATCAGCAGACGAGCTGCCTAAAGTCGTACTAAGCTCACAGACACACCAAAACACACCACCTGATGCAGCCCTGCCCCTCAGAGGGACAAGATACAGCTCCACCCACCAGAGTGCAAGCACAAGTCCCTCCCACCAGGAAGCCTATACAAGCCACTGGACCAACCTCACCCACCAGTGGCAGACACCAGAGAGAAGAGGAACAATGACCCTGCAGCCTGTGGAAAAAAGGGCTCAAACACAGTAAGTTAGACAAAATGAGAAGATAGAGAAATATACTGCAGGTGAAGAAGGAAGGTAAAAACCCACAAGACCAAATAAATGAAGAGGAAATAGGCAATCTATCTGAAAAAGAATTCACAGTAATGATAGTAAAGATGGTCCAAAATCTTGGAAATAGAATGAGGAAGATACAAGAAATGTTTCAGAAACACGTAAAAGAAATAAGGAACAAAGAAGTAGTGAAGAACAACACAATAACTGAAATTAAGAAACACACTAGAAGGAATCAGTAGCAGAATAACTGAGGCAGAAGAACAAATAAGTGAGCTGGAAGATAGAATGGCGGAAATAACTACCACCAAGCAGAATAAAGTAAAAACAATGAACAGAAATGAGGACAGTCTAAGAGACCTCAGGGACAACATTAAACACACCAACATTCAAATTACTGGTGTCCCAAAAGAAAAAGAGAAAGAGAAAGGGCTTGAGAAAATATTTGAAGAAATATATTTGAAAACTTCCCTAACATGGGAAAGGAAATAACCACACAAATCTGGGAAGTGCAGGAAGTCCCATATAGGATAACCCCAAGGAGAAATATGCTGAGACATATATTAATCAAACTAACAAAAATTAAATACAAAGAAAAAAAATAAAAGCAGCAAGGAAAAAGCAACACATACCATACAAGGAAATCCCCATAAGGTTATCAGTTGACTTTTCAGCAGAAATTTTGCAGGTCAGAAAGGAGTGGCAGGATAAGTTTAAAGTGTTGAAAGGGAAAAATCTACAACCAAGATTACTCTACCCAGCAAGGATCTCATTCCAATTTGACAGAGAAATCAAAAGCTTTACAAACAAGCAAAATCTAAGAGAATTCAGCACTACCAAACCAGCTTTACAACAAGTGCTAAAAGAACTTCTCTAAGTGGGAAACACAAGAGAAGGAAAAGACCTACAAAAACAAACCCAAAACAGTTAAGAAAATGGTAATAAGAACCTACATATTGATAATTACCTTAAATGTAAATGAATTACTCATACCAACCAAAAGACAAAGACTGGCTGAATGGATACAAAGACAAGACACATATATATGCTGTCTACAAGAGACCCAATAAAGACCTAGGGACATATACAGACTGAAATTGAGGGGATGGAAAAAGATATTCCATGCAAATGGAAAACAAAAGAAAGCTGGAATAACAATTCTCATATCAGACAAAATAGACTTTAAAATAAAGACCATTACAAGACACAAGGAAAGACTCTACACAATGATCAAGGGATCAATCCAAGAAGAAGATATAAAAATTGTAAACATTTATGGACACAACATAGAAGCACCTCAATATGTAAGGCAAATGCTAAGAGCCATAAAAGGGGAAATCAACACTAACACAATAATAGTGAGGGACATTAACACCTCACTTACACCAATGGACAGATCATCCAGGCAGAAAATTAATAAGGAAACACAAGCCTTAAATGACACATTAGACCAAATAGACTTAATGAAGATGTTTAAAGGACATTCCATCCAAAAACAACAGAATACACTTTCTTCTCAAGTGCTCATGGAACATTCTCCAGGAAGAATCATATTTTGGGTCACAAATAAAGCCTCTGTAAATTTAAGAAAATTGAAATTTTATCAAGCATATTTTCCAACCACAATGCTATGAGATTAAAAATAGATAACAGAAAAAATAACTGTAAAAACACAAACACATGGAGGTTAAACAATACACTGCTAAATGACCAAGAGATCACTGAAGAAATCAAAGAGGAACTCATGAAATACCTAGAAATAAACTACAATAAAAACATGATGACCTAAAACCTATGGGATGCAGCAAAAGCATTTCTAAGAGGGAAGTGTTTTAACAATATGATCTTACCTCAAGAAACAAGAAAAAATCTCAAATAAACAACCTAACATTACACGTAAAGCAACAAGAGAATGAAAAGTAAACAAAACACAAAGTTAGTAGAAGGAAAGAAATCATACAGATCAGAGCAGAAATAAATGAAACAGAAAGGAAGAAAAAAATAGTAAAGATCAATGAAATTAAAAGCTGGTTCTAGTGGTTGAGAGTCCACCTGCCTATGCATGGGACACGGGTTCGTGCCCTGGTCTGGGAAGATCCCACATACTGCGGAGCAGCTGGGCCCGTGAGCCATGGCTGCTGAGCCTGTGCATCCGGAGCCTGTGCTCCACAACAAGAGAGGCCACAACAGTGAGAGGCCCGGGTACTGCAAAACAAACAAACAAACAAACAAAAACAAAAAACCTGGTCCATTGAGAAGATAAAATTGATAAACGTTTAGCTAGACTCATCAACAAAAGAAGGGAGAGGACTCAAAGCAATAAAATTATAAATGAAAAAGAAGAAGTTACAACTGACACCACAGAAATACAAATGATCATAAAAGACTACTACAAGCAACTATATGCCAATAAATAGCACAACCTGGAAGATATGGACAAATTCTTAGATAATTACAACTTTCCAAGACTGATCAAGAAGAAAGAGAAAACATGAACAGACCAATCACAAGGAATGAAATTGAAACTGTGATTAAAAATCTTCCAACAAATGAAAATCCAGGACCAGGTGTCTTCAAAGGTGAGTTTTATCAACCATATAGAGAAGAGCACCCATCCTTCTCAAACTCTTCCAAAATATTGCAGAGGAAGGAACACTCCCAAACTCATTCTATGAGGCCACCATCACCCTGATACCAAAACCTGACAAAGATACTACAAAAAAAGAATATTACAGGTCAATATCACTGATGAACATAGATGAAAAAATCTGCAACTAAACACTAACAACACGAATCCAACAACACGTTAAAAGGATCATACACCATGATCAATTGGGATTTATCCCAGGGTTGCAAGGATTCTTCAATATATGCAAATCAGTCAATGTGATACACCATATTAACAAACTGAAGAATAAATACCATGTGATCATTTGAATAGATGCAGAAAATGCTTTTGACTAACTTCAACACCCATTTATGATAAAAACTCTCCAGAAAGTGGGCATAGAGGGAACCTACCTCAAAATAATAAAGGCCATTTATGACAAACACAGAGCAAACATTATTCTCAATGGTGAAAACTTGAAAGCATTTCATCTAAGATCATGAAGAAGACAAGGGTGTCCACTCTCACCACTGTTATTCAACATAGTCTTGGAAGTTCTAGCCACAACAATCAGAGAAGAAAAGAAATTAATGGAATCCCAGTTGGAAAAGAAGTTAAATTGTCACTGTTTGCAGATGACATGACACTATACATAGAAAATCCTAAAGATGCTACCAGAAAATGACTAGAACTAATCAATGAATTCAGTAAAGTCACAGGACGCAATATTAATACACAGAAATCTCTTACATTCCTATACCCTAACAAGGAAAATCAGAAAGAGAATTAAGGAAACTCTCATTTATCGATACTACTGCAACAAAAAGAATAAAATACCTAGGAATAACCCTACCGAAGGAGACAAAATACCTTATGCAGAAAACTATAAGACACTGATGAAAGAAATTAAAGATGATACAAATTGTTATAGAGGTATACCATGTTCTTGGATTGGAAGAATCAATATTGTGAAAATGACTATATTACCCAAAGCAATCTACAAATTCAATGCAATCTCTATCAAACTACCAGTGGCATTTTACACAGATCTAGAACAGAAAATTTCACAATTTGTATGGAATCACAAAAGATCCTAAATAGCCAAAACAATCTTGAGAGAGAAAAACAGAGTTGGAGGAATCAGGCTCCCTGACTTCAGACTACACTACAAAGTTACAGTAATCATGACAATGTGGTACTGGCACAAAAACATAAATACAGACCAATGGAACAGGATAGAAACCTCAGAGACAAACCTATGCACATATGGTCACCTTATCTTTGATAAAGGAAGAAAGAATATACAATGGATAAAAGACAGCCTCTTCAGTAAGTGGTGCTTGGAAAACTGGACAGCTACATGTAAAAGAATGAAATTAGAACACTACCTAACACCATACACACACAAAAAAAATAACAACTCAAAATGGATTAAAGACCTGAATGTAAGGCCAGTCACTATAAAACGCTTAGAGGAAAATGTAGGCAGAACACTCTTTGACATAACTTGTGGCAAGACTTTTTTGGATCCACCACCTAGAGTAATGAAAATAAAAGCAAAAATAATAAATGGGACCTAACTAAACTTAGAAGCTTTTGCACAGCAAAGGAAGTGATAAACAAGATGAAAAGACAACCCTCAGAATGGGAGAAAATATTTGCAAATGAAGCTACTGAAAAAAGATTAATCTCCAAAATTTACGAACAGCTTATGCAGCTCCATAACAGAAAAACAAAAAGCCCAATCAAAAAATAGGCCAAAGATCTAAATAGACATTTCTCCAAAGAATACATACAGATGGTCAACAAACACATGTAAAGTAGCTCAACATCACTAATTATTAGAGAAATGTAAATCAAAACTACAATGAGGTATCACCTCACACTGGTCAAAATCGTCATCAATAAAAAAATCTACAAACAGTAAATGCTGGAGAGGGTGTGGAGAAAAGGGAACCCTCTTGTGCTGTTGGTGAGATTGTAAATTGATACAATCACTATGGAGAACAGTATGGAACTTCTTTTAAAAGCTAAAAATAGAACTACCATATGACCCAGCAATCCCACTACTGAGTATATACCTGGAGCAAAGCATAGTTCAAAAGGACATATGTACCCTAATGTTCATTGCAGCACTATTTACAATAACCAGGACATGGAAGCAACAGAAGCGTCCATCAACAGAGGAATGGATAAAGAAGATATGGTACATATATACAATTGAATATTACTCAGCCATAAAAAGGAACGAAATTGGGTTATTTTAGAGACATGGATATACCTAGAGTCTGTCATACAGAGTGTAGTAAGTCAGAAAGAGAAAAACAAATATTGTATATTAACTCATATATGTGGAATCTAGAAAAAATGGTATACCTGATCTTATTGGCAAAGCAGAAATAGAGACACAGATGTAGAGAACAAAAGTATGGACACCAATGGGGGAAGTGGGGGTTGGATGAATTGGGAGGTTGGGATTCACACACATGCACTAGGTACAAAATAGATAACCAATGATAAGGGACTGAATAGCACAGGGAACTCTACTTAATGCTCTGTGGTGACCTTAAGGCAAAGAAAATCCAAGAAAGAGGGGATATATGTATACATATAACTGATTCACTTTGCTGTACAGTAGAAACTAACAACATTTTAAACAACTATACTCCAATAAAAATTAGTAAAGATAAATACATAAAATTTCTATTAAGAAAAGAATATAAAGGATTGTAGTTTGGTCATATCTCCATTTCATTCTCCTGACAGATGTATGAGAATGAGAGTAGATTACCACAAACATAACCAAGTATTATCCCAGATTGCAGCCACCATGCAGCCCTTGCTAGAGAAGATTAACACAGCCTTTGTTGAATGTGTTTTTGTTTGTTTTTCTCTCTTTATCAGAAAAAATGATCAGAAGCATTTCATGTTCACATGGAATGGGCAACAATAATTATTGTATATTAACACCAGTGGTATGCTGACTCTTTTACCCTCTGTATTAATCAAGCCCAAATGGATCTGCACTACCTGGTCATCCCTCAAAATATCACATTGACCATCTCTATTGTTGGCATCATGCTAATCAGACCAAATGAGGAAGAATAAACTACCAATCTGAAGATGTTATTATGACACAAGCCTAAGAGTGTGGGAGATAAATGCAATGCAGATTCACCTACAAAATCAGTGAAATTTTTAGGAAATCAGTGGTCAGGAGTATGTTGAGACATCCCTCCAAAGAAAAAATTAGCATATCTTGCACCTCTCACCAGGAAGAGGAAGCAGAATGTCTGGTGGTCCTCTTCAGGTCCTGTAGGTGGCACAACCACACCCGGGAATACTGCTCCATATAATATGTTGGGTCACAAGAAAATCTACTAGCATTTTGTGAGGTCCAGAGGAGAAAAGGACTCTGCATCAGGCCCAGGCAACAGTGAAAGCTGTTCTGAAGCTTAACCCCTAAATTCCAGCAAACATTGTCATATAAAAATATAAGTAACAGGAACAAATCCTACAGAGTTTATGAATAGCTGTGATGGAAAATGCGAGTCTGGGTGGGCTGTCAGAAAAAAAATCTTATGCTGTCAGCTCCTTCATGGATGCCTCAGCTTCAGAGAGCTACTTCCCCAAGGGCACACTCTTCTCAGGGCAATTCACGTCAAATAATGGATTGATGCAGGGGTGTAATCTAGGACAATTTTGGAGTTGATCAAGGCTGCCATTAGGCTTGCATTGTAGCACAACTTCTCAGATTTGGCTTCCACAATTATTCTGTGGGCTTTTTCCTTCTAACTTCTTAATATAGTTGATTACTTTAATTGATGTTATGCAAAATTTATAGAAAACCCAAGACTAATTTACAGTAAGCTCAATTTATTGATTAGAAATAAACCCAATTTTTCATATAGCTGGATTTTGTTTACTAATATTTTAAGTTATTTGCATCAAATTTCCTTTGTGAAATTGGTCTGTTAATTACCTTACTGCTATTGTCTTTATCAGATTTGAAATCTAGTTTTTGTTTTTATTTTTTAACTCATAAATTGAGCGGGAAGAACACTATCTTTTCCTATTCTTGGGAAGAGTGTGATAGTTCACTATTATGTAATATATATTATTAATAAAATTATTGTTATTATTACTTAATTATTGATTTTTATGTTTGGCATAATTCATTGAAAAATCATCCTCATCTGGGGTCTTCCTTGGATTATTTCAATTATTGCTTCCGTTTCTGTATTACTTCTGCTACCTATTTCTTCTGTATTTAATTTTTTAAGAAATATTTTTTTTTCTAGAAATTTGGTCATTGCACTTAATGGTTCAAATGTAGCTGCATACAGTTTTTTGTAATTATTATTATATTTCAACAGCTATAGCATCTATAACTCTTTTTATCACTGATGTTGGTGAGCTAGGCTTTTTAAAAATCAATCTCTTTCTGACTTCACTCTGCATGACAGACTCATTTATTGAGTTATTGGTAGAATTTTTGGTGGTTTTCTTCCTTCTTATAATCATTTAGGAATACATAACCTTTTGCATAATCATGGTACTTCATCTAGGCACACAAAGTATTTATTAAAGTATATTGAAGTTCAGAAATGCAAATTAAGACCACAAATTGACATCACCTCACGCCTGTCAAAATGACTATTTTAAACAAAAACAACAAATAAAAAGCATTAGCAAGGATTGGGAAAAGGGAACCTTTGTATACCTCATTGGAAGGAATATAAATTGGCAGAGTCACTATGGAAAATACTACAGAGATTTCTTAAAAAATTAAAGACAGAACTACTGTACAATCCAACAATTCCACTGCTGGGTATTTATGAAAGCAACTAAAAACACTGATTATAAATGATATATGACCTCTATGTTCATTGTAGCATTACTTACAATAGCCAAGATATGAGAATAAATGTCAGTGCCCACTAAGAGATGAATGGATAAGGAAGATGTGAAATATATATATATATATATTTCCATTATACACACACACATATATATGTATACACACACACACACACACACACACACACACACACATAGCTGAATATTACTCAACCATAAAACAGAATGAAATCTTGCCATTTTCAACAACATGGATGAATCTAGGGAGTATCATGCTAAGTAAAATAAATCTGACAGATAAAGACAAATACGGTATGATTTCACTTATATGTGGAATCTAAAAAACAAAACAAACTTAACAAAACTGAAACAGAGTTATTGATACAGAGAAAAAATAGGTGGTTGCTAGAGGGAAGGGGTGGGGAGAGGAAAGAAATAAGTGAAGGAGATTAAGAGGTAAAAACTTTCAGTTGCAAAAAAAGTAAGGGTATGAAATGTACAGTACAATATAGTCTGTACAGTACAATATCGTCAATAACTAATATCTTTGTATGGTGAAATATCATAACTACATTTATGGTGATCATTTTGAAGAGTATAGACATACTGAATTACTATGTTGTGTAACAGGAACATAATGTTGTTTTGAGTCAATTATACTTAAAAAGCAAACAAATAAAAACTTATGGAAAAAAGAAATCAGATTTGTGATTACCAGAGGTGTGAGGTATTGTCAATAATTATGAAGATATTTATGTGGTGACTTATAACTAGGCTTATCATGTTGAAATGTATAGAAATATAGAATCACTATGTTGTGCAACAGGAAGTAGCATAGTGTTGTTGTACATCGATTTTACTTTAAAAACAAGCAAACAAATTCACAGAAAAGAGAGATAAGATTTGTGGTTACCAGAGGCAGGGGGCTGGGGAAGGGGAATTGGGTGAAGGCAATCAAAATGTACAAACTCCCAGCTATAAGATAAATAAGTACTAGGCATGTAATGTACATGATAAATATAATTAACACTGCTCTATATTATATATGAAAATTTTTAAAAGAAAAAGTCCTGAGTTCCCATTATAAGAAAATAATTTTTTTCTATTTCTTTAATTTTATATCTATGTGAGATGATTGATGTTCACTAAACTTATTGTGGTAATAATTTTATTTTGTATATACATCAAATCATTTTGCTGTACACCTTAAACTTATACAGTCTTATGTGCAAATTATATCTCAATAAAACTGGAAGGAACGAATATTGAAGTTAAGATTTTTATGGGTAGGTAGAAGATTATTTGATCAAGTTCTAGAGAAATTTTAATGAGACAATTATCCTCAGTTAAATAATTTTGTAGAAGTGTTGTGTCTGCCGAAAGTGAGGTGTAAAAAGAGTTTATTATGAAATGGTTGATATGCGTTCCATTGAAAACAATTTGACAGTCATATATGTTTTCTAAACACAGAAATCAAGTGTTCAATCTGTTCCTTATCCATTTCTTAAAATATTGTGTGTTTACATTGTGACAAATAGTCTGTGTTTATTATATATCTTAGATTTTTCAATTTTATTGATTTCTACAAAATATAGAACAATTTTCCCAATATTTTAAGTGATAATTTTCAATTATAAAAAGTAATTTTAAAATAATACAACAAATGCTAATCTACCTTACGTCTAGGTTCTATTTTAAACTCATATCTCCTAAAAATATTTTTTAAATATAAACACATAAATGGAACAATTTAAATGGAAACATAACTTCAATCTTTAAATTTTATTTGTGTTGTTAACTATATTGAAATAATTGGCAATTATTAAAAATCAAATATCATTTTAAAGAATCACCAAAATAATCTGAACACTCTATTTGTTCACAATATTTGTTCCTGTGTGCATTCATATATGAACAACTATAGATTGAATACAGTACTTGTTTTCTTTACAATTTTATTTTGAATAATCATTGATTGTATCTTGAATAATCAATAATCTAATATTGACCTATTAGTTAATTTATAATTTTATGCAATCTTAAGTATGTGAACATATTTCCAAATTATTGTTTTGTAGTCATTACAAATTTCAGTTAAAGTACCTGTAAACTAATGGGTAGAAATGTAGAAAATTGCGTGTGATGTATTACAGTTGCAAAATACTCTTTTATTCAAAGTAATGGTTAATACAAACACACTCTCACAGAATCATTAGTTTTGCTTTAATCATAGTCTATATGTTTTAGAAAAAAAATGACAGCAGATCTCTAGAGTACCTCTATGTTCCTAAAGTCACAGCCTACCTGCCTTTAAAATGGAAGCTCACAATCCCCACAACGGGAGAGGCCACAACAGTGAGAGGCCCACCTATCGCAAAAAAAAAAAAAAAAAAAAAAAAAAAAGGTAGATTTTCCTGTATTTCCAAAAAGTCTTAGAAAAAAATAAGTGGAATTTTTTCTTTAATACCTTTATATTTTTTGTTTGCTTTTTAGTTTTTATTTAGTGTTTGATAGACACATAGAGATATATTACTCAGAGTGATTCTTTTAGCTCTAGGCTAGAATCTTAATTTCTGCATACTTTATAGAAGAATATGTCTATCAGCAGGGTTAGTGTGTAAACATGGATAATCAGTTGATAAATATTGGTTTCTTTTCTCTAGACTTTCTATTATGCTTTATTTTCCTTGTGAAAATTTGAGGTGTATTGAAAAGCATTTATATATATTTTTTCCCAGTTCAGCTAGACAGCAGTTTAATCCAGTATCAGTTTATTTTATCAAAATCTTAGGAAGTTTTCAAAAAGCATTGATTTCTGAATATACATAAGAACTAGTTGACTTTACTTAAAGATTATTTTTCAGTAAAAGTGATATAGTGCTAGATAGGACTATGAATATTAAATTAGAACAATTTTATTTAAAATATCCTTGAAATATAAGGTATATAGAAGAGAACAAGATAATCTTCCTGCTTAGAATAAGCATGCAGTTTTGCTTATTATATAGGTAAACAAACACATGAAATCTAAAACATTGCAACAGACATTTAGGAGCATACAGAGATTGGTATGAGCACATGTGAGTGAAGTAGAAAATACAAGGAGCAAGGCAATAAAAAAGACTTTTGCTTGGAGAATAAGAACACGAGAATATAGCTAGATTCTTGACACTCTTGTAGTGTGAGACATCTTTATGCTTTTCAATGTTAATCAAGAATTTGCATAAATTTTAATGTTCTTTAAAATTCAAAAATTATAATGTAAGCATCTAAACAGTATATAATTTTAATTCTCTAAAGCTTAGGTGTTCTAAATGCTAGATATGTAAGGGTCTCGCTGCATCATTTAATCTAAGAAACTAACTGTATCTTCAATAATGTGTTTACAGAGATCACTGCAATAAACACACCTGCTTATAAGACAGGTGGTGCTATCTGCATATATATGAAGGATAGAATTAAGATAAAAAATGTGAATTTATTAAAGAACAGCAATGGACAATTTGGTCTGAAAAGTAACTGTCTTATTTTTTAAAAAAAATGTGCTTTAAAGGAGATCATGGAAAAATGGGTGAAATGGGTGAAATGTCAAGAATAATTAAGAAAAATGATAGTGTTTAATATCAGCAAAGGAAATGCATCTTTCCTCCCACAATTTTCTTTCCAATTTTCTCCCTTAGTTTTAAATGTCATCTATATTTTCAAATTATTTAGGATAGTGTTTGCAAAAGGGGAGAATAATTTTTAGGTAATTTGACATATCCCTTTGTTAAAGTTGTTGATTTGCTATTTTCTTATATATAGATCTATTTAACTTGTGAGCCTACTTTATTCTATGACTTAAATGGGTCAAAATTCAATAAAATAACTGAGGGATGTTGGCTTATCAAGGGGAACAGCTTAATTTATCTTTGGATTGTTTTCACCTCATTTCACAAAATCTTTTTTTGGTTGATGCTTCATATGCAATTTAATAGATATTTAAAGTAAAGCCATAATGAGGTGTCACAGAGTAATTTATACTTTCATTATTAGTTAATTATACCAATAAGTTAATCCATGTACTAAAGAAAGTTTTGTTTTATTCTTTAACATAAATATTAAAATCATACATTTTAAAATTACTATATTTTGTAATGGGTAATTTTAGCTGAAAATACTGTATTTAAACAATTGACATACTTCTGCTTTGATAAAAAAAAAATAATGTAGCTAGTTCACACAGTTCCTAGAACTAGTTCAGACACTTAAATAGAAGAAGATTTTTTTAAAAAATGAATTTTTAAAGCTCATGTAAGATCAAATATATGTAATTTGAAAAATCCAATGTATTAGCTTTGAAATTTTATGGAGTGTCAGGTAAAATTTCAAAATTCAATAACAAAATAAATCTTTGAAAATGGAAATTTTATAATGACAAGAAGTGAAGCCACTGGTAATTTAGCTGTAAACAGCTAAAGAAATAAAGTTTTATAGCAGTGTTGCTTATTTCATTAAATGTTAACTATCAGTTACTAAAAGGTACAAAATAGAAGAGTGGCCAAGATGACAGAGTAGGAAAACCCTGAGCTGACTCCTCCCACAGGCACACATTACAACTATTTATAGAGAAACCATAGATGAGAACAATCTGAAGACTAACAGAAAAGATCTTCTACAACTAACGATATAATGAAGGAACCACAATGAGACAGGTAGGTGGTGTGGAGATCCAGTATAGTCAAGATCCATACCCCTGGGCAGGTGATCCACAAATAGGAGAATAATTACCATTTCAGAGATTCTTCCCAAGAAGTGAGGATTCTAAGCACCACATTACGTTCTCCAGCCTGCAGGTCCTGCATCTGGAAAATAAGCCTCCAGAACACTTGTCTTTGAAGGCCAGCAGGGCTCACTTTAGGAGAGCCAAAGAGCTATAGGAAATAGAGACTCTAACCTTATGTACACAAATCTCACAAGTTTGAGACTTGAGAAAGAGTCAGAAATTTGAAAGGAGTCTAGATTGGACACACCTACTGATCTTGGAGAACTTCCCAGAGATGTGGGAGGGCATTGGGACTCACCTTGAGTACATACATGCTAGCAGCAGCCACGTTGGGAAGTTTAGTCTATCACGAGGACACTGGTGTTGGCAAATGCCATTTGGAATTCTCCCATTAGCTTATAAGGGCTGAGACCTAGTCCTGCTCACTAGTCAGTCAAAACCAGTCCTGATACACCACAGGCCAAACAGTAGCCAAGCAAGGACACAGTTCCACCCACTAGTAGGCCAACTGTCCTAGGACCCCCTTGAATTCAGCTGTCCCAAAACCTGGCCCCAGCCACCAGAGAGCCCAGAATATAGTGCAACCAACCAGTGGGTCAGCACTAGCTCCAGAACCTGCAGTCCTGCAGTCAGCCACACTAAGACACAGCTCCACCCATCCGTAATACAGCATTAACTCAGGACCTTCTGGGACTCTGCAGCTACCTGTCTCATGACCCAGCCATGCTCACCAGCAGGTCTGCACCAGGACTTGGACTCTCTGGGTCATGGTGCTAACTGTGCCAAGACCCAGCCCCACCCACCAGTGGCTGGCAGCTTCTGGAATAAGCAGGGTCTGGTAACCAACCAGATGATGGGGTAGCCACATGTAATAACATACACATGTTAGTCAGCCCAACACAAGAGAAGGGCCCATACAGTTCACAAAGAGGGTACCCCTAGAGCATATAACTTTGGTGATCAGTTATATGCACTGCTGAGTCTCATAAAATGTCTTCCACATAAGACCACTTCTCCAAGATCAAGAATTTTAGCTAACTTACCAAATACATAGAAATAAAAACAGAGAATTAGATAACATGAGGAGACCGAGGAAATTGTTCCAAAAGAAAGAACATGATGCAATCCCAGAGGAAGAACTAAGTAAAGTGGAAATAATCGATCTACTTGATAAAGAGTTAAATGTAATGATCATAAAGATGCTCAAAGAACTTGGGAGAAGAATAGATAAACACAGTGAGAAGTTAGAAGTTTCTAACAAAAAGCTAGAAAATATAAAGAAGAATAAAATAAAGCTGAAGTACACAGTAACTGAAATAAAATGTACACTAGAAGGAATCGACAGTATGTTAGATGATACAGAGAAACAAATAAGCAAACTGAAAGAAAAAGTAGTAGAAATAACTGAAGTTGAACAGAAAGAAGAAAAAAGAATTTTAAAAAATGAGGACAGTTTCGGAGGCCACCTGGAAAATATCAGTTGTACTAATATTCACATTGTAGGAGTCCCAAAAGAAGAGAGAGTGAAAGGGACAGAGAATATTTTTGAGGACGTAATTTCAAAAACTTCCCTAACCTGAGAAAGGAAACAGACATCCAAGTCAAGGGAGCACAGAGTCCCAAATATGATCAACCCAAAGAGAACCACATCAAGATGCATTGTAAATAAAATGGCAACAATTAAAGATAAAGAGAGAATATTAAAAGCAGCAAGGGAAAAGCAGCAAGTTATGTACTTAGGAATTCCCATGAGGCTCCCAGATAACTTTTCAGCAGAAATTCTACAGGTCAGAGGGAGTGGTACTATATATTTATAGTGATGAAAGGAAAATATCTGCAACAAAGAATACTCTACCAGCAAGCCTATCATTCAGATTTGAAAGAGGAGATAAAGAATTTTACGTACAAGTAAAAGCTAAAAGAATTTAGCACCACTATAAGAGCTTTGTAAGAAAGGTTAAAGGAACTTCTATAAGCAGAAAAGAAAAGGCCACAACTAGAAATATGAAAATTACAAAAAAAAATCTCATTGGGAAAGGCAAATATACAGTAAAGGTAGTAGATCAATTGCTTATAATGCTAGTAGAAAAGTTAAAAGACAAGAGGAGTAAAATCATCTATATCCGTAATAAGTAGTTAAGGGATAGACAAAACAAAAACAAAAAATATGATGTCAAAAATATTAAAGTGTGTGGGGGAGTAAAATGCATATTTGTTAAAATACATTCAAGCTTAAGAGACCAACAACTTAATATATATATATATGTATATATATATATACACACACACATATATATTTTAAGTTGCTATGTATATATATATATATATATATATATATATATACGGTTATATGTAAACTGTATGTACATATATATTCATTTTATATATATTTTATTATGTATACACACATATATTTTTAAGTTGCTATGTATAGGTGTGTATATATACACATACCTATATATATGCAAACTTCATGGTATCCACAAATCAAAAAAATATATAATGAATATACAAAAAAGAGAAAATAATCCAAACACAATATTGAAGGTAGTCATTAATCACAAGGGAAGCAAACAAAAGAAGAAAAGGAAAAAAATAAGAACTGCAAGATAACCCCAAAACATTAGCAAAATGACAATAACAACATACCTATCAATAATTACTTTAAATGTAAATAGACTGAGTGTTTCAATCAAAAGACGAAGTGGTGGAATGGATACACAAAAAAGACGCATATATATGCTGTGCAAAAGAGTCTCACTTCAGATGTAAAGACATTCACAGATTGAAAATAGGGAATGAAAAAAGATATTCTGTGTTAATGGGAACAAAAAGAAAGCCAGGTAGCAATATTTATATCAGACAAACTAGATTTTAAAACAAAGACTGTAGGAAGAGACAAAGAAGGACATTACATAATGACAAAGGGATCAACCCAATAAGAAGATATAACCAATAAAAGTTATATGTACCCAATATAAGAGCACTGGAATAGATAAAGCAAATACTAAAAGAAATAAAGGGAGAAACTGACAATAATAGTAGGGGACTTTAGTACTCCACTAACATCAATAGACAAATCACCCAGATAGAAAATCAATAAGGACAAATTTGGTTTAAACAACACATTCAACTAAAGGAGCAGAATACACATTTTTTTTTCAAGTGCACATGGAACATTTTCCAGAATAAATAACACACCAGGCTACAAAACAAATCTCAATAAATTTATGAAGATTAAAATTATAACAAGCATCTTTTCCAACCACAAGAATATAGAAAAGATCAAAGAAACTGCAAACTGGTTCTTTGAAAAGGTAAACAAAATTGACAAATAGTTAACTAGACTCATCAAGAAAAAAAGAGGGAGGGGCCAAATAAATACACTCAGAAGTGAAAAAGGAAGTTACACCTGACATCACAGAAATACAAAGAATCATAAGAAATTACTGTGAACAATTATACACCAATAAAATGGACAATTTATAAAAAATAGACAAATTCCTAGAAATGTATACAATCTTCCAAGACTGCATCAGGAAGATATAAAAAATATGAACAGACTATTTACCAGTAATGAAATTCATTCAGAAATGAAAATAACTCTCAGTAAACAAAAATTCAGGATCAGAAGGCTTCACAGGTGAATTCTATGAAATATTTAAAGAAGAACTCACACCTATCCTTCTCAAATGATTCTAAAACTATTGCAGAGGAAGAGGTGCTTCAGAACTTATTTTATGAAAACAGCATTATCCTTATAACAAAACTGGACAAAGGTGTCAGAAAAAGCACATAATGGGCCAATATCACTGATAAACATATGTGCAAAAATTCTAAAAACAAAAATTGGCAAATAGAAGTCAACAGTACATTAAAAGTATCAGACAACATGATCAAGTGACATTTATCCCAAGGGTGCAAGAATTGTTCAATACCTGCAAATCAGTCAATGTGATACACCAAATTAACAAATTGAAGAATAAAAATTATATAATCATCTCAATAAAAAACCTGCTAACCAAATTCAACATCCATTCATTAAAAGCTCTCAACAAAGTGGGTATAGAGGGAACATACCTCAACCTAGTAAAGGCCATCAATGACAAGCCCACAGCTAACATCATACTCAATGTTAAAAAACTGAAAACATTTCCTTCCTCCAAGATTAGGAATAAGACAAGGATGCCCACTCTCACCATTTTAATTTAACAAGTTGTGGAAATCCTAGCTACATCAATCAGACAAGAAAAATAAATAAATGGAATCCAAGTTGGAAAGGAAGAAGTAAAACTGTCACTGTTTGCAGATACACAGAAAATCTTAAAGATGCCACCAAAAAGCTACTGCAATTCATAAATGAATTCAGTAAAGTTGCAGGATACAAAATTAATATAATAGAAATCTGTTGTGTTTGTATGCACTAACAAGGAAGTATCAGAAAAAGACATTAAGAAAACAATTCCATTTACAACAGTGTCAAAAAGAATAAAATACCTAGGAATAAATCTAAGGAGATACAAGACCTGTACTTGGGAAGCTATAAGACAGTGATGAAAGAAAGGTGACACAAACAGATGGAAAGGTATCTTGCTCTAATGGATTGCAAGAATTAATATTGTTAAAATGATCCAGGGCAAAAGTACCCACAGATTTAATGAAATCCCTATCAAAAAACCAGTGATATTTTTTCACAGAACTAGAACAAATAATTCTAAAATTTGTATGGAAACTCAAAAGACTCTGAATAACTAAAACAATCTTGAGAAAGAAGAACAAAGCTAGTGGTATCACAATCCTGATTTCAAACTATACTATAAAGATACAGTACTCAAAACAGTATGGTACTGACACAAAAATGGACACATACGTCAGTGAAACACAATAGAGAGCCAAGAAAGGAACTTATGCTTATATAGTCAATTAATCTATGACAAAGGTGGCAAGAATATACAATTGGAAAAAGACAGCTTTTTCAATAAATAATGTAGAGGAAACTGGACAGCTACATGCAAAAGAACCAAACTGAACTACTTTCTCACACCCTTATACAAACATAAACTTATAATGGATTAAGAAACTAAATGTAAGCCATGAAACCATGAAACTTTTAGAAGAAAACTTAAGCCATATACACTTTGACATCAGTCATAGTAATATTTTTTGGATATGTGTGCTCAGGGAAGGAAAATAAAAGCAAACATAAACAAATGTGACTACAAGAAATTAAAAAGCCTTCTCCCAGCCAAGGAAACTATAACAAAAGGACCACTTACTGAATATTTGAAAACATTTGCAACTGATATGTTTGATAAGGTGTTAATAGTCAAAATAATCAGAGGATTTCTACAACTGGATATCAAAAAGAACAAATAACCCAATTAAAATATGAACAGAGAACCTGAACAGACATTATTCTAGAGAAGACATGCAGATGATCAACATGGCTAGTCATCAGGGAAATGCAAGTCAAATACACAATGAGATATAACCTCACACCTACCAGATAACACCTGTCAGAATGGCTATTATTACAAAAGAAAATAAATAACAAGTATTGGTGAGGATGTGGAGAAAAGGGAACCCTCAAGGCACTGTTGGTGGGAATATGACATGGTACAGCCACTATGGAAAACAGTATCGTTTCACCAAATAATTAAAAATAAAACTACTGTACAACCCAAGCATTCTTCACCTAGGCATTTATATGAAGGAAATGAAAACACTGATTCAAATAGATATACACACCCCTATGTTCACTGCAGTATTATTTACAATAGCCAAGATATGGAAACAAACTAGGTGCCAACTGAAAGATGAATGGATAAAGAAGATGTGGATAAAGAAGATAATATATGTAATGATATATTAGCCTTAAAAGAATGAAATCTCACATTTTAGGACAACATGGGTGGACCTAGATGGAATTACGTGAAGTGAAATAAGTTATATAGGAGAAAGACAAATACTGTCTGATATCATATATATGTGGAATATATAAAGAAAAACAAATGAACAAACATAAATAAACAGAAACAGAGCCATAGATACAGAGAATAAACATCTGGTTTCCAGAGGGGAGGGCAGGTAAGAAGATGAGAGAAATAGGTGAAGGAAATTAAGAGGTACAAACGTCCTGAAACAAAATAAGTGAGTCACAGGTGTGAAATGTACAGTGTGGCAAATATAGTCAATAATAATATAACATCTTTATGTGGTGACAGATGGTAAACTATACTTATCTGGTGATCATTGTTAATGTATAGAAATACAGATTACTATGTTGTGAACCAGGAATGACAAAATGTTGCAGGTCAATTATACTTCAAAAATAATCAAACACACTCATAGAAAAAGAGATCACATTTGTGGTTACCAGAGGTGGGGGCGGAGAAAAAGGGAAATTGATGAAGGTGGTCAAAAGGTATAACTTTGTTATAAGATAAATAAGTACTAGGGATGTAATGTACAACATTATAACTAAAACTGTCTTATGTTATATACAAAATTGTTAAGAGAGTAAATCCTAAATGTTCTTATCACAAAGAAAGATTTTTTCAATTCATTAAATTTTGTGTATATATGAGATGACTGATGTTCACTCAACTTACTGTGGTAATTATTTCATGATGTATGTAAATCAAATCATTATGTTGTTCAGCTTAAACTTATACAGTGCTGTATATAAATTATATCTCAATAAAATTGGAAGAAAAAATGTTTTAAAATAGTAAATGGTACTGAAAGAGACAATAGGTATATAAAATGAGGAAGATATGCTTCATATCATCAAGTTTAAGTTTTTGTGGTTTTAATTCATAAATATAAATACTGTTTAAAAACTATATTTACGTGTGTCAAGAAACATTAATAAATATGCAGTGTTTATTAATCCATGAATAAACATGTCACACATTTAGAAGTCAAGAAAATCATGATAGAGCAGTCAAATTTTGAACTACATTTTCGAATAGAAACATATGTTTACCAGGTATTAGGAGAGGAAGTATTTTCCTAGCAGAATAAGTATACACAGGAATTTCACATGAACCAATGGGGGAAGTGTGTTTCGCTGGAGAAGAGAGTTCAAAAGCATTATGAGTCCAGAGAGAGAGATGAATAAAATACAGACAAAAAGAAAACTAGGAAAGGACTTGCATTTCATGGTAACTAGAGATTTTTTTCTGTGTATTTAATGAGAGATATTTAAGTCTAGAAAGTGTAGAATGACTTACCAGGTCATCCAATGGTAAAGAATCCATCTTGCAATGCAGGGGATGCAGATTCTATCACTGGTCGGGGAGCTAAGATCCCACATGCCGCGGGGCAAGTAAGCCTGTGTGCCAAAACTACTGAGCCTACACACCACAATTCCAGAGCCCATGCACCACAACGCCAGAGCCCATGTGCCCTGGAGCCTGAATACCACAACTAAAGAAGAGAAAACCCATGCACCACAACTAGAGAGAAGCCTGTGTACCACAATGAAAATATCCTGTATGCCGCAGTGAAGATCATGCATGCCACAATTAAGACATGATGCAACCAAAAATAAAAATAAATTAAAAAATACATATTTAAAAAATAAAAGTGTGGAGATTGCACTAGAGGTCAAGAGCGGCAGACAAGTTCAGAACCTGTAACCATAATGTAGGTGAAAAATGAAGAAAGTCTGAATTATATCCACAATGTGAAAGACCAAAAGAAAAAAAAAAAATCCTTGAGCAGAGTGCATCCTTGGAACCTTATGGGTTTTATCTCTGATTGAACTGAGGGAAAAAAGGAATCAAAGAATTAACGGAAAAGGAAAAAAACAAAAAATATCATTTTTTAAACGGTAATATTAAGAAATATTAAGAAATAGTACCTCACTTAGAGAATGCTTATATCAGTTATATTTAAGCCTTCATGGCTGCAGGTCCAAGAGTCTTTGTTTTACCTATAGTTGTATCTTTCTCCTATGTCCCAGAGTAATGATTGATAGTAACACCCTTACTCTCAAGTGTCCCAGTTTAGTTGATAAATTACATGGTCCACACGGTTGTAACTTATATCTGCATATCTCTACATATTTTTTATTCTACATAGTATTAAAATCAAAGAAAGGATAACCATCCCCTAGTTGGAAAAATTATGGGTAAAGTTATATGTAAAAAGCAAATTTAAAGAATTTAATTCAGCATTCAATAAATTTTATCACCTGAACGAAGCTAACTAATACTGAAAAAAATTCAAATTCAAGATCTTATGTACTTTTGACCAAAGCATAAGCAACTGTGTCTTTTCAGTAGTCAATATTTTCAGTGTTTCTTATAATATCCCCTGTAGTACTATGCAATAACAATTTAAATTTTAAATAACAATCTAATATACAGTCTAATATATAGCATATATTATTCCTTGAAATTAAAACATTTTAGAAGCTATGTAGTTCAAGACATTTGTTTGCTACATATTGAGTCATTAACTTTATAATTGGCATTTTCATCTTATAGATATACTTTAAAACTGCTTCACTAGTAAAGCTAGACTCACTATAAAATATATATTTATATTCATGACGTAAGTCATTCTTATGAGTGTTATTTTGACTTTTTAGTTATAATTAAAAACTGTAATTTCTATCTTTTAAAATATAACAGTAAAACAAAGGAGTAAGGAAATCAAATTGTCAAATGGAAATCAATGTACATAAAATGCTTAGGACATTATTTAGCATGTCATGTATAATTATACAATTTTTATCTTTAATATTACTAAAAATTAACAGTATTATTAAAACTTCACCAGAGCAAGGCAACTTTAGCCCTTTTGCTGATAACAGCTCCAAACTCTGGACAAAATATCAGTGACTATCTAAATTCACTGAATAACAAGCAAGTGGGGAAGAAAGAAATTTGAAACTTGGAAAAAAGTAGTTACATCGGATAAATTTGTGCACATGTATGTGTGTGTGGATTAATGGCTTTTATCCTTGGGGCAAGCCTCAATGTGTGGATCTATCAAATTCTTAGAAATGTTTACCAAAATTTTCTTGCATTTCTAAAGTTTTCTTTTATATACTTAGTCCCTATACCATTTAGTATATACATTATTATACATAATAATTTCCTAAAAATCTACACCTCTTATCAGAACATAGTGTGTGTGTGTTTGTTTGTTTTTTTACTATTTAGTGTTTTTATCCTTAAATAACTTGTGTCTGAAATTGTTATGCTTTTTGTATGCACAGAATATTGTATTTATTTGCTCATTCACATATTTTGAAACTTTATTCACTTTGTGTTAATGTATTCCTTAATCTTATGTTGCTATGTTATTTAGGACAGCTAACACAGTTTCATGTGTTACACATAGGCAAAAATAAGGGATAAATTTTCCATATAATTTTCCCTCTAAGGTCTTTAAGACACTTTATATATACTTCAGCTTATTTTAGGAAACTCATCTTCTTTCTGTCAATCTACAATCCTTCTCTACTTTAAATTGCAGGCAAGATAAAATTTACCCAAATATATAGACTGGCTCCTTACTAAAGTTACACAATTCTCTCCAATTAATTTCTGATGGAATACATATTCTCAATATCATAATTTTTCTCACACTGTTTATTAATCTCTTGGAAATGTTAAATAAAAGTCTTAATATTTATGTAAAATGTAAAACTTCAAGAATTTTGCTTCTATACACTCTATGACAGACTGTGATTCGAACATTTCACCAGAGGCTTCTTCAGTAATATTCAGAAGCTCAACAGATTCGCAGGGTTTTTAGTTCTCTCAGAAGGGTTGACATCAATTTGCAGTAACACTGAATGTTCACATGCTTTTGAATACATCACAGGCAAGAGTCTATACACTGATTACCAAATGTTTAATTTTAATACTTACCTTGTCCTTCTTTAAATATCTCCCCTCTTTAGAATTAAAAGGGTCTCAAAAAATAATTTGGGTTTTTAAATAACACTGGATGAATAAAAGTTCTCTTCAAAAGGTTAAAAGAACACATAACTCTTTGAATAGAGAAAACACAGATGATCTCTTTTGGTAATTGTTAAAGGTCATGTTTTAATCTAGTGCCTCAAAGTGATAATAGGGAACAGCCACAAGACTATAGTTGAAGGTCATAGCATCAAACTGAACTCAAAGTATATTAGAGTAAAATCAATTAAGCATGGTATTTGTCTTTTGAAATTACTGGGTTTAACCAAGTTCACACCCCCATATTTGATATGAATATTTATTTAAATATTTTGAGGCAATTGCAATAAAGAAGAAAATAAATGAGGTTAATTAAAATATAATTCAATCATTTTAATATTTGTGAGTATTACCTTTTACTTACATGAAAGTCATTTTCATATATGTTGATTATTAAATAATACCTTGACCAGAGTTCTTAATTTAAAAATTATTTTTTAATTTTTTCCTTCCTCCATAATCTTTATGTCCTGCCAGATGAAATATATAATTAATTGTTCTGATAAAATATGTCCAGATTTAAATCAAAAACAGATGCAAATTTTAATGTGAACTTCATTGCCTTTCTCTTGGCATATCTTCATTATATTGAAATAAACTTAACCTAAAAACTGAAAATTGTGTTGAAACTGTAACATTTTATGTTGTCAATATAGAACTCAATATTATTCACTATTCATTAAAAGATTAAGATTAGAGAAGTAATAATAATAAAGTAGATATTTCCTCAATATACTTGATGAGTTTTTGCATCCACAGGAGAAGGGATCCAATAATTTTACTCGCTTATAATTCTTCTTTACTAGGGTAAACCCTTTGAGACAGATTTTTTTATGACAAGTTTTGAACATGTCAAACTAGGGTTACATTAGTTGTCAAAGTTTACCATATAAATTAGAAATGGATAAGAACGAACACAGAGATCTTTATTGGTTTTCTTTATCTACCTAGCCCTCCTGCACTCTGTCCTTTGAATGATCTCTTCAAAGACTGGCTTCAGAGACACAGACAGTGCTCTAAAATTGTAAACCAAAGGGCAGGTGCAGAATGGCTTCTGGGCAGTGAATATAAAATAAAATACGGAGGAAAAAGACAAAATGAGATTATATTCTCCAAAATTAAGAAAGAAAAATAAGAGAGTAATACAAATAAGATGGAATTAGTTATTTACTTTCAAACACTCAGTAAAACCTATTATTGGAAGATTTTCTCTATTTATTGTTAATGAAAAAAATACAGTTTGTAGTCTCCAAGCTTTAGGATTGCTTACAGCCGCAAATTACTTTGGAGGAAGAAAGAGAAAAAAATAAAAACATTCTACTATGTGTTAGAAACTGCTCCATATACTTAAAAACATAACAAATTTACTTATTAATTGCATGCTTTTTAGAATTTATTTAAATTCTAGTACTTTATTTTCACAATATCCCTGGGCAGAAGAAAGTGAGATTCACAGAAATCAATATTTCAAAGTTCACAAGGCCAGCTAGTGAAAGAATTGTTATTAAACCCAGTTCTGTTTTCCTCAAACATTTCATTGTGAGGTTGGAGAGATGAAAAAAAAAAAAAAGAAAACTTGCATAAAGAAAATAGGAAGCAAAATCTTAAAACAGAAGATACAGGCTGTGATAGTATGTTGATATTTTCCATCTCAAGGATCATGAGTGATTACTACAAGCAACTATATGCCAATGAAATGGACAACCTGGAAGAAATGAACAAACTCTTGGAAAAGCACAACCTTCTGAGACTGAACCAGGAAGAAATAGAAAATATAAACAGATCAATCACAGCACTTACATTGAGACTGTGATTAAAAATCTTCCAACAAACAAAAGCCCAGAAGCAGATGGCTTCACAGGTGAATTCCATCAAACATTTAGAGAAGAGCTAACACCTATGCTTCTCAAAATCTTCCAAAATATAGCAGAGGGAGGGACACTCCCAAACTCATTCTACGAGGCCGCCATCATCCGGATACCAAAACCAGAGAAAGATGTCACAAAGAAAGAAAACTCCACTTCAATATCACTAATGAATATAGATGCAAAATTCCTCAACAAAATACTAGCAAACAGATTCCAGCAGCACATTAAACAGATCATACACCATGATCAAGTGAGGTTTATCCCAGAAATGCAAGGATTCTTCAATATATGCAAATCAATCAGTGTGATGCACCATATTAACAAACTGAAGAATAAAAACCATATGATAATCTCAATAGATGCAGAAAACGATTTTGACAAAATTCAACACCCATTTATGATAAAAAAAAAACCCCAGAAAGTAGGCATACATAGAACGAACTTACCTCAACATTATAAAGGCCATATATGACAAACCCACAGCCAACATCATTCTCAAAGGTGAAAAACTGAAACCATTTCCATTAAGATCAGGAAGAAGACAAGGTTGCCCACTCTCACCACTATTATTCAACATAGTTTTGTCAGTTTTAGCCACAGCAGTCAGAGAAGAAAAAGAAATAAAGGAATCCAAATCTGAAAAGAAAAAGTAAAACTGTCACTGTTTGCAGGTGACATGATACTATACCTAGAGAATCCTAATGATGCTACCAGAAAATTACTAAAGCTAATCAATGAAAGTGGTAAAGTAGCCAGATACAAAATTAATGCACAGAAATCTCTTACATTCCTATACACTAATGATGAAAAATCTGAAAGAGAAATTAAGGAAACAATCCAATTAACCATTGCAACAGAAAGAATAAAATACCTAGGAATAACCCTACCTAAGGAAGTAAAAGACCTGTACTCAGAAAACTATAAGACACTGACGAAAGAAATCAAAGATGACACAAACAGATGGAGAGATATACCATGTTCTTGGACTGGAAGAATCAACCTTGTTAAAATGACTATACTACCCAAAATAATCTACAGATTGAATGCAATCCCTATGAAACTACCAATGGCATTTTTCACAGAATTAGAACAAAAAATGTCACAATTTGTATGGAAATACAAAAGACACCAAAGAGCCAAAGCGATCTTGAGAAAGATAAACGGAGCTGGAGGAATCAGGCTTCCTGACTTCAGACTATAGTACAAAACTACAGTAATCAAGACAGTATGGTACTGCCACAAAAAAGAAATATAGATCAATGGAACAGGATAGAAAGCCCAGAGATAAACCCACACACATATTGTCACCTTATCTTTGATAAAGGAGGCAAGAATATACAATGAAGAAAAGACAGCCTCTTCAGTAAGTGGTGCTTGGAAAACTGGACAGCTACATGTAAAGAATGAAATTAGAGCATTCAGTAACACCATATACAAAAATAAACTCAAAATGGATTAAAGACCTGAATGTAAGTCCAGACACTATAAAACCCTTAGAGGAAAACATAGGCAGAACACTCTGTGACATAAATCGTGGCAAGATTTTTTTGGATCCACCTCCTAGAGAAATGGAAATAAAAACAAAATAAACAAATGTGACCTAATGAAACTTAAAAGCTTTTGCACAGCAAAGGAAACTATAAACAGGATTAAAAGATAACCCTCAGAATGGGAGAAAATATTTGCAAATGAAGCAACAGAAAAAGGATTAATCACCAAAATATACAAGCAGCTCATGCAGTTCAATATCAAAACAACAAACAACCCAATCCAGAAATGGGCAGAAGAACTAAATTGACATTTCTCCCAAGAAGATACACAGATTACCAGCAAACACATGAAAGGATGCTCAACATCGCTAATCACTAGAGAAATGCATATCAAAACCACAGTGAGGTATCACCTCACACCTGTCAGATGGCCATCATTAAAAAATCTACACACAATAAATGCTGGAGAGGGTGTGGAGAAAAGGGATGCCTCTTACACTGTTGTTGGGAATGTAAATTGATACAGCCAATATGGAGAACAGTATGGGGGTCCCTTAGAAAACTAAAAATAGAACTACCATATGACCCAGCAATCCCACTACTGTGCACATACCCTGAGAAAACCATAATTCAAAAAGAGTCATGTACCACAATCTTCATTGCAGCACTATTTACAATAGCCAGGACGTGGAAGCAATCTAAGTCTCCATCAACAGATGAATGGATAAAGAAGATGTGGCACATATATACAATGGATTATTATTCAATCATAAAAAAGGAAATTGATTTATTTGTAATGAGGTGGATGGACATAGAGTCTGTCATACAGAATGAAGTCAGAGAGAGGAAAACAAATACCGTATGCTTAACACATAAATATGGAATTAAAAAAAAATGGTTCTAAAAAAAAATCATTCTGAAGAACCTAGAGGAAGGACAGGAATCAAGGTGCAGATATAAAGAATGGACTTGAGGACACAGGGAGGGGAAATGGTAAGCTGGGACAAAGTGATAGAGTGGCATTGACATATATACACTACCAAATGTAAAATAGATAGCTAGTGGGGAGCAGCCGTGTAGCACAGGGAGACCGGCTCAGTGCTTTGTGACCACCTAGATGGGTCGGATAGGGAATGTGGGAGGGAAAGGCAAGAGGGAGGGGATAGGGGGATATATGTATACATATACCTGATTCACTTTGTTATACAGTGGCAACTAACACAACAATGTAAAGAAATTATACTCCAATAAAGATGTTAAAAATAAATAAATAAATAAAGGTTACATTGAAAAAAAAGAATAAAAGAAGTTATGTATATGCACTACTATATTCAAAAAGGATAACCAACAGGTACCTACTGTATAGCACAGGGAACTCTGCTCAGTGTTACACGGCAGCTTGAATGGGAGGGGAGTAAGGAGCGAATGGATACATGTATATGTATGGCTAAGTAACTTTGTTGTTCACCTGAAACTATCACAACATTGTTAATTGGGCATACTCCAATATAAAATAAAAAGTTAAGAAAAAAAGAAGGAAAATAACAGAATCCAGATTCTCCACAAATTCTCACTAACTAGTATAAAATCAAATATTAGACATGTGAAAACTAGAGTCCATAGTAAAAGAAAAAGAGTTAAAAAACTAATGGCATAGTAACCCATATGTTGAAATTGGTGTGAAATTGAACTATTATAAATATATTGAAATACTTGAAAAATATATTCATAATAAACACATGAAAACTCTAAATAAAAGATATTATGAAAATATTTTAATATTAATAATAGACTATTTTTAGAGCAGTTTTAATTTTACAGAAAAATTGAGCATATAGTACAGCAAAAATTTCAATATACATCCTCTCCTCTCTTGCAGTTTCCCCTATTTTCAATGTCTTGCATTATTGTAGTACATTTGTTAAAATTGTTGAACCAATATTGATACAGTATTTTTACTAAAGTCCATGGTTTCCATTAGGATTCACCCTTTGTGTCATACAGTTCTATGGTTCTTGACAAATGCATAATTTCATCTATCTACCATTGCAGTCTCATAAAGAGTAGTTTCACAGTTTCACTGCCTTAAAATTCCTTGTATTACAACTATTCACCCCTTCTTCCCTCTATCTCCAAACCCCTGGCAACCACTGATCTTTTTACTGTCTCTATAGTTTGTCCTTTTCTAGAATGCCATATAGATGAAATCATACATTTTGTTCTAGTTTTTGAACTGGCTTCTTTCACTTAACAATATGCATTTTTGGTCCTCCATGTCTTTCTGAATAGCTAATAGCTAATAACTAATACTTTTTTATCACTATATAGTGTTCTATTGTATGGAACATACATAAACAGTTTTTTTATTCACTTACCTATTTGGGGACATCTTGGTTGGTTGCAGTTATTAAATATTTGCAGATATTTGTGAACTAAATGGAAATTTTAAATTAAAAATTACAGTAACTGAAATAAAACAAAATAAGTAAATGACTATAATGTCTGAGGAGGACAGTAGAAATGTTTACTGAATTTGAGTAAAGACTTATAGATATAATTGGATCTGATGAATGAAGAAAAAACTTTAAAAAAAAAAAAACCCAGAGTCTTATATTTCTATGGGACAATATCAGTTCATTTAGTGTATGTGTATATATATAGTTCTTTTTTTGTAATTCATGCTTTATTTATATATACTTTTTATTGAAGTATAGTTGATTTACAATCTTGTGTTTGTTTCAGGTGTATAGAAAAGTGATTCAGATAAATATATACATATATTTATTCTCTTCCCATATATGTTGTTACAGAATATTGAATAGAGTTCACTGTGCTATACAGTAGGTACTTATTGGTTATCTTATTTTATATATAGTAATGTGTATATATTAATTCCAAACTTCTAATTTACCCCCTCTGCCAACCTTTCCTCATTGGTAACCATAAGTACGTTTTCTAAGTCTGTATGTCTGTTTCTGTTTTGTAAATAAGTTCATTTGTATCATTTTTTTTAGATTCCACATATGTGATATCATATATTTGTCTTTCTCTGTCTGACTTACTTCACATAGTATGATAAACTCTAGGTCCATCTATTTTGCTGCAAATTGTAATATCTATTATTTTTCATGGCTGAGTAGTATTCCATTGTGTATTTATACCACATCTTCTTTATCCATTTATCTGTCAATGGACATTTAAGTTGCTTCCTTGTCTTGGCTCTTGTAAATAGTGCTGCTATCAAGATTGGGGAGCAAGTATATTTTCAAATTATGATTTTCTCTGGATATATGCCCAGGATTGGAATTGCAGGATCATATGGTTACTCTCTTTTTAGTTTTTTAAAGAACCTCCATAGTGTTCTCCATAGTGACAGCACTAAGTTACATTCCCATCAACAGTGTAGGAGGGTTCCCTGCTCTCCATATCCTCTCCAGCATTTATTATTTGTAGACTTTTTGAGGTTGGCCATTCTAACTGGTGTGAGGTTATACTTCACTGTAATTTTGATTTGCATTTCTCTAATAATTAGTGACACTGAGCATATTTTCATGTGCTTGTTGGCTATGTGTATGTCTTCTTTGGAATAATGTCTATTTAATTCTTCTTCCCATTTTTTTATTGGGTTATTTGTCTTTTTTTTATTAGGTTGTTAGTTTTGGGGGTTTTTTTGTTTTGATATTGAGCTGTACGGGCTGTTTATATATTTTGGAAATTAATCCCTTGTCGGTTGTATCATTTGCAAATATTTTCTTCCATTTGGTAGGTTGTCTTTGTTATTGTTTATGGTTTCCTTTACTATGCAAAAGCTTTTAAGTTTAATTAGGTCCCATTTGTTTATTTTTGCTTTTATTTGCATTACTCTAGGAGACAGACCAAAAAAAAAAAAAGTATTGCTGCAACATTTAATTTATATTTAGTTAGATTCCCAGAAAGAGAGGAGAGTTAAAAATGCATAGAAACATATATGAAGAAAAAATGATGGAAATTTCTTCATTTTGGTGAAAAAAATAAACTTACAGTTAAAAGAAGCTCAGTGAATTCCAGCAGAATTAAAAAAAAAGAAAAGAAAAAAAAGGAAGAAAAAGAGCAAGAAAGAAAGAAAACAAAGTAAAGAAAAATATAAAAAACACATTTATAATATAGTAGTCAAACTAATGATAACCACAGATGCAAAAGGAAAGATCTTGAAGGTAGCCAGAAAAAAATGAAGCATTACATAAATGGCAACCATGATAAGAAAGATGGCTGAATTTTCATCAGGGACATGGTGGTCAAATGACAATAAATCAATCTCTTGAAAATGCTGAAAAAAATGTCAGTCCCAAATTCTACATTCAACTGTTAATGCATATAAGCTTGTACCATTCACTGCATGACAAGCCAATAAGTTGAGAAACAAGGTGTTAAGGAAAGGAACAGCAACTCTTCAGAAAGCCAGCAAACTGAGAAGATGGTGAACTAGTGTTCTAAAGAACATCTTGTCTGGGTTTGAATGCTAGTTTCTTTTATGTTACAAGGAGGGGGAGGTGGGAGGAAGTAAGGTCAAAAGGTAATAGACTTCCTGGTGCTGGCCAGACCTTGGAGGGGATGTGTTAAATTCCTTGTTCTTTCAGAAGTTTGTCATGGGTCTTGTCACAATATTCCTGTAAATCTATATAAAGTATTTTAGCTTAAGTCTCAAGCATGGGACGCAGGGTTCCCAGAAAGTGGCTATCATGCATATTTCAAGCTATAGGCAACATTCCTATAATGATTAACTTGCCTGTGTGCTGAGCTTGCAAGACTAAGCAAAAGCCATAGAATACAAAAGTTAAAGCAAAAGACACAGATCCAATATGGAGTCAGATTTGTTCTTCCCTATTACATAACCAAAAAAGCCCCACAAACTTGCTTTAAATATGAGACTAAAATTCGTATATTTTCAGAAAATATAAAGTCTGAGAGAATTCAGTATAACCAGGCCTACACTAGAAGAAGTGTTAAAGGAACTTCTTCAATTGGAGGGAATTGACAGTCGATTGAATCTCAGCTATACAGGAATAAATTCCAAGCACTGGAAATAATAAGAATAATAACTTAATAATAATACTGAGTTAAATATAAAATGCTATCATTTTCCTCTTTATTTTTTTTAAATCATAACTAATCAAAGCAAACTACATGGTGCATTACATTAAGTAGATAGATAGAAGGCTTATGGAAATAAAAGCGCACAGATGAGAGGTAAATAGGTTACATCATGACAAGCATCCTATACTATGAGTGATGTGGTGAGATATTAACTCTAAGTAAAATTATAGTGTAATGTGATCCCTACCACATCCAACAAAAGCAACAAAAAGAATCCCTAAAACAAACAAACAAAATTTAGAACTAAAACCAGAAACCTAATGAAAAAATGTATACAAACATCAAGTACTGAGAGGTATATCAAACATCAAAACTGAGATAAAGGAAAGAGATGTGGCTTTTGTGATAGTCTATCAAACACTTTTATTGTATCTCTGTAAAATACAGTGTATGTATGCATGTAAGTGTTTTCATCCTAATGTTGCTACTCCTATGGCAAAGAAAAAAAAGAAAGAAAAAAAATTGGAAAAAATTAGGCTCATAGCAGCTACTGTGTAGAAATTACCCCCTACTTTTAAATATTGTTTTTTATTTTCCTCAAAAAATCAGAATACTTACAAAGGCAAAACATTTTATTTGTTTTCTCTTTTTTTTTCCTTTTTAATTTGATCTTCTAATCTAAAAAATTCCTTACTTCAGTTTAAGATATTTTCTGTTAATATTATTAAGTTTAATTATGAGGCTAAGAATTGTTAATTTTTGTTTAGAGCCCACTTTGTAGCAGATTTATTTGAAATATTTTTTTATGAATATGTACACTTTAGAGAAACAATACAGCAGCAACCATATCAATGTAAAATACATTAAAATATTATTAATTATACTATTATTAAGTATTTTAAAGTATTTTAGAGTCAACATTTTGAAAACATTGAAATTTCCTTTGCATATTTTTTGCTGTCTGCTTAATACATATCTGGAGACAAAATGACTGAAGTATGCTTTCCCTACAAAAAATTCTTTAAATTTTTTATAGTTCACCTTCTGATATCTAAATAATTCACATGTAATAATTCTTTTCTCGAAACATTACAATTAGTGTACTTCAATTTTTTTAATAGAAGTATTAAGTTAGAGATAGTTTGACTTCAAATCATAAATCTGAATTCCAGTGACATGTCTTTATTTCATTAAATGTAAATATGATAACTGTAATAGTTCTGATATCACTTTTTTAAAATTAAGATTTATGTAGATATAAAAACAATAAAAATTGTTGTTACAGAACATGTAAAATGATTACAGATTGTACAACTATAATTAATTAAATACTGCTTTGTACCTGCTACATTTTATAAATTATTTCTTAATATTTTGTTTCTATTTTACAAGTGTAGGTATTATTATTATCTCAATTTTACATTCAATCCATTGTTGACATCCTATTTCATCATTGGTCTCTTGGCCAAAGTCTTATCAATTCCCTTCATACAATCATAAAAATAGTCTAGCCATTCTTATTCACCTTGCTAACTCATTTTCCCAATTTATCTGCTCTAAATCCTAAATTGTTTACTTTCTGTTCCCACATTATATCACGCCCTATTCATTTTGGGGCACTAACAGGTTTCATTAATCCTACATACCAAGAGTATTACACTAGTCCTAAAAAGCCTTCTATCGAATTCTGTTGCCTTAGTTTACCTAAATTTGAAAAAAATTTCTTCAGCACATGAGGTTGGCGGTAGGCCAAATAATTGTCCTCCACAAATGCTCACATCTTAATTCCCAAAACATGTGTATATAATTTATATGGTCAATGGGACTTTACAGGTGTGATTAAGTTAAGGATCTTGACCTGGGGAGATTACCCTGGATTATCCAGGTGGACCGAATGTAATCACAAGAGTCTGATGAGAGACAGACAAAAAAAAACAGTCAGTAGTGGAAGAGGTGATGACAGAATCAAAAAGCTGGAGTAAGGCAAGAAGTCCAGTGTAAGTGATGCAGGCTTTGTTAAATAACCTGAAAAAAACAAGGAAATGACTTCTCCTCTGAAACCTCTAGAAAGAATGCAGCCCTGCAGACGTTTTGATTTTACTCTTCTGACCTCCAGAACTGCAAGAGAATAAATTTATATTGTTACAAGACACTGTTTGTGATTTTTTATTATAGCAGCAATAAGAAACTATTATAGATTTTGGCACCTGGAAATGGAGTACTGCTGTAAAAATATCTTAAAAATGTGGAGGTGTTTTTGGAATTATAAAATGAGCAGAAGCTGGTAGAGTTTTGAGACACTAAGAGAAAAAGAGATAATCATCATAAACTGTTGGTAGGAATATGGATGTTAAAATCTATGCTGGTGAGGGCTCAGGATGAAGTGAGGAGCATGAATTCATAATTCAGGAATCCTCTAGAAGCTGAAAAAGACAAGAAAATAGTTTCACCCTTCAGAAATTTCAGAAATTTACACCTTGATTTTAAAGCAGTAAGCCTGATTTTAGAGTTCTGACTTCCAGAACTGTAAAATAATAAATTTGTGTTAAGTCATTAAATTTGTGTTAAATTGTCACAGCAGCAACAGGAAACTAATAAGTCTGAAGGCAGCTGATTTAACTTCATTCTCAAACTTAGTTTCCTTTCAGGTTATTTCAAGAAGTGTGATGAGGAAATATTAATCTTGTAGGGACTGAGGTTGCTTTCACTGGGAGCAGCTGGGATTTCTGTGATTAAATTTGGTGGAAAAGGAATTTGATAGTGTAAGAATTTCTGTCATGTTTATGAAGAATTTTACATTGACATGAAAGTTGATAGAATTTCAAAGTGTCTCTTATAATAATGTAACACACTTCACTTTAATCTTGTCCACTAAGGTCCAATTAAGACTATTTTTTGCTGTATCCTCCCAATGAAAAGGAATATTTTGCCACTTTAGTAACTAGCACCCACCTCAGGTAGGTCAAAGGTGGGGTCACATTGAATAAATACACCCTATTCTATAGCTAATTATGTTATGCTGAGTTTCCCTGTCTGTATTTAACATTTATTTCTTGGTTCCAGAAAACCCTAATGATTGTGAATAAAATCATTTTTAGTTTTATTCTTTTAAAGGTAATAGTTATAATTTATACTTATAAATTGCCATTGTCTTGGAGTAGTTTGAGCTCTGCACATGTTATGTCAGTTGTCAATATAGAAATTGATGAGAATTTATTGGACACAATGTAAATAATTATTTAACAGAGCCAATTGTAATTACATGCTAATGTAAGTCTGATAAGCTATTTTTCTCTTTTTAAATGCAGCCCTGATTACCAGCTTAATAATATGAAAGTATCCTTTCCTCACCGAACAGCAAACAAGCATCAAGATTTAGTACTAGAGTACTGATCCACTTTTTGAACCTAAACATAGGTCAAGTGAATTTTAAACAATGAAAGAAACTAAAGTAAATTATATTTAAGTGTCCAAGATATACGGTTATATTTTTGGCATATATTATGTTCACTTTATTGGAAAAATAATGAATAACTTCATCAGAAGTAATTGTTTTCTTTACTGTTGTCCCCATGATTGTTTTCTTTAATTCTTATATCTTTCTATTTATTCCTCTCTTCCCACTCATAGAACTTTTCACTGGCTAAACCTAAAGGGAATGCAAACTTCCTATAGTAAGACTTTATAGTCATTGAAAGTTCCAAAACTGATTTGAAATTCAATATACCACCTTCTACATTTACCCAAAATTTCCCAAACCAGCATTTAATTCAGTGAAATATATTTCAATATATTTTTTTGATTATCCATGTAAATGTAAATAAAAATACATTGCATTGTTCTTTTTTTTTTTTTTTTTTTTTTTTTTTTGCGGTACGCGGGCCTCTCACTGTTGTGGTCTCTCCCATTGAGGAGCACAGGCTCCGGACACGCAGGCTCAGTGGCCATGGCTCACGGGCCTAGCCGCTCCGCGACATGTGGGATCTTCCCGGACCGGGGCACGAACCCGCGTCCCCCGCATCGGCAGGCAGACTCTCAACCACTGCGCCACCAGCGAAGCCCTGCATTGTTCTTAGTTAACAAATTTATGGTATTCTTGGCATAACTTACCTCCAATACAGTTGTAACTTCTAGTAAACTATGACAGAATTTATAGTCTTTATTACCAAATTCCCTATAGCAGAATCCACAATGAAAGTTCAGGTTATTTCACCTAAGCAACAGAAAGCTTCTTTTCTAAATAACCTCAGTGATATTTCTTGACAGATACACTATAAAAACAAAGTGAGATGTCATGCCAATATAGAATCATCCTACTATAGTTGCTTCATAAATATGGAAGGGTATATCTACCCTATTTCTTTCTCTCCCACTCTCTTCCTAAAAATGCAAGATGAGTTGAAAAATACATCTTTACAAGAACGACAGGTAAATTTTTATTCACCTTTGGTTGTGCAGAAACATTAATGAGTATGAGAGGCTGTTGTTGTCTTCATATGGGTTTGCTCTAAGGTGATGACAACAGCAATCTCAGAGTGTTTACCTATAGTAGTTAAAGTCCTAGAAAGAATTGTGTGTGTGTGTGTGTGTGAGTGTGTGTGTGTGTGTGTGTGTGTGTGTGTGTGTGTGTGTGGTCTATTGCAACCAATGCAACCAATAACCTGCACAGGTATATCAATATGTTTTGAATATTCTATAGACCTGTTACACTTTTTAACCTCTAAGCCTCTACAAATGTCCTAACAGAACCAATTAATAAGCTGCCATATTCTGATACCTAAAGACAAAACACCTGCAACAGACTATAAAATAGATAATTAATAATACAGCAATAAACACAAAATAACAGAAAATAAAGAGCAGGCATTACCCTACCATTGCAAACTTAGGGTCAAATGAAAATATTTACTTGGCTTAACACTCCTGAAAAAAATCTGAAATTTTAAAGCCCTCTCAGTAAAATGCAAATCCATAATCTAGAGAAATAAAAACATGCCAAAAGATAAGTAAAATGAGAAAGATTTCAGTAATCACAGAGAGTAAGGGTAAGATCTTAGCACTGGAGACAATACAGGTTTCTCCAGTGTCTGCCATTTCTTAGTTGTATGACCTTGTGCAAATTAGATAATATCTCTGTGCCTCAATTTCCTCATCAGTAAAATTAGGATAAATTCAATAGCTGATTTACAAAGTTGCTATGAGGAGTAAATGAATCAATACTTTTTAAGCACTTGAGCAGGGGTTGGCACACAGTAAGAACTGTGTATTTTTTATTTAGAAAATTATTTTAAAAATTCGTGGCAATTGTAAATAGTGCTGCAATAAACATTGGGGTGCATGTGTCTTTTTTTTTTAACATCTTTATTGGAGTATTATTGCTTTACATTGTTGTCTTATTTTCTGCTGTATAACAAAGTGAATGAGAAATACGTATACATATATCCCCTTATCCCCTCCCTCTTGTGTCTCCCTCCCACCTTCCCTATCCCACACCCCTAGGTGGTCACAAAGCATGGAACTGGTCTCCCGGTGCTATGGGGCTGCTTCCCACTAGCTAGTTATTTTACATTTGGTAGCATATATATGTCAATGACAAACTAGCACTTCGTCCCAGCTTACACTTCCCCCTCCCTGTGTCCTTGAGTGTATTGTCTAAAACTGTGTCTTTATTCCTGTCCTGCCCCTAGGTTCTTCAGAACCAATTTTTTTATTTTTTTATTTTATTTTTTTTAGATTCCATATATATGTGTTAGCATACAGTATTTGTTTTTCACTTTCTGACCTGCTTCACTCCATATGACAGACTCTAGGTCCATCTACTTCACTACAAATAACTCAATTTCCTTTCCTTTTATGGCTGAGTAATATTCCATTGTATATATGTGCCACATCTTCTTTATCCATTCCTCTGTCAATGGACACTTAGGATGCTTCCATGTCCTGGCTATTGTAAAGAGAGCTGCAATGAACATTGTGATACATGTCTCTTTTTGAATTATGGTTTTCTCAGGGTATATACCCAGTAGTAGGATTGCTAGGTAATATGGTAGTTCTATTTTTTGTTTTTTAAGGAACCTCCATACTGTTCTCCATAGTGGCTGTATCAATTTACATGCCCACCGACAGTGCAGGAGGGATCCCTTTACTCCACACCCTCTCCAGCATTTATTGTTTGCATATTTTTTGATGATGGCCATCTGATCGGTATGAGGTGATACCTCACTGTGGTTTTGATATGCATTTCTCTAATGATTAGTGATGCTGAGCATCCATTCATATGTTTGTTGACAATCTGTATATCTTCTTGGGAGAAATGTCTATTTAGGTCTTCTGCCCATTTCTGGATTGGGTTGTTTGTTTTTTTGATATTGAGCTGCAAGAGCTGCTTGTATATTTTGGAGATTAATCCTTTTTCCGTTGCTTCATTTGCAAATATTTTCTCCCATTCTGAGCGTTATCTTTCGTCATTATGATTTTCTTTGCTGTGCAAAACTTTTAAATTTCATTACGTCTCATTTGTTTATTTTGTTTTTATTTCCATTCCTCTAGGAGGTGGGCCAAAACGGATCTTACTGTGATTTATGTCACAGAGTGTTCTGCCTATGTTTTCCTCTAAATATAGTGTCTGGTCTTACATTCAGGTCTTTGATCCGTTTTGATTTTGTTTTTGCATATGATATTACTGAGTGTTCTAATTTCATTCTTTTACATGTAGCTGTCCAGTTTTCCAAGCACCACTTACTGAAGAGGCTTTCTCTTCTCCATTGTAT
Organism: Grampus griseus; assembly: GCF_964374135.1. Taxonomy (NCBI): domain Eukaryota; kingdom Metazoa; phylum Chordata; class Mammalia; order Artiodactyla; family Delphinidae; genus Grampus; species Grampus griseus. The sequence continues at coordinate 42,836,528 of NC_139012.1, read as the reverse complement.
ATTCTTGCCTCCTTTATCAAAGATAAGGTGACCATATGTGTGGGGGTTTATCTCTGAGCTTTCTATCGTGTTCTATTGATCTATATTTCTGTTTTTGTGGCAGTACCATACTGTTTTGATTATTGTAGCTTTGTAGTATAGTCTTAAGTCAGGGAGCCTGGTTCTTCCAGCTCCATTTTTCTTTCTCAACACTGCGTGGGCTATTAGGGGACTTTTGTGTTTCCATATATATTGTAAAATTTTTTGTTTTAATTCTGTGAAAAATGCCATCGGTAGTTTGCTAGGGATTGCATTGAATCTGTAGATTGCTTTGGAAAGTATAGTAATTTTCACAATGTTGATTCTTCCAATCCAAAAACATGGTATATCTCTCCATCTATTTGTATCTGCTTTAATTTCTTCCATCAATCTTTTATAGTTTTCTGCATAAAGGTCTTTTGTCTACTTAGGTAGGTTTATACCTAAGTATTTTATTCTTTTTGTTGCAGAATGGGAGTGGTAAATGGAAGTTTTCCTTAATTTCTCTTTCAGATTTTTCATCATTAGTGTATAAGAATGTAAGAGATTTCTGTGCATTAATTTTGTATACTACTACTTTACCAAAACCATTGATTAGCTCTAGTAGTTTTCTAGTAGCGTCTTTAGGATTCTCTATGTATACTATCATGTTATCTGCAAAACAGTGACAGATTGACTTCCTCTTTTAAGATTTGCATTCCATTTATTTCTATTTCTTCTCTGATAGCTGTGGCTAAAACTTCCACAAATATGTTGAATAACAGTGGTGAGTGTGGGCAACCTTTTCTTGCTTCTGATCTTAGTGGAAATGGTTTCATTTTTTCACCATTGAGAACAATGTTGGCTGTGTGTTTTTCATATATGGCCTTTATTATGTTGAGGAAAGTTCCCTCTATGCCTACTTTCTGGAGGGTTTTTGTCATAAATGGGTGTTGAATTTTGTCGAAAGCTTTCTCTGCATCTATTGAGATGATCATATGCTTTTTCTCCTTCAATTTGTTAATATGGTGTATCATGCTGATTGATTTGTGTATATTGAAGAAACCTTGCATTCCTGCGATAAACCCCACTTGATCATGGTGTAAGATCCTTTTAATGTGTTGTTGGATTCTGTTTTCTAGTATTTTGTTGAGGATTTTTGCATCTATGTTCATCAGTGATATTGGCCTGTAGTTTTCTTTCTTTGTGACATCTTTGTCTCATGTTGGTATCATGGTGATGGTGGCCTTGAAGAATGAGTTTGGGAGTGTTCCTCCCTCTACTATATTTTGGAAGAGTTTGTGAAGGATAGGTGTTAGCTCTTCTCTAAATGTTTGATAGAATTCACCTGTGAAGCCATCTGGTTCCTGGGCTTTTGTTTGTTGGAAGATTTTTAATCACAGTTTCAATTTCAGGGCTTGTGATGGGTCTGTTTATATTTTCTATTTCTTCCTGGTTCAGTCTTAAAAGGTTGTGTTTTTCTAAGAATTTGTCCATTTCTTCCAGGTTGTCTATTGTATTGTGATATAGTTGCTTGTAGTAATCTCTCATGATCCTTTGTATTTCTGCAGTGTCAGTTGCTACTTCTCCTTGTTCATTTCTAATTCTATTGATTTGAGTCTTCTACCTTTTTTTCTTCATGAGTCTGTCTATTTGTTTATCAATTTTGTTTATCTTCTCAGAGAACCAGATTTTAGTTTTATTGGTTTCTGCTATTGTTTCCTTCATTTCCTTTTCATTTATTTGTGATCTGATCTTTAAGATTTCTTTCCTTGTGCTAACATTGGGGTAGTTTTCCTTCTTCCTCTAATTGCTTTAGGTGTAAGGTTAAGTTGTTCATTTGAGATTTTTCTTGTTTCTTGAAGTAGGATTGTATTGGTATAAACTTCCCTCTTAGAACTGTTTTGCTGCATCCCATAGGTTTTGGGTTGTTGTTTTTTATTGTCTTTTGTTTTTAGGTTTTTTTTTTTTTTTTTTTTTTTTTTTTGCGGTACGTAGACCTCTCACTGCTGTGGACTCCCCCGCTGTGGAGCACAGGCTCCGGACGTGCAGGCTCAGCGGCCATGGCTCATGGGCGCAGCCGCTCCACGGCCTGTGGGATCTTCCTGGACTGGGGCACTAACCCATGTCCCCTGCATCGGCAGGTGGACTCTCAACCACTGCGCCACCAGGGAAGCCCTTTAGGTATTTTTAAATTTCCTCTTTCCTTTCTTCAGTGATCTCTTGGTTATTTTGTAGTGTATTGTTTAGCCTCCATGTGTTTATATTTTTTTACATTTATTTCCTGTAAGTTGTGTCTAGTCTCATAGCATTGTGGTCAGAAAAGATACTTGTACAATTTCAATTTTCTTAAATTTACCAAGGCTTGATCTGTGACCCAAGAAACGATCTCTTCTAGGCAATGTTCCATGAGTACTTGAGCAGAAAGTGTATTCTGTTGTTTTTGGATGGAATGTCCTATAAATATCAATTCAGTCCATCTTGTTTAGTGTGTCATTTAAAGCTTGTGTTTCCTTATTTATTTCCATTTTGGTTGATTTGTCCATTGGTGAAAGTGGGGTGTTAAAGTCCCCTATTATTACTGTGTTACTGTTGATTTCCCCTTTTATGGCTGTTAGCATTTGCCTTATGAATTGAAGTGCTCATATGTTGGGTGCATAAATATTTACAATTGTTATATCATCTTCTTGGATTAATCCCTTGATCATTATGTAGTGTCCTTCTTTGCCTCTTGTAGTAGTCTTTATTTTAAAGTCTATTTTGTCTGATATGAGAATTGCTACTCTAGCTTCCTTTTGATTACCATTTGTATTTAATATCTTTTTCCACCCCCTCACTTTTAGTCTGTATGTGTTCCCAGCTCTGAAGTGGGTGTGTTGTAGACAGCATATATACAGGTCTTGTTTTTGTATCCATTCAGCCAGTCTCTGTCTTTTGGTTGGAACATTTAATCCATTTACGTTTAAGGTAGTTATTGATATGTATGTTCCTATTACCATTTTATTAATTGTTTTGGATTTTTTATTGTAGGTTTTTTCCTTCTTTTGTGTTTCCTGCCTAGAGAAGTTCCTTTAACATTTGTTGTAAAGCTGGTTTGGTGGTGCTGAATTCTCTTATCTTTTGCTTTTCTGAAAAGTTTTTAATTTCTCTTTTGAATCTGGATGAGATCCTTGCTGGGTAGAGTAATATTGGTTGTATCATTTTCCCTTTCATCACTTTAAATATGTCCTGTCACTCCCTTCTGGCTTGCAGAGTTTCTGCTGAAAGATCAGCTGTTAACCTTATGGGGATTTCCTTGTGTAATTTGTGTGTTTTTGCTTGCTGCTTTAAACATTTTTTCTTTGTATTTAAATTTTGATAGTTTGATTAATATGTGTCTTGGCATGTTCTCCTTGGATTTAGCCTGTATGGGACTCTCTGTGCTTCCTGGACTTGATTGACTATTTCCTTTCCCATATTAGAGTAGTTTTCAACTATAATCTCTTCAAATGTTTTCTGAGATTCTTTCTGTTTCTCTTCTTCTTCTGGGACCCTTATAATTCGAATGTTTGTGTGTTTAATGTTGTCCCAGATGTGTGTGAGACTGTCCTCAATTCTTTTCATTCTTTTGTCTTTATTCTGCTCTGTGGTAGTTGTTTTCACTATTTTATCTTCCAGGTCATTTAACCATTCTTCTGCCTCAGTTATTTTGCTATTGATTCCTTCTAGAGAATATTTAATTTCATTTATTGTGTTGGTCATCATTGTTTGTTTGCTCTTTAGTTCTTCTAGGTCCTTGTTAAACATTTCTTGTATTTTCTCCATTCTATGTTCAAGACTTTGGATCATCTTTACTAACATTATTCTGAATTCCTTTTCTAGTAGACTACCTATTTCTTGTTCATTTATTTATTCTGGTGGGTTTCTACCTTGCTCCTTCATCTGCTGTGCATTTCTCTGTCTTCTCATTTTGCTTAACTTACTGTGTTTGTGGTCTCCTTTTCCCAGGCTGCAGGTTCATAGTTCCTGTTGTTTTCGTGTCTGCCCCCAGTGGGTAAGGTTTGTTCAATGAGTTGTGTAGGCTTCCTGGTATAGGGGACTGGTGACTCTGTTCTGGTGGATGAGGCTGGATCTTGTCTTTCTTGTGGGCAGGACTACATCTGGTGTTGTGTTTTTGGGGTGTCTGTGAACTTATTATGATTTTAGGCAGACTTTCTGCTAATTGTTGGGTTTGTGTTCCTGTCTTGCTAGTTGTTTGGCATGGCGTGTCCAGCACAGGAGCTTGCTCGTCGTTGGGTGGAGATGGATATTAGCATTGAGTCAGAGATCTCTGCGAGAGCCTTTGTCAATTGATATTATATTGGGTTGGGTGGCCTCTGGTGGTCCAATATCCTGAACTTGGCTCTCGCACCTCAGAGGCTCAGGCCTGGCCAGAACATCAAGACCCTTTCACTCACATGGCTCAGAAGAAAGCAGAAAAATAAAATAAAGAAAGAAAAAATAAAATAAAATAATTAAAATAAAATTTTTTAAAAATATTATTAAAATAAAGAGGGTAATAAAAAAAAGAAAAGAGAGTAATCAAACCAATAAACAAATCTACCAATGATAACAAGCACTAAAAACTAAACTAAGATAAACATAAAAATCAGGAACTAGTCAGTCACATACAGCACATCCCAAGTCTATAGTTGCTCCCAAAGTCTACCACCTCAATTTTGGGGGTTATTCGTTGTCTATTCAGGTATTCCACAGAGGCAAGGTACTTCAAGTTGATTGTGGAGATTCAATCCACTGCTCCTGAGGCTGCACAGAGATATTTCCCTTTCTCTTCTTTGTTCACACAGCTCCTGAGGTTCAGCTTTGGTTTTGGCCCCACCTTGGCATGTAGGTCTCCCTCTGACATCTGTTTACCCAGACAGAAGGGGGTTAAAGGAACAGCTGATTAGTGAACTCTGGCTCACTCATGCCATGGGGCAGGATGGGTATGGAATGTGGGGTGAGACTGCAGCAGCAGAGGTCAGTGTGCCGTTGAAACAGCCTGGGGTGTGCTGTGTGTTTTCCTGGGGAAATTGTCCCTGGATCACAGGACCCTGGTAGTGGTGGGCTGCACAGGCTCCCAGGAGGCATGGTGTGGATAGTGACCTGTGCTTGCACACAGGTTTCTTGGTGGCTTCAGCAGCAGCAGCATTAGCATTTCATGCTCATCTCTGGTGTCCACACTGATAGCCATTGCTCGTACCTGTCTCTGAAGCTCATTTAGGTGGTGCTCTGTATCTTCTCTCCTTGCGCACCCAGAAACAATGGTCTCTTGCCTCTTAGGCAGACACTTCCCGGACTCCCTCCCAGCTAGCTGTGGCACACTAACCCCCTTCAGGCTGTGTTTATGCAGCCAACCCAGTCCTCTCCCTGGGATCAGACCTCTGAAGCCTGAGCCTCAGCTCCCAGCCCCTACCTGCCTGGTGGGTGAGCAGAGAAGCCTCTCAGACTGGTGAGTGCTGGTCGGCACTGATCCTCTTTGCAGGAGTCTCTCTGCACCACTGTTGCTGTGCTCTCCTCCATGACTCTGAAGCTACCCCCCACCCACCCACTGTCTCCACCAGTGAAGGGGTTTCCTAGTGTGTGGAAACTTTTCCTACCTCACAGCTCCCTCCAAGAGGTGCAGGTCCCATCCTTATTCTTTTGTCTCTGTTTTTCCTTTTTCCTTTTTCCCTACCCAGGTATGTGGGGGAGTTCCTTGCCTTTTGGGAGGTCTGAGGTCTTCTGCCAGCGTTCAGTAGGTGTTCTGTAGGAGTTGTTCCACATGTACATGTTTTTCTAATGTATTTGTGGGGAGGAAGGTGATCTCCACATCTTACTCCTCCACCATCTTGAAGGTCTTCTGGATTTTATAAGCTTTAAAAAGCATTGCCGGGGCTTCCCTGGTGGCACAGTTGTTGAGAGTCCGCCTGCTGATGCAGGGTACGCGGGTTCATGCCCCGGTGCGGGAAAATCCCACATGCCACGGAGCGGCTGGGCCCATGAGCCATGGCCGCTGAGCCTGTGCATCCAGAGCTTGTGCTCCGCAACGGGAGAGGCCACAACAGTGAGAAGCCCACATACTGCAAAAAACAAACAAACAAAAAATGCCAGTTTCATAGCAAAATAATGATATAATATTCTGTTTACCTTGTGAATAGAGCCTAGGACATAGTGAGACTCCAACAATGTTGGCTGTTGCTCCGTTATATTATTGTTAATACAGAATTTTTCCTTTCCCCACTAATCTCAATATCCACTTCATTATATATTAAGTTCATATACATACCAAGATCTGAACTTTCTGTTTTGGTTCTGAATTTGTACCCCCTCTCTCATAATCTATATGTATCCGATCAAAAGAGATCCTCTAAGATATTCTTAACTTAACCCATTGGAGTTACTCTGGCAATAAAAAATTTAAGCAAAAAATAAAAATATGGGATATGGGTGGGCAAAAATAGGAACAGACAGGTTTTTAATCATACCTCCCAAATCACAACTGCTGTCACAACTTAACCTTAGTTACGAGTTATTTCCTCTGTCTGTCTTATATAAACAAAATAATTCAAAGCATCAACTGTCTCTACTGTATTGACCAATATAAATTTACTGTAGGAGGAAGACAAATTATCCATTGTTAAAATACTGTTGAATAACAAACCACCCCAACAGAGCAGCTTAAAACAAAAATTCTTTATTATATTTCTTGTGTCTATGGATGAGAAGAGTAGTTGTGATGATTTGGGCCATTTCTGGGTAGAGCTCAGCTGGGTTTGTTCATTCCTTTGAGGTAGGTTGGCAGTGGATGATGGTTGGCTGCTAGAATTGCCTTGGCTGGGACACTGGGCTCTCTTACATGTATCCTTCACATTTCTACAGCATTCTAGCCATATTTTCATGGGTGAGGCAGGCATTCAAGAGGAAGCAAGCCCAGTCACAAAGTGGGAAGCACGTATTTCTAAAACCTATGCTTGTAACATGTTTGCTATTAATATCTAGTTGACCAAAGAAAGTCACATGTTGAGCCTAGAATAAGAATGGAAGGGCACTGAAAGTTACAATATTAAGATACAGGCTACAGGAAGACATTTATGGGCACAATTAATGCCACACAGTAAAAAAATTCTGAAGGTTACTGTGAATTGTATGAATTTTCAGAGATACCTGTGTTCCAGCATACTCAATTATTAAGGCCCTTAATCAATGCAAAAGGATGAATGGTAATTAGAGTCATTTTGTATGTTATGATTATAAAAGTATTAAATAATTATAAAAATTGAAGAATTTCTGATAAATCAACAGTCATGTTAAAATTTTATAAATATTTTAGTAATTTTGCTTTAACTATACATGTATGTGATTACATGTTAAAACAAAACTGAGAATATACTGTATATATATATCATGTTTATACTGTGTTTATATGCACACAATGTGTTTATATGATCATGCATACATATACAATGTCATATATAAATATATACATGAACACACACATGTACATGTGCACACACATCCAGACACCCCCCACATATATGTATATTCTCATCATAAACATTTCTCCACATAATTAAAGATTATTGAAACTATCCTTTAATTCAACACCACATTTATTAAAATGTTTATTGTTGGGATCTTATAATGAATCTATATTATTCTTTCTAATACATAGATATTTTATAGTCCTAATTTTTTTTCCAGAAGATATCTTAGAAGTTGAATTATTGGATCTAAAATATAGATGTTGATAAAGTTCTTAACATATGATCATCTATTGCCCATGAGAATACTCTTACAATTTACCCTTCTAGTAAGAGTATCTGAAAAATACAGACTTCCCTTCACTCTCACTGAAGCAAGGTAATTTGATTTGCCAATGCAAAAGTTAAAGAGGTTTTTCTTTTTTTATTGTTACAGAGTAAAATCTTTAACAGTTGTATAATTTTGTCAAATTATTTAACCTTCCTCTCCTTCAGTTTCCTCATATGAAAAATTGGTGTGACTCCACAGAGAAGATGGTGAGGAATAAAAACAGTGAGAATTATTAATTGTGGAGCATATTTTCAGGTGCACAGCAAGTGCTCATAGGGGTTTGGTATTTTTTATTGTCAATATTTTTTATTGACAGTACATATGCTGATTTTTATCTGTTATAAATTGGGCAGTCAAGTATTTCAAATACTTTTCTATTAAGGTATTTCTCACCTTCTTATCAACATATTAGAGCTCATTATACTAAGTATATAAATTCATAGTCATATGCATAACAATGATTTTTCCAGTTTAACAATTACCTTGTTTACAGTGTAATTAGGTGCAGATATTTTAAAAATCTTTTTGTGTCCAAATATATTATTCTTTTTTTCTTATCTGAGTTTTATTATTATTATTATTTTTGGAAGGTGATTTCTTTTTTTAGTTTTTATTTTATATTAGAATATAGTTGATTTACAACGTTGTGTTAGTTTCAGGTGTACAGCAAAGTGATTCAGTTAAACATATACATATATCTATTCTTTTTCAGATAATTTTCCCATGTAGATTTTTACGGAATATTGAGTAGAGTTCCCTGTGCTACACAGTAGGTACTTGTTGATTATCTATTTTAGATATAGTAGTGTGTGTATAATAATCCCAAACTCCTAATTTACCCTCCCCCTCCACTTTTCCCCTTTGATAACCTTAAGTTTGTTTTCTATGTCTGTGAGTTCATTTCTGTTTTGTAAATAAGTCCATTTGTATCATTTTTTTTTACATACCTCATATGTGATATCATATGATATTTGTCTTTCTCTGTCTGACTTACTTCACTTAGTCTGGTAATCTTTAGATAATCTTTAGGTAATCTTTAGGTCCATTCATGTTGCTGCAATGTCAATATTTCATTCCTCTTTATGGCTAAATAATATTCCATATGTACTACATTTTCCTTATCCATTCCTCTGTTGATGGACATTTAGGTTGCTTCCATATCCTGGCTATTGTAAATAGTGCTGCAATGAATATTGGGGTGCATGTATCATTTCGAATTATGGCTTTTTCCAGATACATGCCCAGGAGTGGGATTGCTAGATCATATGGTAGCTCTCTTTTCAGTTTTTTAAGGAACCTCCATACTGCTCTCCATAGTAGCTGTATCAATTTACATTCCCATCAACAGTGTAGGAGGGTTCCCTTTTCTCCACACCCTCTCCAGCATTTATTGTTTGTAGACTTTTTGATGATCACCATTCTGACTGGTGTGACGTGATAACTCTTTGTAGTTTTGATTTACATTTCTCTAATGTTAGTGATGTTGAGCATCTTTTCATGTGCTTTTGGCCATGTGTATGTGTTCTTTGGAGAAATATCTATTTAGATGTTCCACCCATTTTTGACTGGTTTATTTGTATTTTTTTGATATTGAGTTGCAAGAGCTGTTTGTATATTATGGAGATTGATCCCTTGTCAGTCTCATTGCTGGCAAATATTTTCTCCCATTTTGTAGATTGTCTTTTCATTTTGTTTATGTTTTCCTTTGCTGTGCTAAAACTTTTAAGTTTAATTAGGACCAATTTGTTTATTTTTGTTTTTATTTTCATTACTCTAGAAGGTGGATCCAAAAAGATATTGCTGCGATTTATGTCAAAGAGTGTTCTGCCTATGTTTTCCTTTAAGAGATTTATAGTATCCAGCCTTGCATTTAGGTCTTTAATTCATTTTGAGTTTATTTTTGTGTATGGTGTTAGAGAATGTTCTAATTTCATTCTTTTACATGTAGCTGTCCAGTTTTCCCAGCACCACTTATTAAAGAGACTGTCTTTTCTCCATGGTATAGTCTTGAGTTCTCTGTCAAAGATTAATTGACCATAGGTGCATGAGTTTATTTCTGGGCTTTCTATCCTGTTCCTTTAATCTATATTTCTGTTTTTGTTCCAGTGTCTTGATTACTGTAGCTTTGTAGTATAGCCTGAAGTCAGAGAGCCTGATTCCTCCAGCTCCATTTTTCTTTCTCAAGATTTCTTTGGCTATTTTGGGTCTTTTGTATTTCCATACAGATTTAAAATTTATTTTTGTTCTAGATCTGTGAAAAATACCATTGATAACTTGATAAGGATTGCTTTGTATCTATAGATTGCCTTGAGTAGTATAGTCATTTTGACAATATTGATTTTTCCAATCCAAGAACATGGTATATCTTTCCATCTGTTTGTGTCACCTTTGATTTCTTTCATCAGCATTTTACAGTTTTCTGAGTACATCCTTAGGTAGGTTTATTCCTATGTTTTTTTTAATTATTTTTGATGCAATGGTATATAAGATTGTATCCTTAATTTCTCTTTCTAAGCTTTCATTGTTAGTGTATAGAAATGCAACAGATTTCTGTGTATTAATGTTGTATCCTGCAACTTTACTGAATTCATTGATGAGCTCTAGTAATTTTATGGTAGCCTCTTTAGGATTTTCTATGTATAGTATCATGTCATCTGCAAACAGTGAAGTTTTATTTCTTTTCCAATTTGTATTCTTTTATTTCTTTTTCTTCTCTGATTGCCAGGGCTAGGACTTCCAAAACTATGTTGAATAAAAGTGGTGAGAGTGGACATCCTCATCTTTTTTCCTGATCTTAGAGGAAATTCTTTCAGCTTTTCAATGTTGAGTATGATGTTATCTGTGGGTTTGTCGTATATGGCTGTTAGTGTGTTGAGGTAGGTCCTCTCTATGCCCACTTTCTGGAGAGTTTTTATCATAAATCGGTGTTGACTTTTGTCAGAAACTTTTTCTGCATCTATTGAGATGTTCATAGGGTTTTTAGTCTTCCATTTGTTAATGTGGTGTATCACACAGATTGATTTCTGGTTACTGAAATATCCTTGCCTCCCTGGGATAAATCCCACTTGAGCATGGCGTATGATCCTTTTAATGTGTATATGTGAGATTCATATATATTTTTATTTTTATCATAGGACATTTTCATATTATGCTTTTAAATTAATATATCTGGATTTTAGTGTACCATAGTGGTATCATTTATGTACTAACTCTCATAGAGCTGTTGGGTAACATACCAAATTATTCCTTGTAGTAAGTTTAATACAATGAAAGGCCAAAAATCAGTTCTCAATGTATGTTTGCTATAAGTCAGTGTACATTAACTATATATTTATTAATTTTAGCTGTAGATTAAGCCCTTACTCATCCCAAATGTTTCTTGTATTTTCCACAATATTTTTAGAAAATGGCTACACTAGAAAACTCAAAAATATATATATATATATATATAGGTTAGATTGACAGCAAATAAGTCAACAGAATCTGTGAAACAAGTTATTCAAACTTAGGCTACTCACAGGCCTTAACTTGTGGGCTGTGTCCTATAAAAGCAGCTGATCCTTTCAGTGAAATACTGGAAAAACAGAGTGAATAGGGAAACCATGGATTTTACTTTTGAGGAAAAAAAGTGATAAGCAGTCATTTGTATACTATTTACCGGAGTCATATGGTGCTTCAGCTTCTCAAGACCTTGTCATACTGTCATGTAAAATGTCCATGGACACATATCACTAGTACTAATTGGTACAGATATAGGGCTTAATGGGGAAAAACATCATAGCAGAGAACACTTAATCACCCACACTGTCATTATCCTATGGTTTAGGCTGAGCACAGGTGCTCTACGAATGCCATAACCAAGTTCCAGGAGAAAGGTATCCCATCTACATAATGCTCTCTATATCTTTAGTTTGGGAGGAGGAGATATTATCCATGTAACTGTGTAAAATGAAAACTGCCTTGTCTGATACCTGTCCTTGTTAAAAAAAAAAAAAATGGAACAATTGGGAGTTCAGTAATTAGTACTAACCTATTCTTCTGTTGAACTAATTCAGACCTGCTGAGCCAAATCTTGGCTGAACCATAAAAAGAGGGACGATGAACATTCAGTGCCATCCTTTGGACATACTGATGAATACATGCATTGCTACCCATATCTTTGGCTTCTACAGAAAACAATGTTATACACAGCAAGAATTTTCTCTATCCATAAAGCATGCCAAAATTGTACAATTGAAATAATACCACAGTCAGGAGAAGAAGAAGAACTTGATCTTTTCACATAAGATTTACTAAAGAAATGGTGCTATTCGATATGGTTTCCAAGTATAATAACTCTGGCTGGCCCATGAAGGCCAGTGGTGCTTGGGACTTTCTGTGGATGGCAGAGTCCTGGATAAGAAAGTAAGCACCATTATACTTATGGTACTGACCCCTTAATTTTGAGTGTGTTGCTATTTTGTATTTTGCTTTCTATATTGCCAAAGCAATATACAAAAGCAACCACAATTGGTATTTTGTTTTGGATATTGTCAGTGCTTTATTTCTTATAGCTCTCCAGAAAGAAAACAAAAATAAGATTCTCTGCATTTGGCTTGGTATGCCAACAACCTGGCTTCAGGGAGTTTAATAAACTCTAGTACAATATGAACTAATTGTAGATGTATGGACATTTTGTTGATAGTAAACTGCTGACTCTTCAGCCACCAACTACAAATAAACTGACCTAAGACCAATTGGCCTATTTGAAAATTGGGAATAGCACATTCTACAACTGGAATTTGCTACAGACTTTATAGAAAGTAACCAGATATATATCTAAATTTGAATGGAACCCCTTAGACCAAGTAGTTTTAAATACAGACAAGAAAATGGTAAATTAAATTTTACTGTAGAGTATCTGAGCTTTTTTTTTGTGCCTATGAAACTTCAAATATTAGTGGTCAACCTCAGAGGTGACTAGAACTTTTGTCAACAAGACTCACCTGGTATTGTCCAGTTTGGGTCTGTGGACTCCAGGGCTTCCTACCTACATTGAATAGCTACTAACTGGTCTGTTACAGGATCTTAATGGAGACGTACTGTCTCATTAAAAAAAAAAGCCATGGCTTTCAAACATAGCCCTCTCACCATGAAATGGGTCTCTCTGATTTAAAAAAATATAACATGGGACAAATCCATGAAGGTTCTACTTTGGTAAAATAAATATTAAGTATTAATTAGGTAAACCTCTAATTAAGAGACAAACTGACCCCTAAGACCTTAGCCATTTCATAAGTATATGGCTAAATACTCAATAAAAATAGACAATCTCCTAAACACCTACCTATGAGGTGGATAAACCAATAAAATGCTGCATCATAATAACAATGAGCTGCCAATAGGAAAAGACATGGGATCTTTTCTATAATAGGCTGAACATCACATAGTATTCTTATCTATGGAAAGACTGACCTATATATACCTTTATACAGACTCATAGTTCAAATCAAATAGCTTAACTAAATAATAAGGCTAATGGGCCACAGCACTGGATTACTAAGACACACATGTAGGGTTTCTCCCTCTAGAAACAGATAGAGCAACCTACTCAGGTACTGGATCTTTATGTGGCGCATGTGTATGCCCTTATGGAGAGAACACATTTAAAGAAACACTTTTGGATTGACGAATCCAAATCAAATATTTGTGGTCATTATCTTTATAGCTCACTGGATCAATAACAAAAGCTATCACAGTAATGAAACTACAACAATAGGCTAGATTTCCCAAAGAAAAAATATTTTTAAATGTGTGAGAATCATGTTAACTCAGACTATGCTGTTTGCCAACCATAGCAGCTTCTCTAGCAATAACCTCCATGGAACATAAATTCAACTCTTTTCAATTATTTTTGTGTTGCAAATAATCTTACCCTCTTTGTTTTGGATGAACTCTCAGAACACTGAGAGTCACTGGGGGTTAGGCTCATTCCAGGACTCACTCGCTCTCTTTCCTCTCCCTCCCTCTCTCCCTCCCTCATTCTCATCCCACCTACCTTGCACTGTCCTGAGAGGATGAACAGGTAGTTCACATAACGTCAGTGAAAAAATTGCATAGTTCAGGTATGAACCCGGAAGATGGCGGAAGAGTAAGACGCGGAGATCACCTTCCTCCCCACAGATACACCAGAAATACATCTACACGTGGAACAGCTCCTACAGAACACCTACTGAAGGCTGGCAGAAGACCTCAGACCTCCCAAAAGGCAAGAAACTCCCCACGTACCTGGGTAGGGCAAAAGAAAACAAGAAAAAACAGAGACAAAAGAATAGGGACGGCACCTGCACCAGTGGGAGGGAGCTGTGAAGGAGGAAAAGTTTCCACACACTAGGAAGCCCCTTCGCGGGCGGAGACTGCGGGAGGTGGAGGGGGGAGCTTCGGAGCCGCGGAGGAGTGCACAGCATCGGGTGTGGAGGGCAAAGCAGGGAGATTCCCGCACAGAGGATCGGAGCCGACCGGCCCTCACCAGCCCGAGGCGCTTGTCTGCTCACCCGCCGGGGCGGGCGGGGCTGCGAGCTGAGGCTCGGGTTTCTGTTTCGGACGGAGCGCAGGGAGAGGACTGGGGTTGGCCGCTTGAACATAGCCTGAAGGGGTTAGTGCACCACAGCTAGCCGGGAGGGAGTCCGGGGAAAAGTCTGCACCTGCCGAAGAGGCAAGAGATTTTTTTCTTCCCTCTTTGTTTCCTGGTGCGAGAGGAGAGGGGTTTAAGAGCGCTGCTTAAAGGAACTCCAGAGACAGGTGCGAGCCGCGGCTAAAAGCACGGACCCCAGAGACAGATGGGAGACGCTAAGGCTGCTGCTGCCGCCACCAAGGGGCCTGTGTGCGAGCACAGGTCACTCTCCACACCCCTCTTCCGCGGAGCCTGTGCAGCCCGCCACTGCCTGGTTCTCGGGATCCAGGGACAACTTCCCCGGGAGAATGCATGGCGGGCCTCAGGCTGGTGCAACGTCACGCCAGCCTCTGCCGCTGCAGGCCCGCCCCGCATTCCGTGCCCCTCCCTCCCCGCCGGCCTCAGTACGCCAGAGTCCCCGAATCAGCGGCTCCTTTAACCCCGTCCTGTCTGAGCAAACAACAGACGCCCTCCAGCGACCTACACGCAGAGGCAGGGCCAAATCCAAAGCTGAGCCCCTGTGAGCTGTGAGAACAAAGAAGAGAAAGGGAAATCTCTCCCAGCAGCCTCAGAAGCGGCGGATTAAAGCTCCACAATCAACTTGATATACCCTGCATCTGTGGAATACATGAATAGACAACGAATCATCCCAAATTGAGGAGGTGGGTTTCGAGAGCAAGATTTATGATTTTTTTTCCCTTTTCCTCTTTTTGTGAATGTGTATGTGTATGCTTCTGTGTGAGATCTTGTCTGTATAGTCTTGCTTCCACGATTTGTCTTAGGGTTCTATCCATCCATGTTTTTTTTTTCTTAATAATTAATTTAAATAACTTTATTATACTTTACCTTCGTTCTTTCTTTCTTTCTTTCCTTCCTTCCTTCCCTACTTTAGACAACGAATCACCCCAAATTGAGGAGGTGGTCTCTGAGAGCAAGATTTATGATTTTTCCCCCTTTACCTCTTTTTGTGAGGGTGTATATGTATGCTTCTGTGTAAGATTTTGTCTGTATAGCTTTGCTTCCAACATTTGTCCTAAGGTTCTATCCATCCCCCCCCTTTTTTTTTTCTAAATAAGTATTTTTTAATTCAATAACTTTATTGTACTTTATTTTATTTTTACTGTATCTTCTTTCTTTCTGTCTTTTTTCCTTCTTTCCCTCCTTCCTTCCTTCCTCCCTCCCTCCCTCCTTTCTTTCCTTCTTTGCTTCTTTGCTTCTTTCTCTCTTTCTTTCTTTCTTTCTTTCTTTCTTTCTTTCTTTCTTTCTTTCTTTCTTTCTTTCTTTCTTTCTTTCTTCCTTCCTTCCTTCCCTCCTTCCTTCTTTCTTTCCTCATACTTCTATTAATTATCTCTACTTTTCCTCCCTTTTATTCTGAGCCATGTGGATGAAAGGCTCTTGGTGCTCCAGCCAGGAGTCAGGGCTCTGTCTCTGAGGTAGGAGAGCCAACTTCAGGACACTGGTCAACAAGAGACATCCCAGCTCCACATAATATCAAACAGCGAAAATCTCCCAGAGACCTCCATCTTAACACCAGCACCCAGCTTCACTCAACGACCAGCAAACCACAGTGCTGGACAACCTATGCCAAACAACTAGCAAAAGAGGAACACAACCCCACCCATTAGCAGAGAGGCTGCCTAAAATCATAATAAGGCTACAGACACCCCCAAAACACACCACCAGACGTGAACCTTCCCACTAGAGAGACAAGATCCAGCCTCATCCACCACAACACAGGCACTAGTCCCCTCCAGCAGGAAGCCTACACAACCCACTGAACCAACCTTAGCCACTGGAGACAGACATCAAAAACAGCAGGAACTACGAACCTGCAGCCTGCAAAAAGGAGATGCCAAACACAGTAAGATAAGCAAAATGAGAAGACAGAAAAACACACAGCAGATGAAGGAGCAAGATAAAAACCCACCAGACCTAACAAATGAAGAGGAAATAGGCAGTCTACCTGAAAAACAATTCAGAATAATGATAGTAAGGATGATCTGAAATCTTGGAAATAGAATGGACAAAATGCAAGAAACAGTTAACAAGGACCTAGAAGAAATAAAGATGAAACAAGCAACGATGAACAACACAATAAATGAAATTAAAAGTACTCTAGATGGGATCAATAGCAGAATAACTGAGGCAGAAGAACGGATAAGTGACCTGGAAGATAAAATAGTGGAAATAACTACTGCAGAGCAGAATAAAGAAAAAAGAATGAAAAGAACTGAGGACAGTCTCAGAGACCTCTGGGACAATATTAAATGTACCAACATTCGAATTATAGGGGTTCCAGAAGAAGAAGAGAAAAAGAAAGGGACTGAGAAAATATTTGAAGAGATTATAGTTGAAAACTTCCCTAATATGGGAAAGGAAATAGTTAATCAAGTCCAGGAAGCACAGAGAGTCCCATACAGGAGAAATCCAAGGAGAAATACACCAAGACACATATGAATCAAACTGTCAAAAATTAAATACAAAGAAAGCATATTAAAAGCAGCAAGGGAAAAACAACAAATAACACACAAGGGAATCCCCATAAGGTTAACAACTGATCTTTCAGCAGAAACTCTGCATGCCAGAAGGGTGTGGCAAGACATATTTAAAGTGATGAAGGAGAAAAACCTGCAACCAAGATTACTCTACCCAGCAAGGATCTTATTCAGATTTGATGGAGAAATTAAAACCTTTACAGACGAGCAAAAGCTGAGAGAGTTCAACACTACCCAACCAGCTTTACAACAAATGCTAAAGGAACTTCTCTAGACAAGAAACACAAGAGAAGGAAAAGACCTATAATAACGAACCCAAAACAATTTAGAAAATGGGAATAGGAACATACATATCGATAATTACCTTAAATGTTAATGGACTAAATGCTCCCACCAAAAGACACAGATTGGCTGAATGGATACAAAAACAAGACCCTTATATATGCTGTCTACAAGAGACCCACTTCAGACCTAGAGACACATACAGACTGAAAGTAAGGGGATGGAAAAAGATATTCCATGCAAATGGAAACCAAAAGAAAGCTGGAGTAACAATTCTCATATCAGACAAAATAGACTTTAAAATAAGGACTATTAAAAGAAACAAAGAAGGACACTACATAATGATCAAGGGATCGATCCAAGAAGAAGATATAACAATTGTAAATATTTATGCACCCAACATAGGAGCACCTCAGTACATAAGGCAAATACTAATAGCCATAAAAGGCAAAATCGACAGTAA
This sequence comes from Grampus griseus, assembly GCF_964374135.1. Taxonomy (NCBI): domain Eukaryota; kingdom Metazoa; phylum Chordata; class Mammalia; order Artiodactyla; family Delphinidae; genus Grampus; species Grampus griseus. The sequence continues at coordinate 42,818,827 of NC_139012.1, read as the reverse complement.
CACATTCATAGTAGGGGACTTAAACACCCCACTTTCACCCATGGACAGATCATCCAAAATGAAAATAAATAAGGAAACACAAGCTTTAAATGATACATTAAACAAGATGGACTTAATTGATATTTATAGGACACTCCATCCAAAAACAACAGAATACACATTTTTCTCAAGTGCTCATGGAACATTCTCCAGGATAGATCATATCTTGGGTCACAAATCAAGCCTTGGTAAATTTAAGAAAATTGAAATTGTATCAAGTATCTTTTCTGACCACAACGCCATGAGACTAGATATCAATTACAGGAAAAGATCTGTAAAAAATACAAACACATGGAGGCTAAACAATACACTACTTAATAATGAAGTGATCACTGAAGAAATCAAAGAGGAAATCAAAAAATACCTAGAAACAAATGACAATGGAGACACAATGACCCAAAACCTATGGGATGCAGCAAAAGCAGTTCTAAGGGGGAAGTTTATAGCAATACAAGCCCACCTTAAGAAGCAGGAAACATCTCAAATAAACAACCTAACCTTGCACCTCAAGCAATTAGAGAAAGAAGAACAAAAAACCCCAAAGCTAGCAGAAGGAAAGAAATCATAAAAATCAGATCAGAAATAAATGAAAAAGAAATGAAGGAAACAATAGCAAAGATCAATAAAACTAAAAGCTGGTTTTTTGAGAAGATAAACAAAATAGATAAACCACTAGCCAGACTCATCAAGAAAAAAAAAGGAGAAGACTTAAATCAATAGAATTAGAAATGAAAAAGGAGAAGTAACAACTGACACTGCAGAAATAAAAAAGATCATGAGAGATTACTACAAGCAACTGTATGCCAATAAAATGGACAATCTGGAAGAAATGGACAAATTCTTAGAAATGCACAACATGCCAAGACTGAATCAGGAAGAAATAGAAAATATGAACAGACCAATCACAAGCACTGAAATTGAAACTGTGATTAAAAATCTTCCAACAAACAAAAGCCCAGGACCAGATGGCTTCACAGGTGAATTCTATCAAACATTTAGAGAAGAGCTAACACCTATCCTTCTCAAACTCTTCCAAAATATAACAGAAGGAGGAACACTCCCGAATTCCTTCTACGAGGCACCATCACCTGGATACCAAAACCAGACAAGGATGTCACAAAGAAAGAAAACTACAGCCCAATATCACTGATGAACATAGATGCAAAAATCCTCAACAAAAGACTAGCAAACAGAATCCAACAACACATTAAAAGGATCATACACCATGATCAAGTGGAGTGTATTCCAGAAATGCAAGGATTCTTCAAGATATGCAAATCGATCAATGTGATAAACCATATTAACAAATCGAAGGAGAAAAACCATATGATCATCTCAATAGATGAAGAGAAAGCTTTTGACAAAATTCAACACCCATTTATGATAAAAACTCTGCAGAAAGTAGGCATAGAGGGAACTTTCCTCAACATAATAAAGGCCATATATGACAAGCCCACAGCAAACATCATCCTCAATGGTGAAAAACTGAAAGCATTTCCACTAAGATCAGGAACAAGACAAGGTTGCCCACTCTCACCACTCTTACTCAACATAGTTTTGGAAGTTTTAGCCACAGCAATCAGAGAAGAAAAGGAAATAAAAGGAATCCAAATCGGAAAAGAAGAAGTAAAGCTGTCACTGTTTGCAGATGACATGATCCTATACATAGAGAATCCTAAAGATGCTACCAGAAAACTACTAGAGCTAATCAATGAATTTGGTAAAGTGGCAGGATACAAAATAAATGCACAGAAATCTCTGGCATTCCTATATACTAATGATGAAAACTCTGAAAGTGAAATCAAGAAAACACTCCCATTTACCATTGCAACAAAAAGAATAAAATATCTAGGAATAAACCTACCTAAGGAGACAAAAGACCTGTATGCAGAAAATTATAAGACACTGATGAAAGAAATTAAAGATGATACAAATAGATGGAAAGATATACCATGTTCTTGGATTGGAAGAATCAACATTGTGAAAATGACTCTACTCCCCAAATCAATCTATAGATTCAATGCAATCCCTATCAAACTACCACTGGCATTTTTCACAGAACTAGAACAAAAAATTTCGCAATTTGTATGGAAACACAAAAGACCCCGAATAGCCAAAGCAATCTTGAGAACGAAAAAAGGAGCTGGAGGAATCAGGCTCCCTGACTTCAGACTATACTACAAAGCTACAGTAATCAAGACAGTATGGTACTGGCACAAAAACAGAAAGATAGATCAATGGAACAGGATAGAAAGCCCAGAGATAAACCCATGCACATATGGACACCTTATCTTTGATAATGGTGGCAGGAATCTACAGTGGAGAAAGGACAGACTCTTCACTAAGTGGTGCTGGGAAAATTGGACAGGTACATGTAAAAGTATGAGATTAGATAACTCTCTAACACCATACACAAAAATAAGCTCAAAATGGATTAAAGGCCTAAATGTAAGGCCAGAAACTATCAAACTCTTAGAGGAAAACATAGGCAGAACACTCTATGACATAAATCACAGCAAGATCCTTTCTGACCCACCTCCTAGAGTAATGGAAATAGAAACAAAAATAAACAAATGAGACCTAATGAAACTTCAAAGCTTTTGCACAGCAAAGGAAACCATAAACAAGACCAAAAGACAACCCTCAGAATGGGAGAAAATATTTGCAAATGAAGCAACTGACAAATGATTAATCTCCAAAATTTATAATCAGCTCATGCAGCTCAATAACAAAAAAACAAACAACCCAATCCAAAAATGGGCAGAAGACCTAAGTGACATTTCTCCAAAGAAGATATACAGACTGCCAACAAACACATGTAAGAATGCTCAACATCATTAATCATTAGAGAAATGCAAATCAAAACTACAATGAGATATCATCTCACACCATTCAGAATGGTCATCATCAAAAAATCTAGAAACAATAAATCCTGGAGAGGGTGTGGAGAAAAGGGAACACTCTTGTACTGCTGGTGGGAATGTGAATAGATCAGCCACTATGGAGAACAGTATGGAGGTTTCTTAAAAAACTACAAATAGAACTACCATATGACCCAGCAATCCCACTACTGGGCATATACCCTGAGAAAAACATAATTCAAAAAGAGTCATGTACCACAGTGTTCATTGCAGCTCTATTTACAATAGCCCAGAGATGGAAACAACCTAAGTGCCCATCACCGGATGGGTGGATAAAGAAGATGTGGCACATATATACAATGGAATATTACTCAGCCATAAAACGAAATGAAATTGAGCTATTTGTAATGAGGTGGATAGACCTAGAGTGTGTCATACAGAGTGAAGTAAGTCAGAAAGAAAAGGACAAATACCATATGCTAACACATATATATGGAATTTAAGAAAAAAAAATGTCATGAAGAACCTAGGGGTAAGACTGGAATAAAGATGCAGACCTACTGGAGAACGGACTTGAGGATATAGGAGGGGGAAGGGTGAGCTGTGACAGGGCGAGAGAGAGTCATGGACATATACACACTAACAAACGTAGTAAGGTAGATAGCTAGTGGGAAGCAGCCGCCTGGCACAGGGATATTGGCTCGGTGCTTTGTGACAGCCTGGAGGGGTGGGATAGGGAGGGAGGGAGGGAGGGAGACGCAAGTGGGAAGACATATGGGAACATATGTATATGTATAGCTGATTCACTTTGTTATAAAGCAGAAACTAACACACCATTGTAAAGCAATTATACCCCAATAAAGATGTTAAAAAAAAAATTTCATAGTTCATGTTGCTCAGATCAAGAGCACCTGGATAGACATGAATTCAGGGATTGCCTGTTTTTTCTGGTAGTTCTACAGGCCGTTCTGCTCTCAGATGTTGTTTATGATGATGAAACTGTGACTCCTAGATCTCTAAGAGCTTCTTCACTCCAGAAAAAGCAAAAAGAATTGAGTTTATCCCTCATGGGGTGGGGGCCAGGGGTGTGTGTGTGTGTGTGTGTGTAATCCTCCACCACAGCAGATAAGAGACATCAGTTAGTTTAACATGAGTAAGACTGACCATTGTAAGAGGATGGGGAATGAGGGGGTAAATGACTCTCTTTTCCTATTACATACCTAAATGAACTGCCACAAGTGGCCTTCCACAGCTGTTTCGAAACTGACTCATAAACTCGTAGTTGATAGATACATCACTTTGCCCCTGGCCTGGCATTTTGGGGATCTTACTGATGTTAGGCTCTCAGACAAACTGTAGAAACTTCTCTGTCCTGTGACGGAAACCATTTTACAACCTGGTGATCAATTGCAACAGATAGAGATACTTATGTGTACAGAGACCTCAAAGGTTACAGGATGAACAGATGAGAGATATACTTGGATATCCATATCCTCTCCCTTTTGGTGCCTCAGCAGGTCTGAGTTTGTTCAACAAAAGGACAGGTTAGAACCAGTCACTAGGTTGCAAAGACCCTCTCTTTCTAAGAAAGTCACATTGCTAACCAAGGAGCTTTCAATGCTGCCTAGTCTGCTTATGCCTATATTCAGCCTCCCAGGCCATTAAATCTGTACAGCATCACTTTGATTGTGGTTCTTCATTAGAATATATGTCATGCTGTACACAGACTATCAGTGCCCATCCTAAGTTTTAGGATATTAAATGTTCAAGGCATAGTGTGTACTCCATTACTTATATTTAAAAATGTTTTCTAATAAGTCCTGCTTTGTATTTTTTCTGTGAGGTTCTAATGGTTTAAGTTCTAAACCCTTGCATGACATCCACTCAGCCATTGCTTCTTACGGGAGTGATAGCAATGCCTCAGACAAAATATATTTGTGTCCTGAGACCCTAAATTTGCCTTTTTCTAGCCTCACTGACAGAATTGTTATGAGATTGTTTTAATTTGTAAGGAATGCCCCTTTTTACTAGGGAAGAAAGCACAGTGTCATTGTGAATGAATAAATCAATACTGGGGAATTATCGGGATTTTTTTCTGTTCCATATTAGCTACATTCAGGGGTTTGAGTGGAATTTTCCTTTATAGAAAGATTTTACCACTGCTATTCATCCTAAGTGAGAAAGAATGAAAGTTTTTTTGTGTTTGGGGTGAAGGTGACATCACATCATCTCTGAGGAATGGAGGCTCTACACTTTGAGGCTCAAAGATTGCTGTAGTGCTCCTATGGATAGAAGGTAAGTTCCTCCTCCTCCTGCTATACTGATGTTCATGCTGGAGTAGATGGCAATGCCATGCATTTTCCCCCACTGGTAGGCAATTTGGTAGCATCACTGGAATTGGGTGCATTCGCTTTGAAAAGTAGTTGTTTTCTAAAACACCTTATATGTGTAGCACAATTAGAGAGACCTTCCCTTTAAAGGGTAATGTCAATCCATGGTTTGGAGTAGGGGCTTCACCATTTGTTGCCAACTAAGACAGTTGACTCCAGCAGAGCAGAGATTTGGTGGGATCACCAAAAGATGAAATCACAAGAAGTGGTCAGCAGAGAAACATAAAGTGACAAAGATGAATGGCTGACTAAGTGATGATCAATAGCCATGGCAGACTTATGAAATATGGTAATATTCCTCCTGGTTAAGGGATGAAAATCAGTAGCTCTCCAGCAAGCTTCATAACATAAGATGGTGCTGATGACAACCATGTAGTGTATGTACTCTTACTGCTCTCTACTTAGTGGGTCCCGAGGTGTTCCACAGGGAGTCAAGGCTTCTGAGAGAGGGATGCTCTCCTCCAGCACTGTGGCATCTAGCATGGAACTAAGAACAGGACAGGTTGCCACCATGCCCCTAGCAGGGCGTATATGACAGAGGGCACAAGTTTGGCTGCATTTTAGAATAAGGAGGACTCAGTAGCTGTGTCAAACTTGCTGGATTATTTCTCTATTGCCCGAGGTATAATGGGAAACTGGCTATGGAGTATCAAGGTCTCAAGGGATCAAAGCCTTTGACAGTATCTATTTCCAGGACAGCATGGCATGTGGCTAGAAATTATTGCTCTAAGGGCATATAGCATGATGCCAATGAGGACAGTAACTTGCATCAAAAGGCCAGGGACAGTTTCTAGAGACCATAAATGATCCAGAGAGTCTGGGAGGCTTGAGAGAAGGTTACTAAAGCCTCTAGTTTACTAAAGTAAAGTAATCTCTGAGCGATACTAATAGTAATGCTTATTGAATTTCAATTTGGACAGATTCTAGATCATTTTATTATAGGATACCCCATTCAAGGTGAGTCATTTTACAAGTAATAGCATAAATGGCCTAAGTAAAATTTTAAAGTAAGGAATAGACTGCTTCCAGAACACAAAAAAGACCTGAAAGATGTCAGGCTTGTTGTTAATGTTGAGTGTGCTAAGAGGATCAATAGCTGTCTCTTGCTAGTGTCAAGAATGGAACAACCCTCATTCTACCAAATAGCTTTTAGGAATTTAACCAAGATGGCACAGACCTGCAGTGTGTGTGAATCAATGGCCAGTCCCCTTTTTGGAAGATTCTTTGTAAGTATTTCTGTGTCTTGAATAAATGTCAAATGCATCCCTTCTGAGTAAAATGTTATCAATGTGATGTCATACCTGTGCTTCTGGTAAAAAGTTGGATCAGATTAAGACCTTGCCTAAAAAGACAGTGTATGATGACAAGGCAGTTGAAGTACCCCATGAGTAGCCAGGTAAAGTTTTACTGTGACCTTTAGAGGTATCGTTAAAACTTTACCTAAGAGGCTGTTTAAATAGTCACTGTACAAAAAATTTTAGACAACTCTATAATCTCGAAATATTTACCAGTGGTTTATTGAATGGAGTCATTTATTTTTTGGTAGTTTGGTGGTTACTAGATAGACTTCAGAGATTCCTCTCTACCATGCTTATAAGATTTTTTTTTTCCTCTAGAGAGCCTCAAATTAGTATAATCAGGGTTTAGAGCTTTCCCATGGCATAAGTAGAATAACCCTTTTGGATGTGCCACAGCAGTGCCATAAGTGATTTTCCAGATAACCATGAAGATCAAGATAATTTCTGGTAATAGAAGAATAGGCAGAAGCAGCAGCAAAGGTAATGAGGAAGTCTTAGTGAACCATTTGTTTTTAGGAGTGTGACCTCTGTATGCCAGATAGTAGCTGCTCTTCCTGCACATGGAAGTGGTCACTCAATGAACATGCATTATTGCATAAGTATCTGTCTTTCCTTAGAGCACTCTACAGAACAGAGTCTAATGCCTGGTTGACATACACAACTAACAGTCACAGGGAAGAGTTGTTTCCCTGAACTTAGCTAGCCTCAGCCACTGTTCATTCTGGGAACAACACATACAGTTCAATCTGAAAAACAAAGATAGGTCTAGGGCAAAACTTATGAACCCGAGCCACTTTAAAGAGGACCCTAAATTCATACTCCTCTTTCTAAATGTCAATTCTTAGAACTTCCAACACATAGGTTAGTTAAGACAGAGACTGGGTAAGACTCCAGAAAATATAGCACAAAGCAGCACAGCCCAAAGTGCAAGGTAACCACTAAGCAGTAGCTCAAAGAATATACTGTCAGCAGGCAGCAGAATCAGTTAGCAACATGGAGAAAAACAAGAAAAAACACTTGTATATAGCAGTGGTCATTGTTAGACATCCTTCTCACAGCACCAGTTGTTGTGAACACTCTACAGATTCAAAATGGACCTCTACCCAACTTGGTTCTGATGAGAATGATGATGCCACACACACACACCAAAAGATTGTGAAAAGGTTAATTACTCACATAATGAGACTTTGTAGGGAGAACAGAGTAGATCTCAAAGAGGTACAAAAATAATTTGAGAGAGCACAGTAAGAAAACTGGCTTGGGATTTTGCAGTGACTGGGGGTAAAACAGGAGTGAAAATTTCCCAAAGGCAGAGACTCATGGTTTGAATTCTCAGTGCTGCTAAAAGAAGGAACACCTTAATTTTCTTATCAGCTTATCCAGCTGCGAGCAGAAAGGGAAAAAGGAAGAGTGAAGCCTAAAAGCTATCAGTATCAACATCAATAAATGGAGTCATACTCTTTATTAACTCACATATTCAACTATCCCCCAACCATCTCCTTCTACATGGCAATCACTGATATTTTTTTCTGTCTCTATAGTTTTGCCTCTTCCAGAATGTCGTATTGTTAGAATCTTACAGTTTGTAGCCTTTCCAAATGGGCTTCTTTCATTTAGTGATACACATTTAAGTTTCCTCCATGTTTTTATCCTAGCTTGGGAGCTCATTTCATTTTATTTCTGAATAGCTAGATCTCTTGTGTTGATGTACCACAGTTTGTTTATCCATTAACCTATTGAAGGACATTTTGTTTCCAATATTTGGTAATTATTAGTGAAGCTTGTATAAACACTTGTGTGCATAGTTTTGTGTGGACATAAGCTTTTAATTCAGTTGGGTGAATATCTAAGAGTACAAATCCCAGACTACATGTTAAGATTATATCTACCTTTGTGAGAACCTGTCAAACTATCTTTCACAGTGGCTGTACCATTCTGTATTTGCATCAGTCATGTATGAGAATAAGATAATCAGTTTATATGCTCCCATTTTAATTAGCTTAAAATCATTCATAATTCTCTGTCATATAGACATTTTGAATCATTCTCCTCAATATCTACATTTGAATATATAACCTAGTAGTATGTAAATGTGCATTATTTCAAAGTCTAAACTTCTACTGGCATCTAAACAATCTGCATTGGGAAGTGATACACACTCATCAAGGACCATTATCAACATTGCATGGTGCAGAGGGTTCATATATTTATCATAACAATAAATCATATGAAATGGGTATGATTATGAAATAGAAACTTATAGAGATTTAATGAGCTGTTTGAGGCCATACAGCTAATAAGTGACGTTCAAACTCAAGGATATACATCTTCAGAGATGATGCTTTTTTCACCTCATCCTACAGCCTTTTCATATTAGTGATGAGTCACTCATGTGGATTTGAAGAATGTTAAAGTGGAGGAGAAATAAATTAGATGGGAAGTGTAACTACATACACAGGTAAAATTGATGTGTGTCTCCATCAAGTGTGTTAACTTTACAACCACACCTGGAGCAAGTTTCTTTTCCTGGGTTTTGTCTGGGCTTCCTGTAGAGATCCTTCTTCATTGTCTGTTCCACTCCAGACAATAATAAAGGATTATCTTTTTATGATACCCATATTTTATAAACAGCTATTTAGCCTTTACTTTGGAGAACAAATTTTACTCTAATATTGTAAAGATTTCTAATATTTTTCCACAAAAGGAATAATGGCATCATTACTGTTTATAGAGGCTTTATCTGGAAACACAAATTAATGTCCATAGACTAAATGCAGTCAACAGAATGTATTATTTGTCATCTCCCTCATTTTAAAGATTGGAGCTGACAAAAAGCAATCAGTAGATTTCATATATAAATCTATGTATCTGTTGAAAAGAAAATCTGTCAAACTCTTCCTATGTCCCTGAGTGGTCACAAGTACTAGACACATGTTCTGCTGTCCACTGTAGTCCTTGCCTCTTCAGGTTGCTTTTTGCAGTGTCTGTTGTTATTTTTCATCTTTTCTTTGGGTATTTGTATGTATTAGGGACAGAGTTGAAATGTCTTCATATCTCCATGTCACACAAAGAATTGGGTAAAGAATATTTTTTTTAGAAATAAAAAATTTCCCACATATTTAATATGCATCCAAATATAGACATTTAAATTTGTAATCCTTGTTTTACATTATCCCATTTTGCTCACTTATTAATTCTTTACTTTGTATCATCTATTATACTATAATATCCTATACTGTAGTATTTTATTAAATATATAGACATTTGCATATTTTCAAATATATTAATGTTATTGAGAGTTGGCATTTATTCATTGGTTCATAGTAAGGCATCTAGTAAGTAAGTAATGAGCTGTGTGCTCTAAACTGCCTTATAATGCATTATTTATATATGGATAATCTAATGGAAGTTTCTTAACTTCATTTTATTTAGAATTTACAGGCACATGGATTGCAATTCAAATTTCATTTTCTCATAGCAACATGTTTATTAGAACATCTTACATGTAAAACACAGGTTATACACTCACAGACATTCTGCACACAGCTGTGTCTATTTGTATTGTATTGGTGCTAATTAATTTATGATAGCTTTAAACTTAAGAATTTTAGCCAGAATCTCTTTGATGTCTGGAGGAAATAACCAAGAATCAGAATCACTTCATTTTTTGTATTTGTTTTTGTTTTTTGCAATATGCGGGCCTCTCACCGTTGTGACCTCTCCCCTTGGCATAGCACAGGCTCCAAAAGCACAGGCCCAGCGGCCATGGCTCACGGGCCCAGCCGCTCGGCCGTATGCAGGATCTTCCTGGACCAGGGCATGAACCCGTGTCCCCTGCATCGGCAGGCGGACTCCCAACCACTGCGCCACCAGGGAAGCCCCAGAATCACTTCATTTTAAAAGTATATTTCACACTTAATGTTGTAGTTTTTAATCATTGTCTACTAATATTCAAAATAGGTACCAATGCATGTAAACAGTTTCTCAATTGTGTTCTTAATGCTTGTATCGAGACATGCTAATTTAGTTCAGAAGGATGTGTTTTTCATTTATAAAATTTATTTTATACCATATGTAACTTCAGGGTTTATAATTGCAAAAGTAAACAAAATAATGTATACATGTAAGGTTGTGTTTTCTCATGGCCTTTTCTGTTAGTTTGAAATTTAGAAAAAAATAACTTTTTGACTTCATTTTTTTAATTGAAGTATAGTTATTATTATTGTGTTTGTTTCAGGTGTACAGCATAGTTATTCAGTATTTTTGCAGATTTTATTCCATTATAGGCTATGGAATGAGTATAATTCCTTGTGCTATTTCAGTATTTCCTTGTTCCTAATCTATTTTTTATATAGTAATTTGTATCTCTTAATCCCATACCCGTAGTTTGTTCCCCCACTTCCCTCTTCCCTTTGGTAACCACAAGTTTGTTTTCTATATCTGTGAGTTTGTTTCTGTTTTGCATATACATTTATTTGTTTTATGTTTTAGATTCTACATGTGATATCATATAGTATTTGATTACTGAATTATTGTCACAATCTAAGACAATAGATTGTGGTCACTGGTATTCAAAATTTTTAATGTTTAATTTAATTTAATTAAAATTTCTTAAGAATGACCTCAAAATATGTCTATTTATGTGCTTATTATAAAAAATATTTTATTGTATACTAGAATACTGTGCTAAAATATTTTGCATTATAAAAGATAATAAAACATATGAGTTAAAATGAATGAGATAAAAGTAACATACTTTAAAGTATTTTCTCTGATATAGATATAAGAAATCTGTTTTCCTATATAAAAATCTTATTGAATTTAAATCTTTGGTTTATTATGTGACTTATTGCATTTTTTGTGTGACCATGCAAGATTCCAAATCCATATTGATTTTATTATTAAATAATGGCAGCATGATTAAATATGCTTCATTATTTTTTATAGTTTTGGCATAAAACTTTGTACACCAGAGGTTTATTTTGATAATGGCTACCATATCTGAAAGACAGATTTCACAGATAAGTAGATCCAAATGGAAGTACGTTATTAACTATGTTCTCTACATTATGATGGTCAGGTTCCAAATCAATCTAACCATTATGCAAATATCTTTGTTAAAGTTTTGCTTGTAAATTTTTATTTTCTCTAATGTTATTTGATTGTTATTACAATCAAATAACAATGGAAACAAATAAACTAATGGAAAATGTAATGCTTTTTTTGTTTTTATATTTAGAACATATATTTCTCTGAAAGATTTTTAAATATATTAGAAAATACTTTGCTTATAGTTTTTAAGCATGTGAATATGAAAGGGCTTTTATAAATAATAGAAATATTGTAGATAACAAGGTAAAATAGCAAAGAAACTGTTCTAAGTAACTATTTCAAAGTTTCTTCATAAAATGTTTTCACTGAAATAAAAGCAAAGCTATTATTTCCTCATTCATATTTAGAAACATCATTGAATCTTAAAGAAAAAGACAAAACATTTTAAAACATGTATATTAAGTAGCATACACAAATCATTATCAGTTTTATACTGTAACTTTGCTGATGAGTCATCATAGACAAAATATATTCAACTTTGCTGTTTTCTTGTTTTCTTTTGCTTACCTTCAATCTTGGTTTCATTGTCAAAAGTTCTCTATATCTTGTACTGATTTTGTGCATATTAATTACATGTTAATATGTAAATCCTTATAAGCAGAAACATGCAAACTGTAATATGTGAAGAGTCAATGAATAAATGAAGATGCCATTGTTGATGCCCCCAACATGTGAGAAATACTACCCTTCTCTGCTTTCCATAAATGATTCATCACCTTCTTATGAGAGGCTATGAGACAGCACCCATATCAATTTATGACTGAAATGTTAGAAAACCTAAGTATCCTTGAATTATCGTGTGTGTGTGTGTGTCTGTGTGTGTCTGTGTGTGTCTGTGTATGTCTCTGTGTGTGTGAGATACATCACAGTAGATAGTGTCATGCTCTGCACTGGAGGTGCATGCATCTAATCCAGTCTAGACTAGTCTAGACTACTGAATAAATGCTTTATTTCAAAATCCCAAACATAGAATATATTTCTGAGCTACTTTTAAAAATAACACAATTGTAAAATCCTCAAGAATAATGAGTTTGCCTCATTTTTATATTATCTCCAATTTTGCGTAATAATATGCCTAAATATGCATTCACAAAGTAAGCTTATTTAATATTGATTGATAATTCAATCTAACAAATTGCTAAGGTACACTCCCAAATTGTAGATTTTGAGTTATTTACATACAGAACTTATGCAATATAAATTGTTGAACAGATTCTTTGTTATGCATATATTGTCTTTAGGAATTCAAAACCTTGTGCAATAATCTACTTTTCCCAGTCCCCAGGAGTAATTCCTTCAGCAGTGGACTTAGAAGACTTTTAAATAATTCAAAATTGATCTCCTTTCCTAAAAAAAAAAAGAAAAAAAATGTATTTCAAATAAGTACACTTCAAATTTTGATATTGTTGCCAACTGTATTAGACTTACCTTGATCTAACAAGTTAAAATGAGGTGATAGAAGCAGTGATCAGCATTTTTAACAATCTCTTCTAGGACATTTTAAATCAGACTGAAGTTTAACAAACACGGCTTCAAATGTTTTCAGTATCATTTTAAATCACAGCTAAGTATATTATCCACTTTGTATGTGACAGAGCCAAAAGGGAACTCAACTCAAGCACTGTAACTCCAGAATCTGTGCTCTTAAATCATGATTATTATGTCTTTTGATAGATTCAAGATAGCATTCTTGCATCCCAATGATTTTTAAATGTTTCCTCTTAAATTATACCAAAGATTTCTTCTATCACAAGTTCCTTATCTGGAGCCAGTCTTTTTAATTAACCACCCTAACAAATTGCTGCAAGAAATAACACATTGAATTAAGAATATATTTAAGCAATCAATGTGGACAAATTAAACATGATCTAAAGGCATGTCTTATTTTCCTTGGTTAAATAGTCTCATAGTAGTCTCATATTCAACACCAGAGTTTTGCTATGTTGATAATATACTTTTGTAGTTTGCTCTGTGTGTTGAACAAGTTACTCCTAATGGTTTAGCATTCTGTTCCAGGAGCCTTTTGCAACTTTATTTGGTTCCCAAGAAAATGCAGGATGAGTCTCTAGAGGAATTTTGAGCTTCCCCTTGCAAATAATCTTCCTCTGAATAGGGCAAAGGATGCTGGTGAGTCGAATCAGATGTAGATAATCAAAGAAACAACCAGAGGAATTCCCTGGTGGTCCAGCAATTAAGACTCCATGCTTCCACAGCAGGGGACTCATGTTTGATCCCTAGTTGTGGAACTAAAATCCCACAAGCCACGTGGCATGGCCAAGAGAAACCATAGTTGATCATAATTTTTACTCTTGGGTGCTCACTTTGTCAACCATCAGCAAAGCTGATCCTTCTTGGCTCCACATCACTCGATGTGTCCCACCCATCCAAGTTCTTTGTTCACCTAAAATTTAAGCTTTTCTTTAAATTATTCCATTGCATTGTGCCATGTTGTATTGTGTTGTATTCTATTGTTTATACTATTTGTGGTGCCTTCCAAATTGCCAAATGCCACAATAGATTTAGACAAATTAATATGTGCTAATGTTCATGGATGAAGGTCTAGAAAGATTCTTGACAAATTATAGATGATTAATGTATAATGGAATAAATAGGTAAATGAGAAAACTGTGCTCTAATATTCATTCACAGCTTCTCAGGAAAGAGAGATGCATCTTAACCATAAAGAGTTGAAGGAAGTGTTTCTAATTATCTGGCTTAAATTATTAGACAAGTAAATAAGATAAACTGATAAAAGTTTGGTGAAAGACTGGAGGATGTGAATAATGTCTGTTGAAAGAGGTTTTTGGGATTCATGTTAGTGTCTTCCTGAGTAATTTAATTTGTGAAGAGATTACTTCCTCCTTATAATCATATTTTCATATATTGGAAACAGTGGACTGAGTGTTTTTAATAATGTACTTCAGTAGATATGCCATTTTATATTTAATTTCCTTTAAGAATATAAACTAAAGAACTTCCTGATTAAAATATACTGAATACAAAAAAGTGTATAACCATTATGGGTAACTAAGACCAGACAATCAACTTTAGGTCATACATAGAAACCTTAACTAGAGAAAGAACTCTTAATAGATGAGTAACAGTTGGTTTTGTCTTTACATGTAAACATTTTGACTTCATTGGTTTTGTCTTTACATGTAAACATTTTGATTTCATTTTCTATCTATCTATCTATCACATCTATGTAGAAGAAAACCCTTAACTAGATAGTGAATTTAGAATGTCTACTGTATGTGTCTAATTTAAACAAAAATAAAGTTTCTTCATTGATTACATGTACATTTATAAAATCTTTTTATTTAACAATGTGTAACTGAAGCACTTTGCTGTACACCTGAAATCAACATAGCAGTTAATTAACTATACTCCAATATAAAATACAAATTAAAAATAAAATTCATTCTAATGAAAAAATAAACAAGTATTAAATACTCCTGTATATTTTGCCTATATAGACTCAAAGAGATTTAAGGTTTTTTTTCTTTTATTTAAAATTTTTTTTTTAATAAGAAGGGTTTTCTTAAAGTCACATGTAGTTAAACTAGAAGGCTCACATTCACTTTCAAATACTTTGAAAGCTCTGTGAATACTTTCAAACTTCTATTGATTTTAATGTATACAAAATAGAAGAATTTTCAAATAATGCAGTGCTTTTTTTTTTTTTTTACTTAGTAGGTTGTATCAATTAAAATTTTGAACAGTGTGTCTGTTCTGTGTCTAATTGTACTCAACCTACCCCAGAGAGAAATTAGAACTGTCAGATAACTTGTATTTTTTCACGAATTGAGAAAGATAGAAGCGGTATATGAGGTTGAGGGGATCAGGTATAATCTATCAATCCTGAAACTCCACCTAATGAACATTTATGAGGCGCTTTAGCCAGTTTTATCTTAGGTAGTTATCCAAACCCAGAATTTTAAATGTCCATCTTGTCACCAACAATTCCTTTCACACTTGACTTTAAGCAGTTTATATATGTACCTAATACCACTTAATTCAATCATTTTTATCCTTAACCACATCACCTCACACTCTTATGCAGAATATAATATTTTCTTGAATGCCATTCTGTGTACCTTTATAGAAATAATTTATGTGATCTTACTAATGAATAAATGCTAGCAAGTTTTATAAGACAAGAGGGTACTTTTAGAATCCTAGTGCCACTGTTGAAATATTCAAATTTAGAACAAGCTCAAAACATAACTACTGATGTTTAAAAGGGAAGTTTGATATACCACTTTTTCCCCTTGTAAACATTTCTGTTAACTACTTGGAGTTTGAAAATGCTTTACTTTATCCTGGCAGTTCCCTAGAGTTAACAATCTGTGGCTTGGTTTAGTGATTGTGGCAGAATGCCAGTTACACTGCATGATGAGTGAAATATCTGCTACAACTGTCAAAAAGCAACAAAAGTCACAGAAAACATTTACAAGCCAGACACTTAGTATTAGTTTTCTCACTGAATATGTAAACAAGACTTTATGTCTCAAACTTATCTGTAACAATGAGAAATATGTTCCCATATTTAAAAATACCAAAAATTATCATATTTTGTTATTTGATTTTCACTATTATGTCATGATCAAAAAACAAAGGAATAGAGAACACGTTGAAAAGGGAAGTTGCTACTATTATTATTTATTTTTAAAATTAGTAACATGAGAATAGTTTTTCTATGTTCCTGAAAATGCATAAATTAATGTGCATATAACTAGGTATATATAATATACAAGGTACAAATAATTTACCTAAGGAGTATTTGGTAATAATCTTAAGTATTTTAAAGTGGGTTAGGGAAGGGGCAGGGAAATTCTAGTGATACTGGAGTAAGTTTAAAGCACATATTATTTATAACACAAAACATCGAAAACCACAGGATTTCCCATTATGTACTTGTTTGGAAAAATAACAGTATAATTTTCACTTCATTTTATTTTTGTATGTTAGCTGCTTTGATACAAAATCTATTCATAGTCAAAGATCTACAGAAGTAGGATTCTCTCTTATACATCCTATTTTTGTGATGGGAGGACATAAATAATCCTGACAGGCTTCTCATTCTTTCTCGGAAGAAATTGCACACGGGCCCTTCAATATTTTTTAGCCACTACTCTCCTCCAAATACACACACACCCACCCACACACACACACACACACACACCATACGTGTGTGTATACAATTTCTAACTTAAATTGACGATATGAAATCCCACTGAAAGATGATTTATCTGTAATTATTCACAATAGTAGGTCTACACTGTAAATATTGTTTTCTTTTGTGTGTGAGCCATGTATTTTGTGGTTCTTCCAAAGAGGTAAATAAATCATTGAGGAAATAAAATAAAAATTGTAGAAAATAAAATATAACTAACTGCTGGGGAAATGCTTATATCGCTAAACACACAGGAAAAAAATTATAGAAAAAGAGGGTAGGATTTGCTGAATAAAAGATGGGATAAAATATTAAAGATGTATGTATATAAATACAAAATAATAGAAACGATTATGCAAAATATGAAAGTATCATGAGCTTGTAGAGGCAAGAAATGGAAAGCAAATCAAAGATTTGATGAAATAAGTTATACATAAGAATTTAGAATTGTTTCTAAATGCCACCTCAGGCAATGTGTCTTCCCTCAAGCTGGTCCTCCAGTGCAGCTCTTCATTTTCTGACAACCAAGCGTGCTGATGACCAGCAGCAACGGCCACCATGAGAACTATATTTATTGAAGTCTCATACAGTCCTAAAAGTTTTCATGCATTAATTCATTTTAAAAAACCTGTTCAATTTTTTCCACACCTTCATGAAGTAAATGCTGTCATCATTACCATTTTATGTTTGATGACATTCAAGCCCAGAGATTTAAGAACTGTTCAAGGTCATAAGCAGAATGACAGAGTCCTTATTTTCATTTTAGTGATATAAACATTGTATTGATTACTACTTTCTCAGATTAGCAGGTTTGTTAGTATATACTCTCATATCTGTATAACATGACCCTATGTAGGTCACAATCTCTGAAAGCACAATGATATACATGGCACAAGTGTAGTTCATCATTTGTTTTTTTTTTTTTAAATAACCATTCACAAACATTAAGCCCTGAGAACCCTTAGATATAACCTGGAGATAAAGAAAGATAAAATTCAAAAGTAAATTTAAAAGTCAATTGATTCAAGTTTTCCTAACTTGAGCTTTTATATTTTGTGTCATGCTCTATGTTACATTCATTCAGTAAACATTGACTTTGTACTTACTGTGAGCCAGGGAATGGCAATAGAATAAAGTTCATATTCACTATGTTCAAAGTGAACTGTGTATTCCACAACCACTTTGTAAATTTTAGAGAATAAAGTATTTTTAAGTATTTAAATTGATAGGAGTTGAATATAATTCATTTGATTTCATAGACAAACTTCTTAAATGCAAAATTTTATTGCCTAAACCAGGACTGAGGCTGGAGTATACAATGCCAGCAGTAAAGCCCTGTACACTTGTTTGATTGAGGGGGACCTCTGTTTGGATTGGAAATTTTTAACACCCAATGAAAAGAGCAATTTTATGTTAATTTATACAAAATGTACAAAAATTATAAGTATATTAGTTGTTCTTAACAAGTAAAGTGATTTCTGGTATTTAGATCTGAAAAAGCTTTCTTCAATGAGTCCTTATGAAGAATATATTATAGAACATAGTGTAAAATACAGTCAGCAATTTCCATGGAGTAAGGACAAGGAGTTTTATGAAATAGATTTTTATAAATCCTTCACTGTATTTAAAAAAATTAAAGTACTTCGACTCTGTAGTCATTCTAATTTATAAACATTTTATACATTTTTCTTCTTTGCTTAATAATCATAACTATATCAACAATAAGAACATTAGTTCCTTTGATTTAGCACCTGTGGCACATGCTGTAATACAAACTTTGCATACATTCTCAATTAATTCTTGATACATTCAAAATAATATAGATACCAGTAATAAGAGAGAAGGAAATTGACATGTAGAAAAGTTTAAATAGATTGCATGTAGTCACATAAAAAGAAAGTGAAAAAGGAAGTGGCAAGCTGAGCTTCTCTCATTGGGTAGGTGGGTGGATGGATGAATGGATAGGTAGATAGAGAGACAGAGAGATAGAGAGAGAGATAGTCAATCAGTCATAGACGTGAAGAGATATCAACTGGGAATGAATTCATCTAGGGGCTTGATTAGGATAGAAGCTTCAAGACAGTTCGTTCACACTGGACACTCTTCCTAAGGCAGCAAGATATCTTCAGGGCCCTAGAAGGTGTGAATTCCTATCTTCCTTGCTTCTCCACGTGGACACCCAATACAGTTTTTCTACATGATCTCTTCAGTATAATAGTTGGATTTTTTACACAGCAGTTCAAAACTCTCAAAATCACTAAAAGGGAAGCTTTCTGGCTTTCTTAAAGTATAAACCCATAACTGTTAAAAAATGACCTTTTTCCATATTATACTGGATACAAAAATCACACAGCTAACCTAGATTCAATATGGGAGAGCCTACATAAAGATTTGAATACTGGGAGATATGGTGCATTTTGGACCATCTTTGAGAATAGCTACCAAAATAAGATCAGCCCAGATTAAAAAGAGGAAGGAAGAAATAGAATTTCTCTGAGAGTAGCAGTGATGTATTCCCAGAGAGATAAGACATGATGAAAGGAGGAAGTAAATTTACTTGGGGTCATTATTTTAATATTAGTCACATTACCCTTTTCATAATAATTGACTTCAAAATATCATCTAAATTTCATTTTGATTTCTTGACACATGAGTAAGTTTGAAGTATATGACTAAATTTCCAAATGCGTGAGTTTGGATAGACGTATTTATTTTCATTGCATTAGTGATAATAATAATGATAATAATGATGTTGATGATAAACAGTAGTACTTGCAGTAATAGTAGTGATGGATGTAGTGATAGTAACAGAAGTTGTTTCTAGCTCAGTTGCATGATAACCAGAATACATAGTCTCTATGATTTGAGTCCTTTGAAATTTGTTGAAACGTATCATGGCCTAGCATATGTTCAATTTTGGCTGTTGTTCGATTTATCCTTGTAAAGAATATATCCTTTGTCATTATTGAGTGCCATGTTATGTAGTCAATTAGGCCAAATATCAAACTCAAGTTGTACAAACCTACTTATTTGCTGACAATTTTCTTTTTTTTATCAATTACTGAAAGGTGTATTAAAGTTTCCCATTGTTATAGGTTTGTCTCCTTTTTAAGTTCTCTCAATTTTTGCTTTATATTTTGAGGCTATATTATTATATTTATACAAATTTATTAATTTTATATCTCCCCCATGAATTAAACCTTAATGATTATGAAATTACTAATTTTTCATAAAATGCCTCTCTCTTAAAATTGATTTTGTCTAATATTACTATACCTTGTTTCAGTTTTTGCATTGGTATCTTTTCCATCCTTTTACTTTCAAACATTTTATTCATTATAGTGTGTTTCTTACAAGCTCAAGGGTTTTTATTTTTCATTTGGATAATCTTTCCTTTTCCTCAATTTGTGTTTCTCAACTATACACATTTAATGGCATTTAATGTGTTCCTATCAAGATTCTGGACCAAACTACTCATTCCATTCCCCAAGATAAATCCCAAAGATAATGTGAAAGAAATCAGGAAGATACTCTATTCTAGAAAGTCATTAGGGTGACAAGGGAAACTGCTTTGATCTTGTGCATATTTGGACAGTGGTTTTGGCCTATGACAGGAGGCAATCAAGCATGAATGAATGAGACAGTGAAAACAAACAAACAGTTATTCTCTTGCATTTTGCTCATTGATAACTTGGAAGAAACAGTATCTGGCCCTGAAACAGTATCTGGCCCTGTGCCTGATTTGTCTTAGATCTGTTCATGATGCTTCAGTAACAAAATCAGTGCAGAATCCCTCTACTTTTGAGCAGTTGAGAAAATGATAGTGATTAACTAGGTCCTGAATGTTACTTTCCACCTTATTCAAACCTCCTGGCTTAGTAAAAAATAATCTAAAGACAGTCAGCTCTAATGTTGCTTTTACCTCATTAACAAAAAATGGAACCTTGATCTGATAAAATGCTTTGTGGGGTGAGGAAATGATTGAATGTGATTTTACGGTACCTGGTTGTCTTCAGCTTAGATCTGTGTTCTCCCTACCACTGAATTAATTGGCTCTCCCAAGTGCTGGGTCCCGGCCTTCACCAAATATATACTGGTTGAAAGAATAGTTGATATCCCAATCTTCACCAAATATATACTGGTTGAAAGAACAGCTGATATCTCCAGGAGGTAATGAGCTCTGGACTAAAGTAACATGATATATTATTAACACCATTATTTTAAGAGAAATGTACACACACACACTACTAAAGAGTGTCTAAATCAGAATTACTAGAACTGAAAAATCAAGAATTCAAAACAGAAATATTAAAAGAGCTAAGGGAATGTTAGCTTATAAAATAATAACCTGAAAACATAAATATCACCGATTAGAAATATGAGAAATAAAAAGCACCTATTAAACCATTCCTCTTCAGAAGCATTAAACCATTCCTCTTCAGAAGCATTTTTCTGATTATTCTATTGCAATGTCATTTTCCTCTCTTACTAGCTGTTGTATCTTTGACAAATTACTATTTTATGCTTCATTTACTTCCTATAAAGTGTGGATGATAACAGTGCTTATAGCATAGATTTATTTTAAAAATTAATTAATTTGTGTAAAACTTATTCTAATATTTCTGACAAGTAGAAGGATCTATTAAAATTTTATATTTTATTGTCATCATTATTGTTTAATTAAATCTAGGACTGAAAAAATAACAAGATTAATATAATAGATATGCATAAAATATTAGAAAATGAATATTAAAGAATATATAATAGGTAAGAAAAGCTGAGGTTTTATTATGTTATAAAGATTTATATTTTATTTTTCTGACCACAATATATCAATTTTTTATTTTTTTTTATTTTTTTTGCGGTACGCGGGCCTCTCACTGTTGTGGCCTCTCCCGCTGCGGAGCACAGGCTCCGGACCCGCAGGCTCAGCTGCCATGGCTCACGGGCCCAGCCGCTCCGCGGCATATGGGATCTTCCTGGACCGGGGCACGAACCCGTGTCCCCTGCATCGACAGGCGGACTCTCAACCGCTGCGCCACCAGGGAAGCCCCTCAATTTTTAATAGATAAATAAATCCCAAGTCATTTAAAGTTTAGAAAAATACTTCTTAACTACTCATAGATCAAAGAGTAACTAGAATAGAAATGTAAACACTAAGAACTAATTATAAGAAAATATATATCAGAACCTGAAAGATGCAGTTCAAGCAGCAAAAGGATTTGTATAGGCTTCATCATTATATTAGTAATTAATTAAGATGAAAACAAATGAGTTATGCTTCTAATTTAAGAGAGAGAGAAAGAAAGAGGCGGGGAGAGGGAGGAAATGTACCCACTTAACATAAAGATGAGATTAGTTTGAAAGTATAAGGAGGGACAAAAGTTAGCAAAGAAAACACTAAGCATATGAAAGCTGGTGCAGCTATATTTATAACAGATGAGGTGGACTTGACCACCCTGAGTGACAAAATGGTCATTTCATAGGAACCCAAAATAATCACAATATGTATAGACCTATTAAAAGTGCTTTAAAATATATGAAGCAAAAATAAAAAAAGGAAAATAAAGGAAAAGTACACCAATTCATAAACCTATAGGAAGGTTCAGCTAGCAATTTTTAACAATTAGTAATGGTTGTGTGTTGGTTAGTGTGCAGTCCCTGTGGGCCCTGGTATTGGGGGTTCCCACCAATTCACAGCTTATTCCCCAGGAACACGGGGTCACAGGACACATTGTGGAGTGTCCCGAGAAAGCTTCTTCTGAGGTGTTGGCTAGAGGAGGGTAAGAGCACCCACTGCTAAAACTCTCCAGGCCTATCTCCCCTCTCTTCCTACGAAAAATTACTTTAATCTATAGAGCAAAGGGCAAAAGAACATAGCCTGAAGATCACTGTGGAAACTGCCTGTATCCAGGAGAAAATAGCAGCCACAGCAGAAGCCCCCCTCAAACTCATGACACCATTCCTCCTCCCACCTTCTACCTCCTATGGGAAAAGATAGAAAAGAGAAAACTCAAAATGGACACTACTAGTCTATAATACTTCTGGAAGAAAACATAGGAGAAAATTCATGTGGTATTGATTATGGCAATGAGATTTTAGATAAGAATCACCTTTATAGAAGAAAATCTTAAATTAGAATTGATCAAAACTAAAAACGTGTGCACTGAAAAAGACATAGTTAAAAAATAAAAAGGCAAGCTGCAGACTCAAGAAAAGTATTTTCAAATCAAATATCTGATATAAAGATTGTATCCAGAATATATAAATATCTCTCAAATCTTAATAATATGTATAACTTTGAGTGAAGAAAAGTCCCAGATTAAATTGTTTGACATTCATTCTATAAAATTAAAATCCAAACAAGTCTAAATAATATATTGTTTATGCAGATACATATACACGGGACTATATACACACAAAAGCAGTGGAATAATTAATACAAAAAGTTAAAAGCTAGAGTGAAAACATAGATTTAACTAAATTACTGGTAATAGTCTAGCTATCGTTTTGAGTGGTGAATTCATGATTGATATTTTAAAATAAATATAAAAATAAATCAAATATAATAGGGATATATGTAAATCAAAATGCTAGGCATATCATTACTGTGGTCTCAATGCTTATGTCACCCCACATTTCATATGTTAGAATTCTCACATCCAAAGTTATGATGTTAGGGAGGTGGGGCTGATCTTGGTGGCAAGAGGACTTCTGTCTTTGTGGGAAGAATTCAGCAAAGCGACTAAGATTGTAAGGCAGGTACAGAGTTTATTGGAAGCACAGTATGCGCAAAGAAAACAAGGCAGCCATTTATTTAGGGCAGATTGAAAGTTACACACTCAGAGAAGAAGAGTGTGGGCGTCCTCGCTAGTGGGGCATGCAATAGGGGAAGCTTAGGTTGTTAATATGGGGTTAATTTTCCAGGGTTTAGAAGAGGGTGACTCCCCTTTTCCCTCTCTTACAAGTGTGTCATCTGAAATTCCTTATCTGGGCTTCTGCCAGGGACCATTTTCAATCTTTCCCGTGAGCACCTAAGGCAAAACCTGTGTCGGGGGGGAGGGGAATCACAACTGCAATTCAAACGATATTATAATGATATTACAATGTGGCCAAGGTTAATAGAGGACAGGTTGAGATCCCCTCAGTGCATGTGTCAGGCTGGGAACTCCTCTAGACCACAAGAATGAGGAGGGTGCGGTGGGCTGCTTTGTCTTTCATCAAATTATCAGCAGCCTATGCATTTTTTTTTTTTTTTTTTTTTTTTCGATACGCGGGCCTCTCACTGCTGTGGCCTCTCCTGGTGCAGAGCATAGGCTCCGGATGCGCAGGCTCAGCGGCCGTGGCTCAAGGGCCTAGCCACTCCGCGGCATGTGGGATTTTCCCAGACCGGGACACGAACCTGTGTCCCCTGCATCGGCAGGCGGACTCTCAACCACTGCGCCACCAGGGAAGCCCAGCCTATGCATTTTCATTTGTTCCATGGTTTTCAAGGCCAGAGTTTCTTGTTCAGATGCTACAAAGTTTCTGTTTCAGATGCCATTCCTCCACGCATCATGGCCTTATTAAGTACAAAACAAGAAGATGGCTTTGCCTTCTGCCTAATGCTTATGCATGAGGAGGCTGGTCTTGGGCCTGGCCCTGACTTTCCTGCCTCAGGACCTTTAGGCCCTGAGGATGGAGACTTCATAAATGGAATCAGTGCTTTTATAAAAGAGATCCCACAGAGCTCCTTAGCCTCTTCCACAAAGTGAGGACAAAGCAAAAAGTTGCCATCTACAAAGTGAACCCTCACCAAACACTGAATCTACTGGAGTCATAATCTTGGGTGTCCCACCCTCCAGAACTGTGAGAAATAAATTTCTGTTTTTTATAAAGCCACCTAATCAGTGGTATTTTTCTATAGCAGCTTGAACAGACTAAGACACTTATAATAGGAATTAAGTTTAAAAAAAATAGAACTTAAACAAGAATGGATAAATAAATCATGGTATACATGATTTGGCTTGAACTTTATACTAACTAGAACACCTGTCTTATGGCCTGTCAAACATGCATTTGTACTTCTGCTTTAACCATTAAAGGAAAGAATGCATTTAAAAATCAAAATGGAGTAACTGTAGTTCAGGTATTCAAAGTGGAGCTGGGTGGTCATTGTAGATATGATTTCAGACACATTCCTGCATTACTGAGAACTTGAACTTTCTGAACTGCATCAAACTCAAGGACGCTACCAGCTGTTATCAAAACAATATCTGCTACCAGCTGCCAGCTGCAACCTTATGGTCTCAAGTTCTCCCCTTGTAACTCTACAACAATTTTGGACCCAAGTCAATCCTTGCTTAACAAGTACCCTTACTTCTTGCAGCTCCAATAATAATTCTTGATAAACAACTCATGTAACTAACTGAAACCTTGAGGTTTTTGCCTATATAAGCCTTCCCCATTTTGTAGTCTGGTGGAACACAATTCAAGTGCTTCTTGAATCTATTCCCCCTAGACTATTGTTCTCAGTTTGGCTCTAATGAAAAATTTTTTCTATTCCTATTATAGATTGTTTATTGATTATTTTCATCAACCAAAGAAAGCCCCAGAAGAAGTTCACTCTAGTATGCATGTCTACTGTAGTCATGATAGTCTCTAAGATTCAAAACCAGTAATACAATATTATGGATACTTTTTACGAATATGTGCCATAAATGTAAAAAAGGAAAATAGTGTAAATAATCTTCTTGAAACTAATGAGATTGGTTTTCTCTTTGGGAGGGTGGGGAAGAGAGTAATGGAATTGAGGAGTTATGTATAGAAGACTCAATTTTATTGATAAAATATTTTATTTCTTAAACTGATTAGTGTGTACATAGGCATGTTGCATCTTCAATAGGTAATAATTTGTTGTAGTTGAAATAGTACTTTTCTGAAATATGTAAGCATATATATATATATTTATGTATATATAAATGAGAGAGTCAGAGGGAGAGACAGACAGAAACAAATAGAAAAGTTATTAAAAACTATATGTGCATAATTCCATTTACAGCTATTGGAATTAGTATAATAATTCAAAATTATTTAATATCAGGGAAAGGAAAAAGTTAAAGCAACAAATGGGATAAAAGATGACACAATTAAATTAACTATTAATCAGCTAAGGTTTTTCAGATATCTCAAATTTTTATTTAATATTCATAATGCACTTATGTGATAGGTATTTTAATTCTCATTCTATAGATGTAGAATTTGAATTCAATAAATTTTTGGTTCTGAATTTTCTGCATCTTCCTGTATGATTGCTTCTAATGGAGTCACTGTGGGAACACTGGTTTCATTTCATAGCTGTGGAAATATAGGATTTAATTTCAACCAAGAATAAATGAATGAGAAGAGCAATCAAGGAGGACTTTCGGTTTGCCAGTAAAATTTTTGTGAATTTTTAAGGAAGAAATTTTATAGAATAGTGGGACTAAATTGTTCTTAGGAAAATAAGGCAACAAGTAATATTATTAGCTTATTTTTTTCTCCTTAAATTTAGCTGTGTGTTTTGCATTTTTTTCTGTTTTCAAGATCTTGTGCAGAGATGAACACCATTAACCTAAATACTATTTTTTTCTATCTTTCCACGGGTTGTTCAACTTGCTTAACTTTGGAAAAACTGAAACTACTGATTACAATGTTTCTCCGATATCTAATGTGGAACCCAAAAATTACATGCCTTTTGATGTTTTTATATCTGTTAACAAAGGAGTGTTCCCTCTCAGAAAAATGAAGTGACTCCCTGATGGACACTGTTTAGATACCACTTTAAAGAAAGCATTTGTTGGTTGCTAATAGGAAATTTTGTTTTTTCAGTGCCTTTAGCAGCAAAAAGTATCCAGGAGTTAAAATACAGCTACAGCTGGAGCTGACTTCCATTCATTTGTCATTGTCACTTTGTGAATTAAGAGCCAACAGACCATATCTCTCACTTACCTCAGCTTCTTTTCAGAATGAGGTGAGGTTCATAATGCTCAGATATGATAGTTGTTTCTTCTAAACCATTATTTAGACGCAATCAAATTTGATCGGTGTCACTCTATAAACTATTGAGCTTTTCAAAAGGAAAATAAATTCTGATTGTTGTTTATGTATAATTACGTGCATCCATGTTAATGGGACATACAGCAATGACATTTGCTTAATATGGCTGTGGTGTTTTTATTGGGTACATTTTAACTTCTCTAAAACTTGAAACAGCTCTCCTTTTCTCTCATTCAAATAATCATATTCAACGTAAGTCCCTTTTTAAGGACGTTAAATGAAGATTCACATTTTCCACATCTCCAAAGCTTTTATTATGACATTTTAATGGTAGCGGATGAAATGATTATATGTCTACTGAACTGCCAATAGGATAATTGGTCACATCATCACAGAAAGGAAGTATTTCCTTAAAATGGATTGCATAACGTCGATTTATTCTCTCTTGAGAGTTACAAGCATTAACCTTTGAAATGACCATCACCCTTTAATTGGCATTCTTATACGATCCAATGTATCATTAGCCTTTGTAGATTGTGTCATTAAAAGTAGCAATCATATTATTCGGTAAATTATAATACTGTAACAAGTTGGGATCATTTTTTAGCCCCCCAAAAGGCACTAATTAACTATGTGTTTGTGTCAGAATATAAAATGAAGCTTTGTGGCAAACAAATATTTTTTACCTGTTTAGCCTATCACAATTAGAGAGTTATATATCCACATAATTTATAAGGTCACAAATATAATCATAACTTAATCTTCGACAAGATATCTAAAGTACTCTATGTAAGAGAAAACCATTACAAAAATAAAGGCTCCTATAAAATGTACTTCAATGACATGAAAACCTTTAGAATTTTTTAATATAAAATCTATGATAAAGATGTGAGATTATATAGGTAGATTCCCTAGATTATTAACTACATAAAAGTCAACTTTTCAAATGTGAACAGGTGGAATCAGCATGGCAAAATTGTTTGAAAATATTGTGGTATCAAAATATATAGATATATAGATACACACATTAGAATTTTAAATTTGAAAAATAGGTCGCTATAACCCTTGTAACCGGTGGAAAGAATATTTGTAAACATTTTTGACACCAAGAGGTACAGAACTTACTAATTAATTTTCACACACAATTTAACAGAGGGATTCATAAGCCCAGTGTTGAATTAGATGTTTTGCATAATGAACATCATTTGGCATAAACATTTAAAGTGTTTGATATAACAGTTTTTAAACAATATTCTTATGTGTTTTTTAAAAAAATATAATAAGTTTGGCTTTATATCATGGTTTGTTTTATGACCAAAGCTATAAACCCAGAACAAGCTAACATTCTCTAAAGGAATGAGTTTGCTATGGGTTTCATACTATTGACACTGAAGGTTACTTAGTAAACCAATTCACAATTGAAAAGCTTTCCTCCTCTAGTCACCCTTATAGAAATCATATTTTTATAAAAAGGGGAAAGCTTGAGCCATCATCACTGATTTCGATCTGTGATTAATTTGTCAGTCTTTGCAGATTTTTCCAATATTCAGTAAAAGAACAGAATATTCTCTGCTATCAGAGGTTTTCCAAAGTAAAATAACTCACTCTGACCTAGCTTTCTCAAAATAGTGAATTAACTAATGATAATGCCAACAAAGATTGTTGTTGTTTTATTTCAGAATATACTTACAAAGAAAAGTACTTTGAGAATAAATTCCAATAAATAATTCACAGAATTCTGTTTACTTAGCAGACAATGTATGTCATAATCATTATGTTGAAAAATTGTTTAGATAAGGGTCTGTGAAGCTTAAGCACTGGAAGTAAAGCATCAGAGTACTTTTTGCTCCAGATTACAAATGTGTTAACATATTTATAATAAAATAAAAAGATGTAAAATTACAGAATGTTTTAACATGCAGCTACCTTAGAGATAACTGTATCCCCCTGATAATTTAGACATGAGGAAACTGAGACCAAAAGATCTTCAAGACTCAACCAATTTTATGTAGTTATTGCAGAATAAAAAACAAAACCCAGGTAGTCTGATACCTGCTCTTTCCACCACATAGTGCTGTAATCACTTACAAAAGTAAACATTCTTTTCTCCTTTTAATCAATGTTTATCTGCTAAATGCAGGATTACCATTCAACATAGGCAAATATTGACTTTATTAACTAGTCCCATTCATTATGCAAAAAGGCACTCTTTTGATTCTATTATATAAAGATCTGACCTAGATGACATAAACATGAGTAAAATATGGAGGCAGTTGTAATTTGGTGAAAAAGTAAGGCATTTTAAAGATAATTATATACCAAAATATATGTATGATCATAATAAAAGACAAAGTATAAGAGAATTCAGAGGGACAAAGTGATGTTTCTACCTGGAGTATCATTAAATTTTTAATCAAGAATGAGACCACTTATGTTAGGTCTTAGATATTGGTAGCATTTAGCATGAACAATAAGATTTTTGCATTTTTTCTAAATAAGATAGTTGTTTCAATAAAGGAAAGCAAGATTTTTCAGCACTGAAGAAACTTTCAAGAACATGCTGAGTGCTTTATAACAATTTATTCGTCAAAATACGAAACAAATGTATACATTATTTACTTAGAAGGGTAAGACTATTCATGTTTGTTGTCTGAAACTTCTTAGAGTTATGTCAAAGTTGGAGAGTTAAATTCTAATGTTTTTGTCATCTGATATTGGATACTATATAACCTCTGCTCTAAAGTTACTTCTTTGGCCTTTGTTATGCTGAGGTAGTGTCCTTCATTTATTGAGAATTTTTATCATGAAAAAATATTGATTTTGTCAAATGCTTTTTCTGTATCTATTGAGATGATCATGTGATTTTTATTCTTCATTCTGTTAATGTGGTATATCACATTGATTGATTTTCATATGTTGAACCATCCTTACATACAAAGGTTAAGTCCCACTTGGTCATATTGTATGATCTTTTTAATGTGCCGTTGAATTTCGTTTACACGTATTTTATTGAGGATTTTTACATTTATGGTCATCAGGTATATTAGCCTGCAGTTTTCTTTCCTTGTGGTGTCTTTTTCTGGTTTTGTTATCAGGCCAATACTCGCCTTGTAAAATGAGTTTGGAAATGGTTCCTCTTCTCTGATATTTTGGAAAAGTTAAAAGAAATGTTGTATATACATACAATGGAATATTATTCAACCTCAGAAAAGAAGGAAATCTTACAATACGTGACAATCTGAACCTGAAGAACATTATACTAAGTGAAATAAGCCAGTCAAAGAACAGATATTGCATGATTCCAATTATATGAGTAATTAAAATAGTCAAACTCATAGAAACAAAGAATAAAATGGTAGTTGCTACGGGCTGGGGAGTGCGGAATGGGGAGTTGCTAATCAATGAGTATAAAATTTCAGTTATGCAAGATGAATTAGTTCTACAGATCTCATGTCTAATATTGTTCCTGTAGATAGGAATTCTGTATTGTACCTTAAAAACTATTAAAAGGTTAAATCTAGTATTCTTAATACAATAAAAAAGTTATTTGTATTGCTTTGGAGAGCTTAAAATTCATATATATAGTTATGTAATATATGTGTGTATACATTTTATATACACAAATATTAAAATGCAATTTGGTCAACCCTTTTTTTTTTTTGAAAAAGAACATCTCTGCTCAGTATCGAGTTGCAGAACTATTATTAACTAAGAACCACATTGCTCTCGTCAACTATGATACAGAAAGCAGTTTCCATACTCTTAAAATTTTACTAAAGTATTTGTGCTGAGTTTGCATTTGCTGACAGGATTGTGCAGTGATAGCATAGAGGACATGCAGTAGAAAACAGGTTGGAAAGCATCTCAACTCCACGAAGAGAAAATACATTGCAAAGCTATTCAGCAGCATGCAACAAATGTTTGAAAACAGCATACTATTTTCAGTTAGTGATTCTGTCTTGGAAATTTTATCAAAAAGTAATTCTTAGTTAGAAAAATAGCATTTATGCTTATGAGTCATTAGAGTATTTTTTTTTTTTTTACATTACCAAACTTGGGAAACAATGTAAATGAATAAAAATAGAGAAATTTGAATACATATAGTAGACATTAACTCAAAAGCATATTATGCAAGTGACCATATAAATTTTCATTCAGTTGGAGACACTTTTAATAAGGATGATTTGGAAGAAAGCCAGTGCTACAGGTATAAACTCGGACTGGTCCAGGTAAACCAAAACATACGGTTACTCTAAATATTATTCACCTTTTACTATAATGTTAAAAAATCATAATTGGCTTGAGGAAGCATTTATAACATTAACTGTATGAATAGTAAATTCAGAATCATCCAAAATATATACATTAAATTGGTGATCTGCTTTGTTATTGTAGATATGTCTTTTGGTAAAGATATAAATGACTACATTTATTTTCCAATTTTACTAGTTTTTTATATTGAATATGCATTGATTTCATAAAAGAATATATAGTAAACATAGCTTTATTTAAAATATAAACAAGAATTGCCTAAGTAATGAAGTAGTATGACTTATTCAGAATTCTTACAAAGTTAATAGTTAAGCTATAGAGGAGAGAGAAAATAGCATAAGAATATATATATTCTGTCTTTTTCCAAGTTATGCAATTCAAAATTACCCCAAATATTTTACAACTTTAAGGCACATTTCAGAACCATTAAAAAAAAACTGGCAATTATTCTACAAGTGACCTGCAAATAGGTAAAACAGATTACAATTTTATTCTGACAGATTAACAGTTTCTAGACAATACCTTGACAGTATATTACTTTTTAGTTTATTTGGTAATGTAGTTTAATTCTTTTAATACATTGCTCAGTTTAGTGTCATTCTCTTAATGCTAACTCACTAATAATTACATACAATTAATGATACACTGATTTTGGAATAAAATTACATTTTCTTACCACAGTCTGTATAGGTGAACAGGGAGTGTCCAGCTAATTCAATTACACAAGATATCCCCTGCCTTAAAGAAGCCTACTGGCAAAAGAGGGAATAAAGCAAGTATCTCAAAATGTTCCTTTCTAGGAAATATGCTACTTAATTTTCAATGAATGTAACTGCAGTTCTATATAGGTTTAGAATTGTTTACTTCAATCACATTAGAACAAACATAAAAATTATTAAAAAATATATTTGAAAGGACAGGGCTTTTCAATATCATTATAAGATGTTCCAATATTTATGTAATAATTCCCAGATCTAAGGTTCAGATATTAATATTTATAAGGCTAATTAAATTTGTGATCAGATTAGCTAATTCACAATAAAAAAATACTTGACCAGGGTATTTTTGACTTTTCAAAGTCATAATTCTAGAAAATTAAGAGTTTACGGTTACATGCATGATTGTTTGAAATAATAACCAAATGAGTCAAAGTCCAATCTTCCTCCAAAGCCAAATTTAGGAATTTCTCCCTACTGAAGTAAGGAAGCATGAGAGGAGAAATTATTGCAAAATCTCCAGAAAGACAAAAGAAAACAACTAACAGCCATTGAGTATGAATGGTTTTCATTCACCATAATCCTTTCTGTAATCTTGTGTGGTAGGTATTATCATCCTCTTTTGAAGATGAGTATACTGGGTCAAGGAGATATTAAATATATTTTCTAAGATGCACTCTTAATAAGAATCTTGAGGCAAGTCCACACTGTCCAAATACAAACGTTTTAATATTTTACCCCATTACATTCATAAAATTTTTGTTGTTGTTAACAGTTCCCAACATAGATTAGATTTTCTATTCTCATCTAATTAACTCCTCTGTATATATTTTAGAAAATATTTAGTCAAGAAATAACACATATCTCTGTTTTTCATGTAATTTAAACATCCCAGTAGCTATTAGATACTATTTCTTTTAAAATAATTTTACTAAATAAAACTAAACAAATTGAAAGAAGAAAGAATCCTCTGAACATGATACTGATCCTAGCACTTGTGACCTCCTTTGTTCTATTAGAAAACATATTGTATATACATCATATCATTTACAGTTAATCTTGTCATTTGAATTGAGCTACCTTACAACTTCATTCCAAATGTGTCATCATGTTGCTTGATTAAAAGAAAATAATCAAGAAGCTCAATATATCCTTTGTCTACTAATCTCTTTCATATAATTCAATAACACAGAACATGCCTATCAAAAAGAAAATGCAGCAGATTTTTCATACATTTTCATTGCTTTTTTTCCCCCTTAGCCTGAAAAGTATGGCATTTGTTTCTTTGTAATGAATTCACATGCTTCTCTTAGATTTCTTTTCCTCTGCAACAGTCCAATGAGTCTTTATCTATTGCTCCAGACAGCCATCTTCTCAAATCACCTACAGATGTGAATGATAACCCTATCACCTACTAGACAGAAACATCAAAATTCTGGCCACCATTCACCAAGATAGCTTTTTCTTATCTGAAGCTATCCATCTATAATGTGTAAGGACAGAGCCTGCTTTCAGTAATGCAGCTGGTGACAGCAACTAAGAATAGCACAAGCTTCTTTCCAGATGATGTAGAGTAACACACCTTCATCAAAATGAGATAGAACCAGATGCTTGACTTCTGAAGGACAATTGGAAAATTGTATATTGCATATAAATTGCATAGAAAGACTGAATCGAATAATTAATTGAAATATATTTTGTAACCAATTCTCTAAATAGGTATGATTTTACATCTATAGAGAGTTTAACCAGCTTATCATTGTTTTGTTTAATAAGGCAAGTACCAGTAGTTTGCATTTTTCATTACGTGATCAAAAACAATAGCAATAATTGTATAAATTAGTGAATAAATTAAATATGTTTGAGTGAACCTGAAATTTTAATGTCATGAAATAATTAAATACATATAGACCTGTCAGAAAACACACCTCTTAAACCTGGATTTTTCTTTTTGACATTACCTAATATTATATAAGCTGTTACAAGATCCTCCATGATACAAATTAATCCTGAATAAGCCATCATGATGCAAAAGTTACTTTGACAATTAAGACAAAAAAGATTATTGTCTTAACACTAACATATTATTGAATATAAAATTATTTTCCCCTCAATAAAATAGAAAAAAATTATAAAAATTATTTTAATAAATGGTCACTTTAGCAACAAAATGATTTATTATTTTTAACTTAAATGGAAAGCATCAGGCTCCTTTTTACATAAAGATGTTTGCATCTCTGTGTGTGTATATTTACACACACACACATATATATCTATATATGTACATATATAGGTATATAATTTTTTACCTGTGGCTCATGCCCTTCCTTGAGGGGATTTCCTTTTGTCTCATATAAAGCAGGTCTCATCAGATTTTGTGAAAGCCTGAGGTTAGCAAAAGCATTTTGTTTTAAGTAAATTTAAAACTTGAGTTGCTAAGAGTAAAAGGCAAATGCACCACTCCACTCCAACCTGTTCCCTATTCCAAGGGTCTTTAAATCTTTCTGATTTGTGCTCCAGAAATGGAGGTAGACCCACCTGTCTACCTCTCATTTTAGAGCTCCTGTTAACACAGTTTGGGCATTTGCAGTAGGGAAGATGGAACAACTCTACACATGTTGTTGCCTCTCTACCATTTAATCATGGGTGTGGGGTTTTGTGCAACTTAAAGTATTAGAGGTATTAAAAAGGCTTTATTAAATGAGTGTGTAGGCAATTGAAGGTGCACCAAAGTGATATTACATAATTGTCTGTGGTGCATTTTAATAAACTACAGGCTCACATATCGATCACAGAATAAATGCCGGCATATAGAAATGTTTGGATTAATTGTAATGTTAATTGGAAATTAGAGCGCTTTGCTTTCTTGTGGCAAAGCGCATCAGTGAAAGCGTGAGTTAGGAGGTGAGGTACTCAGCACTGACTGCAGCTGACCCTCCTTTTCCACTAGCATTTTCCTGAAGTGTTGCTTGAAATCAACAGCGTGACTATTATTTAAGCACCGTGCATGTCAAAAGATAAACTAATTGTGTTACTGTTGCTGTTCTTTCCAGAGGAGGAACCTGGCAACACTACCCTTTTTCTTTTCTCAAACATTTGCCTCCTTCACATATTCAGATCTTTAAAATACACAGAAAACGGGCTTCCCTGGTGGCGCAGTGCTTGAGAGTGCGCCTGCCGATGCAGGGGACACGGGTTCGTGCCCCGGTCGGAGAAGATCCCACATGCCGTGGAGCGGCTGGTCCCGTGAGCCATGGCCGCTGAGCCTGCGCGTCCGAAGCCTGTGTTCCGCCATGGGAGAGACCACAACAGGGAGAGGCCCGCGTAAAAAAAATACACAAAAAACATTTTTCTATCAAAAAACAAAACAGTAGCAACTATAAAAAATAAACCTATGTTTCTGTAGTCCTTGCATGATTATTTCACCCATGAATCTTACAAATCAAGCAAAAGGGAGTGATGTAGGAACAAATGCGCAGCATCGATGAGGTGATAATGTACACACAGCCGCATGCAGAGTGTGTGTTGGGCTCCATCTTCAACACCTACTATTTTATGTCTTTTGTGTGTTTAGGGTCTCAATTTCCTCTTCTCAGCTTCCTATGTGCGAAATGACGACAGCCACCCACTTCAACTGAAACCAATAAATAAATCATAAGACTTATAGGTATGTAATCATTTAACATGTTGAAGGAAGAACAAATAGTTTTCAGAAAGTCTTATTGGACATCAAGAAATTATTTCATGAAGTATTAAAAAGCCATTAAAGATAAAACCATGCTTAGGCAAGAAGTATCAAGAAATCATTAGCATTGAATATTTTAATTTTATTTAGATGAATTAGTGAGTTTCACTAGCAACTCAAGAGTGTAATGTTTAACTGAAAAAAGAAATCCAGTGGTTGGCTTGTTCAGGGGTGTGTTTAATTTGCTTATACTACTTATGTTAGTTTACACTTATCTCAGAGGTGGGACATGAGGATAGCTCTCTTTTTGTTCATCATTTAGTGCTCTCCTCTTTGGGGGCACATTTTATATTAAATATATCTAGTAAAGATCATTTAGCAATTAAACCATTTTTTAACAAATTTTTAGTTTCTAAGAAAGTTGAGAAATGTTTAAAAATACATATGCCCCATGGGAAAATTCTTGCCTATATTCTGGACCCTCTCATTTCCTTTAAACAGTGCAGAAGGACATTATCTCCTTGCCAAAGATCTGGAAGCTGGCTTTGATTTTCAGCTCTAATGGTCTCATCAGAATCCTCATCTCAGGAGCATTAGCTGACAGAGACCCCATGCTGTGATTCACACTGCTTAATGCCAAGTTGATGGGTAATAAAGTTATCATAATCCATAATTTAATTATAGATGATAGTCTCTGCTCTGATTGTAACACTGAGACTGGTTTCATTTACACTTCTGGGATGCTTGACAAATGATTTGGGCTGGTCTTTGATACAGGGTCAAAGGTGGAGAAATTTTTCATATAATTGCATTCTATCTTACTTGAAAGAAATCTTCTCCGTCCAAATTGGATTTATTTTTGAGTTGACATATGTGTGTAGTTTCTATGGTAAGTATAAATTTTAATAAGGATTTGTGTAGGTGTTTCCTCTTTGCAAGAGATATTTAGATTGAGTTTATCATCCTATTTGCATGTAAAAATGCTTCTTGTTACTGCTACAAACCTCAAAAACAGAAGCAAAATATACTGTCTCCTAGGGAAAATAGAAAAAAAGTGCATATTTGGAAATTGATTTTATTGTTCCCAAACTACGGTTCTCATGAAAATTTTATGTCAATTTATGAATTTGCTGAGGCTGTTCACTTACCTGAGCATAATGCCCTCCTTTCTTATTTTAAAATCATATCCAATTCTATCCTCTCTATTTTGTGAAGCCCTTTCCTGCAAAGAAGTGTAGTAGATGCTAAGTTCACAAGTAGCCTGTATTAGCACGTACTAGCTATGTGATTGAGGCATTCACCAAAACTTTCTAAATCTCTCTAACTTCTTGTGATGATGGCAATTTAGCTTCTCTCAAAGGGTTGTAATGAGTAAGCAAGATAATACTGAGGCAGATCTAGCATTCTCTCAGAAGGACTTAATCAAAATGCTATGGCATATATGGATAAAAAAATGAAGCAGCTTTGCGTCAGTTTTAATTATTTTTATGCATTAGTATGTATACGGGGGATGGTTTTAATGTATGTGTTTATAATAGAAATCATTACTTTAGAAAAATGCTTTATACTAAACATTCTTTGTATTCTTACTTTCATAGCTAAGAAGATTACCTTTATTAGATATTCCTTGGAAACTGCAATTATATTTAGAAAGGAAAACCAGTTGATTATAAGCAGCAAGAGACTACAGAGAATATGACTTACTTTCCAATATCTTAAAGAGTATACTAAGTCTCATAATTGAATAAAAGATTCAAGGTCTTTTGAGATTTCATATGTCAATGTTGAATACATAACTACAAAATTTTTGAAAGTGGGATGTAAACATCTCTTGATTAGACTGCACTAGACAATGATATATAAATCTATAGGCAGTACTATTGAGATAGAGAAATATTTACAGAAAAAATGTTACAGATAGAGAAATATTTACATTAAAAAAAAAGTTACAGAGTACTTTCTATGGGATAAACATAGGCTACTCTACATGAATAAATGTAAAGAAATAAATAAAAGTGATTGTGTACACATTTGTAGAATGAAGTTGAAACTTAATTTACTATGTTTAAATTTTAGATTTGTTTTATGTTGAGCATCCATAGATACTCTAAAGCCAAAGCTTTGTTTCATAAATGCTCTTTCACATTAAAATAGAAGTTTCCAGAACTTACCTATCACAGTAAATATGAATTTAACTATTTAATTTAGTTAAGTACATGTTTATTTATATTCCATTGAATTCTATGTTATATGTAACTCAAAAAATTTAAAAAATAAGATTTACCTCCTAAAGGAAAGTGATTTATATATGCAAATATTCTATTTGTATTTAAGATCTCATGTTCAAAATATGTTATGTTTAAAATATCTTAAAATACAAAGTATGCTAAAATAACCTTAGGTAAATATTAAATAAGTTGATATTTAGCTCACATTTTTAGGTGCATAATAAAGATGTTTACTTATTCACGCAAAATCAGGAGAAAAATTATATAAACTATGGTGATATTTGTGAGAATATTAATTGAAGGATTAATTAATATCAGAATATTAATTGATTGATGGATGCCTGCATATATGATAGATATCTAGGCAGATAGATTAGATAGATTATAGTTAGCACTTCTATAAAAATTCCTAGAAAAAAATTATCATTTTAAATTTAAACTTCCAAGTGCTGACTGATCTTAGCACATAACCAACCATTTTGTTTTAGAATCATCTTATTTTTAAAAATGTAAGTTATAGACATGTATGAAGCATATAATTTTTTTTTTGCAAATAGAAAAGGCTTTATTTGTGGTCTTAGAATTGCAGTTTGGGGGAGGCACAGATTTCAATAGCAACTCACATTCGTTCCTGAAGCATACAGTATTTTAACAATTTAAAAATTCTTATTTAATGTTTCTCTTCCTCTAAGTACTTGAAAAATATATAGATAATTTCATTTAATGTGTTGCACACTGATTTATGAAATAAATTTAAATGTGAAAGAGAAGTATTTTATAGCAATATACCAAAGAGACAAGAGTACAAATATCCAACTCAAAACTAGAAATAATTTTTCTAAGTGCTAAATCATAAATATCAAGAATGTCTACCTTAAAAAAAAAAAGAATGTCTACCTTAAAATTTTTAAATGTTCAACAGTTGATTTTTTTTCCACATCTGAAGTATTTTCATATTTTTCAATTTCTGATATAATATATATATCTTAGGGAGGTAGGTTGCCTTCTCTGGTTTTAATGCAATAGCAGATAATTTTCTTCCTGAGAAAAATAATGTTGTCCATCAATTGTTATTATTGAAAACTCAAATATATATACAACATACTTCCTTATTGGGACACATTTGTAACAATGTATCTCAATTTAACACATATGAAAATCTGCTCATTTTCTCCATAAATAAGGAGCCCAAACTCAGTCACTTTCTCCACTTATGACTGTTCTTTTCTCCTTTAATACAACCACATTCTGAATTTCATGTGCTATAAGCTTGAGCTAAATTACAGTGATAACCACTAAAATAATTTAAATATTAGTGTAAGCAGAAGAAAAAATAAATTAACATATACAAACATATGTAGTTTGGAAATAAACAAATAAAATATGAGAAGCTATTTCAATCTTCATTTTGTTAATTGGTCCCAAGGCTGTTTGGTATTCATAGCTTCTTTCCTCAGCTATTCATTTCAGGCCTTTTGCCCTTGGGAGTACATAAGTAACTGGAGTTCTTTCTCTTCTGTTTCCAAAGGATCTGAAATCTGGGTGGGCTTGCCTGTGTGGGAGTTCTTTAATCTTCCTTTAACACTGTCACATAAACATGGCAGTACTAGAAAAAATTCTAACAAATTCCCTAGATTCCACCCATATCTTGTCAGATACATTATAAAATAAAAATTATAATTTCTCTTCATATTAAGACTCAATCACTATAGCCAAAAAGTTATTACTTGTCCAGTGGAATGAGGTATTCTAACCAAATGGTTGGTGGTTGTTGAAACTTTGAATTTCACACAATTTTATTTTTTAACTAGGTTCCCAGGAGGAGGCATTCCTCCTTCAGTTTCTAAGTCCTGAAAACAAGCAGATCTCCAGGTTGAGTGGACCAAGTCAAGATTTCGTGACGAACCATTAAATGTAACATTTATAGATGCATTCCCAACTCTTCTTTGATTCCCTCTATGATACATTTTAGTTACAGGAAAAAACAACAGTATATAAGCGTTGCTGGTTCAAAGCATAATACCATATCCTATAAGAAAACACCTCAGACTTTGAAGGTTTTGTATTTCCAGCTGGCTTTTAACTGAGTTTTCAAAAAACCATTACACAATCAATAGTTTCTGGGCAATGGTTTCCTGGGAATTTAGAACATAATAAAATCCATAAATTCAGTATGTGTTGGCCTATATTGCCTTACTTTGTTTGCTGCAGAATTAGAAACAATGGTATTGTTGGTATTGTGTGGAATACCAAGAAGGTGAAAGAGGTATTTGGTAAGTCAAGTATGATTTTGCTGAGAGAACATGACATATCGAGAAAATAAATCCATTTCCAGAAGTTGTAATTCTAATCCTGAGGGAAAATCATTGCCTTCAATCTATGATCTGGGAGCAAATTTATACCCTGTAAAATGTTGACTACCAGAAACAAAAGATAGTTCATTGCTACTAACCAGTTGGGTACTCAGTTTTGGTCATAGCCTTGATATAAGAAACATGTTGCTGCAACCATGTGTAACTGCCATCCTGTCCCCGTGTCCACTGGGTTCATCAGCCTATTGGGTAAGCACAAGGGTGGCTGAGGAAGAAGCTGACTGTAATCAACCGTGTGGGTCACAATGTTCACCTGCTTATTGAAAATCTTCTATTTAATGAGTACCCTATGGTGGCCTTCGCAAGGATAGGTATTACCAAACTCTATTCTGAGAAGCCCATTCACATACATTTGTTTAACTCTCCATGTCGCAATCTTCCAGTCTTGCTTTTCCCCAATCTCTGACCACCCAGTGAGTCATAACTGCTTGTCTAAAGTAAATATGTTATCAAGTCCAAGCTCAAACTGCTCACCCCACAACAGGCCAATAAATAGAGAGATGAGGTGTTTTAGGCAAGGAATAAGGACTTTATTGGGAAAGCCACCAGGTCTAGAAGATGGTGGACTAGTGTCCCAAGGAACCATCTTACCAGAGTTAGAATTCAGGTTTCTTTTATACTAACAGCGGGGACAGCTTGGCTGGTGTTGCAAACTTCTTGGTACTGACCAGACCCTGGAGAAGATGTAATAATCCTTTGTTCTTGCAGCTGTACAGGTCAGTCTGCTCACAGTGTTCCTCTAAACCTCCAACAAGGCAATTGTTATTTTCTGTTCCGCAACTTTTTATCTCTATATGAATAGAGAAGTGTTATACCTTTAAAGGTCAAACCTGGGAGGCAGAGCCTTGAGAAAGTGTTATTATGTATATTTCAACATTCTATTACAAAGGTGCAGAGTCAGCACAACTAAGCACAGGCAATAAAGTACAAAGTTTAGAGCTAAAGGAATAAGTTTGCTCTTCCCTGTTACAAATAGACTGTCTTTGGACAGTGTTATTGTCTTAAGTCTGTATATATCTGACTTCAAATAACCATTATTATCAAGTAAACTGTGGCATATTGCTTACAATTTTACCCTTTGTAGGGAAATTTCTTCCCCACGTTCCTATAGCATCACATCTGAGTGTGAATGTAAAATCTGTACACTTCTGGATGTGTACAGACTATTTTTAAAGGATACTCAATAGTTTTCCTGAAGTCAACTTGTCATAAGAGCTTCTTGTTGGTTCACAGGTGTGGTGGTTTCAGAAGGAATAATAGTGTAGCAGGAGAAGGCATGCTGGGGAAAAAAGTCAATGGTTCACACAACTTTCTTACGACTCCAACATTGTTTTGAATATGTACTACTTCTACTTGATGTTGGAATGCTGTTTTGTGTATCTGCTCTAATTGCCACACTTGCCCTGTTGGCTATTGATGCCAAACCCCTTGCACATGCAATTTTCAGAGCTTTGATGAGGAGACTGTAACCTAGGACCTGCTGGGTGAAAGTATTTTGGTATGTCACCCATGATGATTGATTGCAACATCTCCATCTCTTTTTTGTTTATTATACTGAGGAGTTTCCAGTTCTTCAATTCCTTTTAGCCTCCACTGAGTCTTTTTTTATTTTAAGCAGAAACAAAATTTATTGAATAACTTTAGGTTACTTCCAGAACTAACTTGAGAACCAGAAGGTCAGGATTCAAGGCTCTGCAGCAAGAAAAAAACTCCCAAACCACAGAGTGGGACTATTCCAGGGAAGAACCCTCTGCCTCTTTCACTGGATACAAACCCTGTAGTTTGCACTGCTGATATTGGGTGTCATGGTCCCTGAACCTGTACATCAAAATTATCATCTTTTTCTTGTTATTCCTCACCAACATGCAAAGCTCACATCCTACTCTCTAACCTCTTACTCTATCTAGCATAATAATCACTAAGGACATGATCTGCTCCCTAGGTGAGAGTTTTACCAAGTCCTTCTTTCCTGAATATGACGAATCACCATGCTGTTAGTTTCTGTTTCCTTATTGCCAATCAACTAACCATTCAATCAACACTACATAACTTAGGGTCTTGTTATAGTGGCATGCCAATTCTGACAACAAATGTCCATACCAGTCAGGATAGACTAGGTCTGGCTGCAATAATAAAAAAAGCTAAAACAGCCATCACATAACACAACAAGAATTCATTTCTCATTTCAGTATGGAGACTCTCCTCACTGCAATCATTCAAAGATCCAGGCTGACAGGAGTCCCTTTGTGACATAATTTTTCAAAGATTTTGAGTCAGATAAAGATGAATATGCCAATGGACATATATGCAATGAAAGCTCCCACCTACATTTTGTTGATCAAAGCAAGTCACCTGATTATTATACCTACAAGTCACAAGATAACACCCAACTAGAAAAGGGACAGGGAAATGCAATCCCGCCATTGACTAGAAAAAAATTCAGACATATTTGGTGCATAGTATTTATGACAGAACACCTTTAGTAGGCAGGATTGATCATGTAAAATATTTCTGAAACATAAGGAAACATGTTCTAAAGATTCTGAGTGAATATCAAAAAATGATAACATTTTCTTCAGTGTCTAAAATTGTTTCTCTCAAATATATAACATCAATAGTTCTTAGAAAATAATTTTACCATTTCTTAATTTAGTTTAAATTGAAGATAGAAAACTATATAGAAATGGATGAATCACATTTATTTGACTTAGTAATTTCATGCTGTGGTAGACCAACTCTAGAGTGCCACCAGTAATTCCCACTTTCTGGTGCCCTCTCCTTTATGTAACCCTATTCCCTAGAACATGGAAGGGTCCTGTAACTTGTTTCTAACTAATAGAATATGACAAGGAATGGACGGTCACTCCTTTGATTATGTTATGTTACATAAGAGTCTGTCTAAGCACACTGGAGTAAGACACTCTTCTGCTAGGCTTCAAGAAGTGAACAGCCACATTGTGAACTGCCTACAGAGAGGACCACATAGCAGGGAATTGTGGGCACCCCCTGGGATCTGACGATAATCTTCATTTGACAGCTAATAAGATGTTGAGACTGTCAGTCATACACCAAAAAAAAATGAACTCTGTCAACAACTTTAATGAGTTTGGAAGCAGACCCTTGCCCAGTCAAGCCTCTGAATGAAAATGCAGCCCAACCAATATCTTCATAGCAACCCTGTGGGACACTGAGCTAAGCTGAACTTAAAATCCTGCCCCAAAGAAACTGTGAGATAATAAATATTTGTGTTTTATTAAGCAGCAATATTTGGATTAATTTTTTACACCGCCATAGAAACTAATAAACCTGCTTATTGCAATTCAACTTTACTACACTTATTTATCTTTTGCAATTTTTTCCTTTTTTTATTTGAAACTTTTTATTTTGTTAGTTTAAACTTACAGACAATTACAAGAATCCAGCAAGAAAGTCCAGTATGTTCTATATCCAGATTCATCAATTGTTTATATTTTGTTCATTTGCCTTATCATCTTCTCTCTCTCTCACACACACACACATATGTGTGAATGTGTGTGAATTCCACTGAGTCTTAAAAAGATAGAAAACTGGAAGGTCCCTATTATGCAATTTTCTACTATTCTGACTCACGGATCATAATGCTCTGACATAAGGATGAGAAAGTTGCCACCATGACTGTTCACTTCAGTGCTACAATAGCTTTGACACAATCCATGCTATTAAATCGTTGCTGTATGCCCTGTCCCTCAAGCTAGGAACTGACCATTGAGTCCTGTGCATTGCTGCTCCAGAAAAATTGAATTCTTCTATACTCTGTGTGCCAGCAAAACCAATTGAAACAGAAAAAAATACATTTTTCCCTTATTTATGCTTTTCAGATACCATGTGGATCTGAATATTTGGTGAAAGCCAAAACACTTGTAAAACCTGAACTGTTAGGAAGTCTAGAAAGGGTAGACTTTAAACATTCTAGCTTTTATCATGAACAAAGCCATATAAAAGAGAGTTGAGTGAGAAAATCTATACAAAATGTCAGATTTTCTGCAATTTTACTAATATGTGCCTCACAGTATATTTAAATAACCTATATCTAGAACCACATTTCTTCAGGCTGCAGTGGCATTACCTCATCAGTTTATAACTTGGCCTTTAATTCACATTTTTGTGTGTAAAAATGACACTTGTGAATTTCCCTTTCTTTTGTCCAAGTTCAGCTATATATTAGATTTTCACTGTCATAATACATATTATAATATTTGCATAGGCTTGTAGAAGGAAGACAAGCATCCAAATTAACCCACTCTATATGGGAAATAGAAGTATCTTTTTATTCGCATGTTTCAATGGTCTTTTTTCTTTCAATTATTTTTGGCCAGCATTCTATCAATTGTTTCACTTTACTGTTCACATCTTGCTTCAGTTCAGGAACATTCTTTTCTTCTATTAATATTAGTATTATTTTAGTTTTTATTTTGTTCCATTTTCAGGTATTCATTCATAAAACATCTTTGAATATAATTTCTCTTCCATTGGTTCTAACTCCTTTTCAAATAATTTAATTATTATATTTATATATCTTCTCTCTATTCATCTTTCTGTCAATTTATTGTTTTCTTAGGATTATTTTTAAACCTAAGTTCCAAAACATAACTTTTCCTATAATCTTTATTCATCACTTTTTTCCATTAGCACTTGAATATTTAAAGTTTCCTTACCCACATTTTCATTTAATTTAGGTCAGTTTTATATTCTTTTAACTTAATTTTTCACATTTTATTTAATAAAACTCAGAATACTTTC
This sequence comes from Grampus griseus, assembly GCF_964374135.1. NCBI lineage: Eukaryota > Metazoa > Chordata > Mammalia > Artiodactyla > Delphinidae > Grampus > Grampus griseus. The sequence goes on along the minus strand of NC_139012.1, from coordinate 42,773,882 downwards.
TATAAATTTATTTGGGTTACAACAAAGTCATTGTATAAACACTTCATGATTATTGATGTAGAAAATTTTATCCAACTTGAAGTTATTCTATACTCTTATTTTTTTGATACTGTTGATCCATGTACAGTTTTTCTACTACTTTTGTCTGATGATGATCAAATAGTAGTCTAGTTGCACTTGCACATTGCATCTCTCATTGCTTATTTAGGCAACATTCAAATTCTCTTCACTTCCTAAGTTCAGGACTTTAATCTGCAAGGGCACAAGAAAGCTTGAACCACATGCTTCATCTCTGGGTACTTTCTGCATCAGTAAACAGTTTCCAGTTAGTCAGTCATGGGAAATATGCTGTCTCTTTGGGGATATAGCTCAAGTTTCATCTTCCTCCATAGTTTAGGGATAAGCAAGTCACTTAGATAAATTAACTGACTACAGGTACTCCTAGAAGACTCCTAGCAGACTCAGCACACTGTTTTGTTCATGTATCTTTAACTGGATTTTTTACTGTTTTATCACACTTGAGAAGGGCAACTGAGAGATTACAGTTCATGTTTCCTACCATCTATATTCAAATCTAAACCTCTGTTTTAAATGTGGAGCATTTTTTTCCTTATCATTCAATTGACTCTATGAAACTATAATACAGTCTGATAGAAAAAACAAAACAGATTTTGAAAAATAATTTCTCCTCCAGATTCATTATACCTGTTTATATATTATAGCTGCCATTTCCCATTTTTTTCCATGAAAACGGTTCTCATCTGTGGAAATTGGAAGACATTAGTTTTATGCTTCAATTTTTAAAAAATTATTTTATTTTTGTCTCACTTTCCATTAAAATGTATTATTCCTTTGAGAAATAGATAGTGTTTGAAGCTAAATGTGTACTTTCAACTTAATTGAAATTTATTTCTGGGAGATTACCCTCAAAATATTTTGTGATAAAACTAAAACTCTTAGAAAGTTTAAATCTAAGAAGCTCTTGGTGGCATTAAAAAATTAGATGTCTAACGACTTAAAAAAATTATTTGGAGACAGTTTTGATGAATCACCACAATTAAATATTTCAAATACCTACTATTGGTTGTCTTGCTTTATTAATAAAATTTAAATTGTTACATGGAGGATTCCTGTACCCCCAAAGGGAATAAATATAATTAATTGAAAAGAAATTATTCGGCAAGAAAATAAAACAACAATTTTATTAAAATTGCTAAAATTTTACTTAGGAATATACTTTGAGTATTTCTAGAATGATACTAAAAATTTTTTATTCTTTAAAAATAAGAATTAAATCAGTTTATTGATTTAGAGCCTTTTGACTGATCTCATTAAGTTCCATCACCATGGTATTCCATAATTTTAGTCATTAAAAACCCTGCATTTTATTTTTTAATTGTGGTTTCTGGTTGATAATTCAAGGGTTAATAGAAAAAATATTTCTAATAGTGTTTTTGTAGAAAATAATGAATAGGTGCAAATAATTTATTAGAATGAAATAGTACTTTTTGTAAATATATTCTACATAAAAGTCACTTGGAGAGTCTTAGAATTAAAGACTAAAATTAATAGCCACTTCTATTAAGTATAAGCTGGGGAAGTATTCTGTATTTAAATTTATTATTCTATAATGAAATTATAATTCATTTAAGGCATGTAGAAATATTTTGAATCATTAGAGTGTGCAATTTCTAACCTATTTCAAACTTCTAATTTTCACCTACACTATATTAAGTTGTCAGAAAGTTAAAGCAAGACACTATCGGTGTTATACGGGGCAGTTTATCAAATTCACTAAGTTACTGGAAACTGGGAAGAAGAAAAACTCCAGTATTCTAAAATACAGTATACTAAAAATTTCCTGTGGAAGATTTAATTTCATTAATTTACACTTTATGCAAGAAATTTGCTAGTTTGATCAGGTATAACCTAAAAAAATGAATTTCAAAACATTTTTCGTCAGGTACTAATAATTATAGTGATATAATAAAAAATGTTTAAGGAAAACTATTTTATGAATAATAAATTAAAACTAAATTCATAGTATTTCCAAATAATTCAAAACTATTGCAAAATATATTTTTCTCTATCTATATGTTCATAAGGGTTAAATTCAGCTTGAATTGACCTTTACCTGCTATAAATTTTTTAAATGTCTTTCAATATCTCAAACCAAAATAAATCTCAACACATTGCCTGTATTTAGATATTTTCATGTACTTTTTCATAAATTATGCCCTACTGATGACAAAAAGATAAGTAAGACATCATTTAATCAAATCAAAAGTACAGTAAGTAAGTAGGTATATGAGAGGAATAAACAAAAAATTCTTTGGTACCATCCAAGGCCATCACAGAAATACAGAACATACTTTTGCAAGGATCAAAAAATTAGAAGATCAGAGATGTTTAGAGGTAACTAGTCAGAATATCTTGAGAATGTAGCATGTGAAATAAAACCTGAAGTATAGATAGGATATTAACAGAGAAAGGAGGAGGCGTTAACTCAGAGAGAATATTAGGAGGAAAGGTGTAGAGGCAATTGGAAGTTGGGATAAGTCTAAGTATATAAAGGAAATACCACACAACACTTGCACAATAAACGTTTGAGACATTTGTTACATATCCATGCAGAGGATTTCTAATTTACTTGTATAGGCAAATAGGGAAGTCCTGTGCAAACACTACTTCAAGAAGATTATATTGTCAGCTATGTTTAAGTGCTGACATTCCCATTCATGAGCACGATGAGAATTACTTTTCAGTAGTTTTCAATAATCTGGACATAATTAGGACCCAAACACATTCGTTGATGGTGGCTTTGGAAATAATAGAACAGATGAGACTTAATGGAGGCAAACTATATATAACTGGGCAATTATTTGCAGAATGAAAGAGAAAGGAGTAAAAGTGGTTAATTCCAGCATAAGTGACTCTAAATTGTATTATTATTACCAAGGTTAAAAGGATTTCCACTAACATTTGCTTTTTTGTGTATTAGATAATATTAGATTTCTCTGGAAAAAGAGAATCAATAGGAGATATATGTGTATATATATTAGAATAATACATAATATACTATGTTTAGATATTACATATTATAAAATATTTCTATATAGCATAATGTATATTCATATATGTGTATGTAAAGATATTTATTATAAGGAATTGGCTCATATGATTATGGACACTAAGTTCCATGATCTGTTGTCACCAGCTGAAGACTCAGGAACATTGGTGATGCAGTTCTGAGAACAATAGTGCCAATGGTGTCTCAGTCTGTGAGGGCAGGAGAAGATTGATGTCTAGCTCAAGCAATCTGGCAGAGAGAACAAACTCTCCTGCATATTTTTGCTCTAGTCAGGCCCTCAATGGATTAGATGAGGCCCACACATACTGAGGAGATCAATCTGCTTTACTCAGTCTACCAACTCAAATGCTAATCTCATCCAGGAACACCTTCAGAGACATACCCCAAAATAATGTTTAGCCAAATATCTGGGCATCCCATGATCCAAACAAGTTGACACATAAAATTACCCATCAAACCATGGTTAGATTAGAAGTATATTGCCTATTTTTAAAATAGTTCTAGTTATATTTTTGTAATTGGTTTCTTAGTTTTACTATGTTCAGGGATATAACTTAAATCCTTACAAACTTGTAGACTATGACTCAGTATGTGGTCAATTTTGGTAATTGTTCTATGTGCATTTAAAAATAGTAAGTATTCTTCAGTTGTTGGATGCATTACTCTAAGTGTGTCAATTAGGGTTAAGTTTGTTAATCATATGTTCACATCTTCTATGTCCTTAATACTTTAAATCTACTTAGGCTATCAGTTCCTCAGAGAAGTACTAAAAATATCTCACAATGATTGTAAATTTGTCTATTCATACATTCAGATAGGGTTCTTTTTTATATGAAATATTTTGACAGCATGAGATAGTTAAACACAAGTTTAGATTTCTTTATTTTCCTATGGATTTACATTTTTATCATTATAAAGCATTTCTCTTTATCTCTAGTAATGCTTATTCTTTTAAGTATACTTTTCCTAGTATTAATATAACAGTCACAGCTTTCTTTTGGTTCACATTTTCAGAGTATATCTTTTCCCATCTATTTAATTTTGACATTTCTGTGTACTTATATTTAGAGTATATATGTTATAAGCAACCTAAGAATTATTTAATCCAGTCCAACAATCTTAGCCTTGAATCTTTATAAGATCAGAGATATTATCTGTCTTCTTCATGATATACTCTAGGTATAGCAACATATTTTACATACAAGAAGTGCTAATAGAAAAGCAGAAAGATTCCTGCACAGAGGCTCAGTGCCCACCAGCACTCACCAGCCCGAGAGGCTTGTGTGCTCACCCGCCGAGGTGGGCAGGGGCTGCGAGCTGAGGCTCGGGCTTCGGTCGGATTGCAGGGAGAGGACTGGTGGCACGAACACAGCCTGAAGGGGTTAGTGCACCACGGCTAGCCGGGAGGGAGTCCGGGAAAAAGTCTGGACCTGCCAAAGAGGCAAGAGACTTTTTCTTCCCTCTTTCTTTCCTGGTGCGCGAGGAGAGGGGATTAAGAGTGCTGCTTAAAGGAGCTCCAGAGACGGACGCGAGCCGCGGCTAACAGCGCAGACCCCAGAGACGGACATGAGAAGCTAAGGCTGCTGCTGTCGCCACCAAGAAGCCAGTGTGCGAGCACAGGTCACTATCCACACCGCCCCTCGTGGGAGTCCGTGCAGCCCGCCACTGCCAGGGTCCCGGAATCCAGGGACAACTTCCCTGGGAGAACGCACGGCGAGCCTCAGGCTGGTGCAACGTCACGCCGACCTCGGCTGCCAAAGGCTCACCTCCACCTCGGTGCCCCTCCCGCCCCCCGGTCTGAGTGAGCCAGAGCCCCCGAATCAGCGGCTCCTTTAACCCCGTCCTGTCTGAACGAAGAACAGACGCCCTCTGGCGAGCTACACGCAGAGGCTGGGCCAAATCCAAAGCTAAACCCCGGGAGCTATGCAAACAAAGAAGAGAAAGGGAAATCACTCCCAGCAGCCTCAGGAGCCACGGATTAAATCTCCACAATCAACTTGATGTACCCTGCATCTGTGGAATACCTGAATAGACAACGAATCATCTCAAATTAAGGAAGTGGACTTTGAGAGCAAGATATATTATTTTTTTCCCCTTTTCCTCTTTTTGTGAGTGTGTATGCTTCTGTGTGAGACTTTGTCTGTATAGCTTTTCTTTCACCATTTATCCTAGGGTACTGTGTGTCCACCTTTTGTTTTGTTTTTTTTTTAATTAAAATTTTTTTCCTTAATAATTATTTTTTTTATTTTAATAACTATTTTATTTTATCTTATTTTATCCTCTTTCTTTCTTTCTTTCTTTCTTTCTTTCTTTCTTTCTTTCTTTCTTTCTTTCTTTCTTTCTTTCTTTCTTTCTTTCTTTCTTTCTTTCTTTCTTTCTTTCTTTCTTTCTTTCTTTCTTACTTTTTCTCCCTTTTATTCTGAGCTGTGTAGATGAAAGTCTCCTGGTGTTGCAGCCAGGAGTCAGTGCTGTGCCTCTGACGTGGGAGAGCCAATTTCAGGACACTGGTCCACAAGAGATCTCCCAGCTCCATGAAATATCAAATGGCGAAAATCTCCCAGAGATCTCCATCTAAACACCAACACCCAGCTTCACTCAACGACCAGCAAGCTACAGTGCTGGACACCCTATGCCAAACAACTAGCAAGACAGGAACACAACCACACACATTAGCACAGAGGCTGCCTAAAATCATAATAAGGCCACAGACAACCCAAAACACACCACCAGATGTGGACCTGCCCACCAGAAATACAAGATCCAGTCTCATCCACCAGAACACAGGCACTAGTCCCCTCCACCAGGAAGCCTACATAATCCACTGAACCAACTTTAGCCACTGGGGACAGACACCAAAAACAACAGGAACTATGCACCTGCAGCCTGCAAAAAGGAGAACCCAAACACAGTAAGATAAGCAAAATGAGAAGACAGAAACACACACAGCAGATGAAGGAGCAAGATAAAAACCCACCAGACCTAACAAATGAAGAGGAAATAGGCAGTCTACATGAAAATAATGATAGTAAAGATGATCCAAAATCTTGGAAATAGAATAGAGAGAATGCAAGAAACATTTAACAAGGACCTAGAAGAATTAAAGAGGAAACAAGCAACAATGAACAACACAATAAATGAAATTAAAAATACTCTAGAAGGGATCAATAGCAGAATAACTAAGGCAAAAGAACGGATAAGTGACCTGGAAGACAAAATAGTGGAAATAACTACTGCAGAGCAGAATAAAGTAAAAAGAATGAAAAGAACTGAGGACAGTCTCAGAGACCTCTGGGACAATATTAAATGTACCAACATTCGAATTATAGGGGTTCCAGAAGAAGAAGAGAAAAAGAAAGGGACTGAGAAAATATTTGAAGAGATTATAGTTGAAAACTTCCCTAATATGGGAAAGGAAATAGTTAATCAAGTCCAGGAAGCACAGAGAGTCCCATACAGGATACATCTAAGGAGAAAAACGCCAAGACACATATTAATCAAACTATCAAAAATTAAATACAAAGAAAACATATTAAAACCAGCAAGGGAAAAACAACAAATAACACACAAGGGAATCCCCATAAGGTTAACAGCTAATCTTTCTTCAGAGACTCTACAAGCCAGAAGGGAGTGGCACGACATATTTAAAGTGATGAAAGGGAAAAAAACCACAATCAGGATTACTCTACCCAGCAGGATCTCATTCAGATTTGATGGAGAAATTAAATCTTTACAGACAAGCAAAAGCTGAGAGAGTTCAGCACCACCAAACCAGCTTTACAACAAATGCTAAAGGAACTTCTCTAGACAAGAAACACAAGAGAAGGAAAAGACCTACAATAACAAACACAAAACAATTAAGAAAATGGGAATAGGAACATATATATTGATAATTACCTTAAATGTAAATGGATTAAATTCTCCCACCAAAAGACAAAGACTGGCTGAATGGATACAAAAACAAGACCCATACATAAGCTGTCTACTAGAGACCCACTTCAGACCTAGGGACACATACAGACTGAAAGTGAGGGGATGGAAAGATATTCCGTGAAAATAGAAATCAAAAGAAAGCTGGGTAGCAATTCTCATATCAAACAAAATAGACATTAAAAAGAAAGACTATTACAAGCGCCAAAGAAGGACACTACATAATGATCAAGAAATCGATCCAAGAAAAAGATATAACAATTGTATATACTTATTCACCCAAAATAGGAGCACTTCAATACATAAGGCAAATACGAAATTGACAGTAACACATGCATAGTAGGAGACTTTACCACCCCACTTTCACCAATGGACAGATCATCCAAAATGAAAGTAAATAAGGAAACACAAGCTTTAAATGTTACATTTAAAAGGATGGACTTAATTGATATTTATAGAACATTCCATCCAAAACAACAGAATACACATTTTTCCCAAATGCTCATGGAACATTCTCCAGGATAGATCATATCTTGGTCACAAATCAAACGTTGGTAAATTTTAAAAAATTGAAATTTTGTCAAGTATCTTTTCCGACTACAATGCTATGAGACTTGATATCAATTACAGGAAAAGATCTGTAAAAAATACAAACACATTGAGACGAAACAATACACTACTTAGTAACAAAGTGATCATGGAAGAATTCAAAGAGGAAATCAAAAAATACCTAGAAACAAATGACAATGGAGACATAATGACCCAAAACCTATGGGATGCAGCAAAAGAAGTTCTAAGAGGGAAGTTGATAGCAATACAATCCTACTTAAGAAACAGGAAACATCTCGAATAAACAACCTAACCTCGCACCTAATGCAACCCTGCTAACCCAAAGTTAGCAGAAGTTAGCAGAAGGAAAAAAATCGTAAAGATCAGATCAGAAATAAATGAAAAAGAAATGAAGGAAATGATAGCAAAGATCAATAAACTAAAAGCTGGTTCTTTGAGAATATAAACAAAATTTATAAACCATTAGCCAGACTCATCAAGAAAAAACGGGAGACGACTCAAATCAATAGAGTTAGAAATGAAAAAGGAGAAGTAACAACTGACACTGCAGAAATACAAAAGATCATGAGAGATTACTACAAGCAACTTTAAGCAAATAAAATGGACAACCTGGAAGAAATGGACAAATTCTTAGAAATGCACAACCTGCCAAGACTGAACCAGGAAGAAATAGAAAATATGAACAGACCAATCACAAACACTGAAATTGAGACTGTGATTAAAAATCTTCCAACAAACAAAAGCCCAGGACCAGATGGCTCACAGGAGAATTCTATCAAACATTTAGAGAAGAGCTAACACCTATCCTTCCCAAACTCTTCCAAAATATAACAGAGGAAGAAACACTCCTAAACTCATTCTACGAGGTCACCATCACCCTGATACCAAAACGAGACAAAGATGTCACAAAGAAAGAAAACTACAGGCCAATATCACTGATGAACATAGATGCAAAAATCCTCAACAAAATGCTAGCAAACAGAATCCAACAGCACATTAAAAGAATCATACACCATGATCAAGTGGGGTTTATTCCAGGAATGCAAGGATTCTTCAGTATACGCAAATCAACAAACGTGATACACCATATTAACAAATTGAAGGAGAAAAACCATATGATCATCTCAATAGACGCAGAGAAGGCTTTCAACAAAATTCAACACCAATTTACGATAAAAACCCTGCAGAAAGCAGGCATAGAGGGAACTTTCCTCAACATAATAAAGGCCATATATGACAAACCCACAGCCAACATCATCCTCAATGGTGAAAAACCGAAACCATTTCCACTAAGAACAGGAACAAGACAAGGTAGCCCAATATCACTACTCCTTTTTTTTTTTTTTTTCTGTATGCGGGCCTCTCACTCTTGTGGCCTCTCCTGTTGTGGAACATGGGCTCCAGACGCGCAGGCTCAGTGACCATGGGTCACAGGCCCAGATGCTCTGTGGCATGTGGGATCCTCGCAGACCGGGGCCTGAACACCTGTCCCCTTCATGGCAGGCAGACTCTCAACAACTGTGCCAACAGGGAAACCCCCTCAGCACTCTTTTCAACATAGTTTTGGAAGTTTTAGCCAGAGCAATCAGAGAAGAAATGGAAATAAAAGGAATCCAAATTGGAAAAGAAGAAGTAAAGCTGTCACTGTTTGCAGATGACATGATACTATATAGAGAGAAACCTAAAAATGCTACCAGAAAACTACTAGAGCTAATAAATCAATTTGGTAAAGTAGCAGGATACAAAATTAATGCACAGAAATCTCTGGCATCCCTATTCACTAATGATAAAAAATCTGAAAGTTAAATTAAGAAAATACTCCCATTTACCACTGCAACAAAAAGAATAAAATATCTAGGAATAAACCTACCTAGGGAGACAAAAGACCTGTATGAAGAAAATTATAAGACACTGATGAAAGAAATTAAACATGATACAAAAATATAGAGAGATAGACCATGTTCTTGGATCGGAAGAATCAATATGGTGAAAATGACTCTACTACCCAAAGCAATCTACAGATTCAATGCAATCCCTATTAAACTACCACTGGCATTTTTCACAGAACTAGAACAAAAAAAATCACAAGTTGTATGGAAACACAAAAAGCCCTGAATAGCTAAAGCAATCTTGAGAACGAAAAACGGAGCTGGAGGAATCAGGCTCCCTGCCTTCAGACTATACTACAAAGCTACAGTAATCAAGACAGTATGGTACTGGCACAAAAACAGAAAGATAGATCAGTGGAACAGCAAAGAAAGCCCAGAGATAAACCCACGAACATATGGTCACCTTATCTTTGACAAAGGAGGCAGGAATGTACAATGGAGAAAGGACAGCCTCTTCAATAAGTGGTGTGGGGAAAACTGGACAGGTACATGTAAAATATGAGATTAGAACACTCCCTAACACCATACACAAAAATAAGCTCAATATGGATTAAAGACCTAAATGTAAGGCCAGAAACTATCAAACTCTTAGAGGAAAACATAGGAAGAACACTTTATGACATAAATGACAGCAAGATCCTTTTTGACCCACCTCCCAGAGAAATGGAAGTACAAATCAAAATAAACAAATGGGACCTAATGAAACTTCAAAGCTTTTGCACAGCAAAGGAAACCATAAACAAGACCAAAAGACAACCCTCAGAATGGGAGAAAATATTTGCAAATGAAGCAACTGACAAATGATTAATCTCCAAAATTTACAAGCAGCTCATTCAGCTCAATAATAAAAAAAACAAGCAACCCAATCCAAAAATGGGCAGAAGACGTAAATAGACATTTCTCCAAAGAAGATATACAGATTGCCAACAAACACATGAAATAATGCTCAACATCATTAATCATTAGAGAAATGAAAATCAAAACTACAATGAGATATCATCTCACACTAGTCAGAATGGCCATCATCAAAAAATCTAGAAACAATAAATGCTGGAGAGGGTGTGGAGAAAATCGAACACTGTTGCACTGCTGGTGGGAATGTGAATTGGTACAGCCACTATGGAGAACAGTATGGAGGTTCCTTAAAAAACTACAAATAGAACTCCCATATGACCCAGCAATCCCACTACTGGGCATATACCCTGAGAAAACCATAATTCAAAAAGAGTCATGTACCAAAATGTTCATTTCAGCTCTATTTACAATAGCCAGGAGATGGAAGCCACCTACGTGTCCATCATTGTATGAATGGATAAAGAAGGTATGCCACATATATACAATGGAATATTACTCAACCATAAAAAGAAACAAAATTGAGTTATTTGTAGTGAGGTGGATGGACCTAGAGTCTGTCATACAGAGTGAAGTAAGTCAGAAAGATAAAGACAAATACCGTATGCTAACACATATATATGGAATCTAAGAAAAAAAAAAACCAAAAAGGTCATGAAGAACCTAGGGGTAAGATGGGAATAAAGACACAGACCTCCTAGAGCATGGACTTGAGGATATGGGGAGGGGGAAGGGTAAGCTGTGACAAAGTGAGAGAGTGGCATGGACATATATACCCTACTAAACGTAAAATAGATAGCTAGTGGGAAGCAGCCGCATAGCACAGGGAGATCAGCTCAGTGCTTTGTGACCATCTAGTGGGGTGGGATAGGGAGGGTGGGAGGGAGGGAGATGCAAGAGGGAAGAGATATGGGAACATATGTATATGTATAATTGATTCACTTTGTTATGAAGCAGAAACTAACACACCATTGTAAAGCAATTATACTCCAATAAAGATGTTAAAAGAAAAAAGAAAGAGAAAATCTTAAAAACAGCTAGAAAAAAGAGATATTATATATAAAGGAAAAAAAAGAATTATGGCAGATTTCTCATCAGAAACAATACAAGGCAGAAGACAGTGAATCAAAATCTTTAAGTTGCTGAAAAAAACGACTAAGTTGGAATTCTAAAGCCAACAAAAATACCTTTGAAAAATGAAGGCAAAATAGACTTTTAGAGAAAATCTGGAAGAATTTATCATCAGCTGACCTGTACTCCAAGAAGTATTAAATAAGAAGTTCTTCAGGTAGAAGGCAAATGTTACCAGGTGGAAATTTGGGTCTATATAAAGTAACGGTGAGCACTGAACAATAAAATGAAAGAGACCACTAATACATTCAACATGAATGACTATCAATAGTCAACTAAGTAAAAGAATCCAGACACAAAAGGCTCCATATTTATGACTCCTTTTATATAAAATCCTAGAAAAGTCAAAACTATAGAGACAGAAAGCAGTTCAGTGGTTGCCAAATTCTGGGGGTTGGGGAAGAAGATTGACTGCAAGAAGGCACAAGGGAATTTGTGGGTTGAACTTTTCTATGTCTTGATTGTGGTGGTGTATTACTAAGTATTTGTCAAAACCGAACAAACAGTATACTTAAAATGAGTGAAGTTTATTGTGTGTAAATGACACCCTAATAAAGTTGGTCATTTAGAAAAAGTCAAAAAAAGAAGTGCTAATAAATGTTATTTAAGTTATAGCTAAAGAAAAGCATTATGAACTCTCATTCTAGTTATCTTTAGCATCAGTTATCACATTTTTATCCTGCTTTTTCTGTTTTATTTTTCTCAATGGTAGTCAGTTCTCCCCATCTATCCCCTAAACTGCTTAAAGGCAGCTATTTTGTCAAATAATTTATCTTTATCCTATGTAATATTGAGACAATATCTATCTATCCATCTATTTATTCATACATATGAATATATGTATATATCCATATATTGGAATATGTGCACATCCTATTTCTTATCTCAGATCCTAATGTAGTTCCAAAATTAATAGCAGATTTAGGTAATGAAATTTAGGTTCATGTATTCATAAAACCTACTCACTAATTGTACTACATAACACACTTTTATAACATACACTACTTGCAGTTACAGAATGAATTAATGTAAAACTATGCTCTCATCTATGCAATCCAAGCACTGAATTTCCCTGTTTAAATCTTCTGGATTATTAAAATAGAATATGATATACTTTTGGATAGTCAATTAATCTAAATTTCAGGAAATTTGGTAGGCTTATGAGAGCCTACCAAAAAATACAAAAATAAATTTTTCTTGTAAAGGATGTGAAGTAGTTCATTATATACTAGATAACATGTTTGTGTTTTAATGGAGACATTGGGAGTTGCTCATATTTAAGACTATAATAGATAAATTTAAATCTGAAAATATTTTAATTAATTAGATCTGTCAGAACAATCTTACACAGTTGCAAGTTTACTTTGCTATTTAAATATATAGTAATACTTGTGTATAGGTTAGAAACATTTGGTGTGGAATTTGGACACGGCATACACATGCATCATTTATATTTTGATAGCATTCTAAGTGCCAACAAGGTGTTGTATTCATGAATAATTCAAACAATCTAAAAGAATGGGCTTTTTACAATTCCATTCCAGAGTTTTGTTTTTCAGACAGGATGTCTTAACAATGTAAAACATGTGTCACTGATGGAATATGATTAGAAACACACTGTGATCTGACAGTTAACAATTATCCCCATATGTACTATTCTTACAAACTATATAAATGATATAAAAGATGTACAGTAAGGCTTCCCTGGTTGTGCAGTGGTTGAGAGTCCGCCTGCCGATGCAGGGGACACGGGTTCATGTCCCAGTCTGGAAAGATCCCACATGCTGCAGAGTGGCTGGACCCATGAGCCATGGCCGCTGAGCCTGCGCGTTCGGAGCCTGTGCTCCGCAACGGGAGAGGCCACAACAGTGAGAGGCCCGCGTACGGCAAAAAAAAAAAAAAAAAAAAAAAAAAAAAAGTACAGTAGCTCAAAGTATAAGTCACAGAAACGTAAAAAGTAAGTAATATGTGTAATATATTTTGTATGCAAGATAGAAAAAAATTGAAGTATAGGAGTACAGTGTTTTAGCCAACTAAATGCAATGGATTTCATAAGCAGAATGCAAAACTTACTACCAAAAAGTGCACTAAAACATGATAAACTAAGCTCCAGCTTGAAATGCTGTGTTTTCATTTTCTTAAGCGAAGTTTATAAATATTAAAGAATACATTTTTATACTTAACTGAAGTTCATGATTTTCTTCATTAATAATAAATTTATCTCTTTTGCTTTTAAGTTTCTCTACTAAAGAACAAAAAGTATAAGACTTACAAAAATTAAAATTTGAAAATAAAATCAAACAGGAAAAAAGTTATAGTTTTCCATCCATGATACACAGTCTCAGTGTAGGCAAAAATCAGACACTAGTAAATGTATATATACATTTCTAATAAAACTGTAGTTAATTTCAGCTCAGATATTTAGATATTTAAAACTATTTAATTATAGGGTGGAAACAGGCAGCAATTTGGGAACATTCATTTGATGTGTTCTCAATCACTGATCACTTTTCTAAGCCAGTTTCTTTCCAGTAATGTATAACTCAAGATCGACAATTTTGACCAATTGACAGACTAGACTAAATTTTAGAAACATTTTTACTACATATTCCACTCTTTTATTTGTAATAACATATTCTCTTTGTTACACAGAATAGTATACATTCTGCATAAACAATTATTTACAAATACATATTAATTACATTGTGTTATTTGTACAATGTGTAATTTTTAAAAATATATTAATGAATAATTTATTACTTTGATAATAACTCTTTCACATAATTCATAACTTAAAGAAGTAAAAATAATTGAAAAGCACATATAACTGAAAGCATAAATAGTTCAAATAAATCTTCCTCCCACTTCTGTTCCCTTACCAAATGAATCACCTCCAAAGAGACATTTTCTATTGCTCTTGCATTATATATGTTTACAGATATTCTCTCTATATGCAAATAACATGCATACTAATTTTATTATAAGTTATAATATACTATGTGTAATTTTGCATCTTGCTTTTCTTCATTTTTTAACATACATTAGAGATTGAACTGCCTCATTCTTTTCAATTTGATACTACTCTATTTAGGACTCTACTGTAATTTATTTGACTGTACCATATTGAACATTATTTAGATTGTTCCTGAAATCTAATGCTGAAATGAATGCCCTTATCCTTCCTTGAGTATATTCCTGCGTATAGTTTACATCCCAAAAATTGCATGGTTGAAGGGTATGTATTATTTATTTGACAGATTGTGCCGGGAATTGGTAACAAAGACTAGATATATTCTTTATTATACTACAGTAACCTGACAGTGTTGTCAATCTGATACTTTAAAATGGCATTTCTTTGTTCTTTTAATTTTTATTTACCTTATCATCAGTGAGGGTGAGCATGTGTTTGTGTGTTGAAGAGCCATTTTTATTTCCTATTTCTTTTTTTTTAAACACTTTATTCTTTTCCATAGCCCATTTCTCCCAGATATTTTTTACTCAAGTCTTTTTGATTTATAATATGTATATTGTGCTGCAGTTATTTTTCCAGTTGTCTTTTGTGTTTTACATTTGTGCATGTTATTCTTTTTCATATAGAATTTTTTAATGTAATTGAATTTATCAACTTTTACACTGTTTTTGCATCTTGAATATGATCATGCTTAGAATAATGACATATTATGCCCAATTTTTCATGTTTTTTTTTCTCAATAAAAATTTTTGATTTAATATTTTTACCTGGAATACATTTCATAAACAATTACATTGAGTATTACTAAGTGTCTTTTTAGCATGATAATCAAATGATTTTTATTTTTCTTAGATTCGATACAATAATATTTTAAAAGCTATCCTAATATTAAACCATAATTTCATTCTTGGTATGAAACTGGTTTTGTTATGTTCAGTTGTAATTTCTCCTGGTTTGTGTTTACTAATTTGAGGTGGATGTAGAAACTCCTTTTACCTGGCTTTATGTTTTTGTCATTCAATTAAAAATTTGTGGCCTAATTATATCACCTTACTCAATATTTGTCAAAGGAGCAACGGTGAATTATCTTGCTAATGAGGTTCTCAGCCTGGGTCCCCCCAAAAGGAGAACCCCAGAAAAAGTCCCCCAGACAAGAAATTAATCTGGCTTATAATCCTAGCTGTAATGAGCATTTGGGGGATTGAAGGAGGAAATGACAGACAGCCAGTTAAAAAAAATATCTTATCGTTGATCACTGCTATGGATTACTGGGCCTTAACCTTCCTGAGATTTCTTAAAACATATCTTAGAACTATCCCACTTGGGCACACAGAGGAAATAGTTACCTGCTGCCTTAATTTGCCTAGTGGTTAATGACAATACTACACATTTTAAGCCCCTAATGTTCAAGATTGCTTATGTGATGACGTTAAGTGGATTCCCACAGGCATCCTACATGAATAGATTAGAGAAGTGAGAGTTTCTGGGGCTGGAAGTAATAGGCAGGAAAAGGCTCAGCCTTTTTATCTATTTTATCCAGTTACTTCTGACATACAAGATCCATTGTAAGACCAGTGGAAACCATGTTCATATGCCTATAATTGCATCTTCTTTGCTGTAGCTATCCATTTTATCTGCAAAGCTTCTCAAAGGGCTACTTAGAAATAGTTGCTTTAGCAGTGCTGGGAGCAAGAAAGACCCTCAGAATTTACAATAGTGCCAAAAAATGTCCAATGTCATCACCTATTTGTATCACTTAGCTATATTATGGCCAGTCAGTCACAGGCCTCTTCAAAGTGGTAACCCTATCTCTTAAATGGCATAATACAAGTCAATTAATAGAAAGAGAAAACAGCTTTCTTCTCCAGCAACAGCACGCATCCCTGAAGTAATGGTTAACATTCATCATTCTTTCCCCACCACATACTAAATTTCACTCACTCTTGGCCTTTATTTAGGCTGGTCAAGATTGCTTACAAGGTGGATTAATCCAGATCTTCTTTCCCAAGAGTTACGAGCCCTTGTTTGTCTTACCATTGTCCTTCTGTGATTGTTGCAATTGCCCAGATGCAGTTACCACAAGGTAGGAAAGAAGCAAGAGAAATCTCAGTGAGTTTTCCAGTTTCCAGATGTACTCTCACCTTCCCCCACCACGTAGCTTATGGCTCCTTATGGAAACTGGCTGTTATCCCCCTCAGTACAGCAACTATTTTTTTTTTTTTGTCTGATTGTTAGTCGGAAGGAGGGGTCCAAAGTTGCCAAGTAGTAGTCATAATTTTCATTTCTGTGGAATGTTTAGTGTGTTACCTAGAGGAAGTATTTTGTCAGTGGGAGTAAGGATCTTTAATTTAGCCGAGCCTAAAATAGTGGTGGCAAACAACACACATTTTCCAAGTTAATTTCTTAAAGTTATTATAAAAGGAACCAACATGACTTCCATATCCCAGTTCCTAATTTCTTGTTTTCTACCTGTTAGGGACACATCACCATTTATCAGGAATTGGCAATGTACCATATTTCCATGGATTGATGTTCTCAGGCTAGGGTGTCAATTGAGCCTTTAATAGGCTATTTCACTCTTCTAGTAGGCCAGTTACTTCCGACATACAAGATGCATTGTAAGACCAGTGGAAACCAGGTTCATATGCCTATAGTTGCATCTTCTTTGCTGTAAAATCAATTCCTTAGTCTGAGTCAATGTTGTATGAATGATCATGCTAATAATTGATCACTCATTTTTAAGTATTTGGTTGTGAGACACACCATGGTCAGGAAAAGCAAACATATATGGAGATGATATCAGTCCTATTAAGGACAAATCACTGCTCCCTTAATGGTGAAAAATATCCCTCCAAGGTAATCTACATGCCAGCAACTGACTGACTTAGCTCATCAAGGGATAGTTTTATATATGCTAAGAACTTGGCATCAGTCTCAGTTGCTGGTATTCTGTAATACATTCTGCAGTGTCAGTATCTAGAACATCCCTGATAAGAGGGAACCCCTGCCATTGAGCCCATGCATAGCTATCACCACTGCCACCATGGTCAATTTGTTTATGTACCCATTATGCCAGCATTGAGGTGGCTGAAAGTTAGGCTGTCTGAATTCTACAGAGTGAGTCATCCTGACCACTTAGTTTCTGAGTTCCTCTTGTAGAGATCATTGACAAGACAAAAAAAATAACAAAACTTTGTCCACATTCTCATACCATACACATGTTTCTTCTTTAGTGTTCTTGTTCTATTTTCTAATTTTGCTCCTTCTATGTCACTAAGTAATGTACCAGGCCGATTACTACTACTCAGGAGTCCATGTATATCTGAACTTCAGGTTACTTTTCTATCTCTCTTTCCAAACAAAGTGAACAAATAAGGTTTAGCCATCCCCTCTGGGAGGATGTTTTTGTTTGTTTGTTTTTGCACTGTCATTTAGGGCCACTTTTGAGTAAGATTTTATTGTGGCAGGAGTACATCTATTGCTTTTGACTCTCATTACTGTTGAAGCTTGAGAAGAATGAATTTTCCAGGTCAATATTTATATAACAAGTGTTAGAGGCTATGTTGTTCTGCTCCAGTAAATATACTACTTCTAACATAATGGCTGTGATTGAGACAGCCATTTGGTAAAAGTTTTGGTAGTTCATCATCATCTGTCACAATCTAATTGGTTTTTCTAAAGCCAAACCAAAAATAATTAGATGGGAAGATGACAGAGACAATGCCCTTGAGTACTTTCAACCTTTGATTGAGGCACTAATTTCTTCCAATCTCTCCAAGATTCAATATTATTTAGATAATTATCTTGGCCAAGAGTGGAAGAGTGTCAGGGCTTGCATCTCCCCTTCCTACTGTTACAACCCTTATTCCACAGGTCAGATAACCAATGTGATAGAAGTATAAAATATGAGATGGTTACACTTGTCTAATAGTAAAGATCTAAAAATAAGAAATAGAAGAGACAACATCGTCTTTACAAAATGCTAGATTTGGTGTCAACTTAGATCCCTTCTGGGTGAGGTCAAGTGGCCATTAGGAAATGATAATGTCTATGTCTCAGTCAACATTCAAACTTATTTGAAATGTGTCCTAAATCAATAAATTGACTCAATGATTTCAGTATACAGGGATCTTTTTATGTTAAGTCTGAATCTCACGAAATGATAACATTTATTATAAATTGATGTTAGAAAAACCATGTATATCGTGGATCTAGATCAGTTTGGAACATTATGGCATATACTGAAGGACTAAAATTGAGTCCGGGAATTGTAATGTGAATGGTACATTTACATGATACTCTGAAGTAATGGGTTTTGATTTGAAAAGGAGTAAAACAGTTACTTTGTAAAAGAAAATTCTAAAATACACGATTAAATATACCCTTAAGAACGTCTTCAATGGTATATATGTAATAATCATATAAAAGTAATTTAATAGGATACCAATTGAGATTCAACTTTATAACTGAAAATGAAAATGTAATGATAGGAATATAGTTAACACTTTTTTCATTATCACAATAAGTCTAATTAAAATTCTCTCAATGATGTTTTTAAAATTGTACTCATATACACCAAGAGAGAATATGATTTTAATATATTCATTTACACTAGATGTTATAATAAACTTTAAGAAAACTCTTTAAATTGACCTAAATCCACTATGTAAAACATTTTATTTACTTAATATGTAAAGCCGTGTCCAAATTAAAAAAAGTAAAAATTTAAACTGCTGACTTTAATTTTACTTATGTATAGAAAAGGGCAAAGCAAAAGCATTTTAATTTTACAAAAAATATATTTGATTTGAGTTTGATGCTTTCGTACCCAGGCAGAAGTTAACTGTCAAGAAGTCAGAAGCTATGGTTTTTAGGATTTTAAAGTGTTTCTTAAAAAATAATTTGTAAATAGAAATATGAACTGCTTTTCTCTTTCCATTATTAATGCTAGGATATATGCTTAATATTTAAATGCACATCTCATTCATATCTTTTGTTTCTATACAATTTTCCAATAGAGTCTCAAAGCTGCTGAACACAGTTTAATTCCAAATTTCATTTCTTTCTGAATTGCACCATCCTTAAGCAATGCATCATCATCACAGGTCATTGCACCAATGAAATTAATCTGATAAAACACCTGTGTGACACAGAAAATGATAGATTAGTATGATTCATCATTAATGAACATCGTCAGCCCATGATCTATTAGTGTATTGCTCAAAGGATGGTGTCATTAGGAGTGAGTTCCTAGTGTTAAATTATGGTGTTGAAGGCAGTAGCTAGAGCTTGGCATAACCCAGAAGGCAGAAAGTAGATGTACCAATACAAAATCAAGTTCCCCAGAACTTTTTTTTTTTTTTTTCTGGCTTAAAAGTGTCAGATTTGCATCTTTTCTAATAAGGTTTACTACCCTGGGGAAAAATTAAGTTTGCCCTTATTATTCATCTACTATTAAGTGCATATCTATCCTCCATAAATTATACCATTTATGGGGCTGACTCACATATGCTGTATCACCAGTGAGAAATGCAAAGAAAATTTTATTTGAAAGGGAAATAAAGATGAATTTGAAATATCTGTGAAAAAATAATAATCTTGCAGGGTTGTTTCTTCAAGCACTTATTTAGGCATAAGTGTGACACAAACTATATTTCACTTGACCAGCTCATATCGAGATTGGAAATTGTCCTGAAATACCTTTGTTAAAGTAATCCAACCAGGAAATTTAGGTTTATTCAAGATAAAAATATGTTTGTATATGCAACAGAATTTTAAATTAGTGATTGATAAATAGGTAACAAATTTTCAGAATTCAGAATCTGAATAGATTATTTTCTAACATAAACTTGATAACTTTGCTCTTTTCGATTAAAGTAACCCTAAAATGTGACTGGATATTTAATAATTGCATTACTTTGAAAAGATATTAAAAACTGTTCTTTTCCAAGAATGTTTGCTGAATGAGGCAAAAGGTTTTATCTGTTTAATTCATTGTTTTATTCCTGGATATAGACTAGAGACATGCTGTGGAGCAACTAAACGTGTGTGCCAAAACTACTGAGTCTGTCCTCTACAGCCTGCACTCTACAGCCTGCAAGCCACGACTACTGAAGCCTTCATGCCTAGAGTCCGTGCTCCACAAAAAGAGAAGCCACCACAATGAGAAGCCCATGCACCACAAGGAAGAGTAGCCCCCCGCTTGCCATATCTAGAGAAAGCCTGTGTGCAGCAACAAAAACCTAACATAGCCAAAAATAAATAATTAATTAATTTTTAAAAAAGATGCTGTCACATAAAAATTTGCAGTAGTCTAAACATGCATAAAGTGAGAGTAAAAATTTTATTAAAATCATTCACAGTATAAGCAAGAACTATTAACTAAACTCATTGGGATTTTCGGTTCAGACAAGATGGCATAGCCTCATTTTTGTCTTTTCCATTAAGTATAATTATAAACCTTTGAAATAACACCCGGGGCAAGTATGGAAATTTCTGAAAGTTGCCAAGAAGGAAGTTAAGTAACTTAGAATCCCAGGATTGGAGAAACAACACAGTGGCTCCCATCGACCAGAAGGTCTTCTAGACCAGGCATTTCCCCAGCCCCAATCTAGCAATAGAAGGCAGCTCAGGTAGGTCTCTTGATGAGTCCACTCGTTTGTTTTGTTTGTATGTTTGTTTTCTACCTCCAGATACGGTTTGTTTCCTCAGTAACAGTGTTCTCATTGGTAGTTATGTGTGCATTTGGTTAGCTACTTTTTTAATATTAGTCACCTAATTAGAATTTTCCTAACTATAAGCTCCATTAGGCAGAGTGATTTCTGCTTTGTTCATTGCTCTGTGCCCAAGGCCCACTTGAAGGCTTGCCATGAAGTGATTCTGTCTTTAACTATCCTAATTCACTCTCCTCCTGTTCCTCCTCTTATGTAAATTCCTTCTTCCATCTCTGCTTCACTTCCTTGTCCTCCTAATCCTGTGGAACAAGATGTTCTTTTAAAAATCAATCTCTGTCTCTACTGACTCTTATTAGCTTTTTTATTACTTTAATTCTTCTTCAGTACAAACAAACCAACTCAACAAAATCTGAACTCCAGACTCTTCAGTTTCCTTTAGCTGTGTGAGTAACTTTATCCTTTACCTTCACAGCCAAATATCTTTGAATAATCGAGCATGTTTACAAAATCTCTTAGTCAGCCATCCTCTTAATCTAGTTTCCAGCCCCCATTCAGCTACAAAAAACACACTGCAAAAGGTTAACAATACATATTCATATATCTACTCTTTTTCAGATTTTTTTCCCATATAGCTTATTATAGAGTATTGAGTAGAGCTCCCTGTGCTAGACAGTAGGTCCTTGTTGATCTATTTTACATATTGTAGTGTGCATATGTATAACTAAATCACTTTGCTGTACACATGAAACTAACACAACATTGTGACCTAACTATACTCCAATATAAAATTAAATATTTTTTTAATTAAAAAAAATTATAAATGGGAGAAAAAATGGTCAGCATTGCATCCAAGTCAGTAAATAAAAAGAAAAAATTCTTAGGTCTCCTCTTGTAACACATCTCAGCAAGAGTTGTATGTCTGATCTCTTCCAACTTTCAGAGACCCACCCTAGATCCATCTTACCTCTTTAATCACGCCTTTTTCCATTCCTTATTGGCTCATCTTCCTCAACCTAAGCATCAAATGTTGGAGATTCTGAACTCCAGTGAAATTTTAAAATCATACCCAAATTCAACACACAAATACTTAGATAAACTTATCCATACCCACAGCTGCAATAACCACCTAGATGTAGATTCCTCGCAAAGTTATGTTACTAGCGTGTAATAAAATGGCTGATCTTTATCCCTGGTTCCTGGGTGATAACCTGTAAATCCTTGAAATTTCTTGAGTGATAGAGGTGCCCATAGTGGGTCCCTCATACCACAAGGAATGGCATGTGCTAACAGGGTGTCTCAGGGTGGGACCTTCGATAGTTTGTGCTAATGAGATAGCTTAACATTGGAGTTAGCCATACCAGAAAAACTGTGTGATTAGATGGTTGGGATTCTTAGCCAAGTGATGTCAGTTTGACCTCTGAGGAGGGGAGGGGGGTGAATTTTGAGTTTAAATCACGTGTCCAATGATTCAGTCCATCATGCCTAGATAATGAAATGTCAACAAAACTCCAGGTACTAAAGCTTAGGTAAACTTCCCTGGTTGGCAGTACTCTGTGTACTGTCACACATCAGTGTGCTGGGAGGTTAATGTGTCCTGACTTCATGAGAAGAGGACAAATAGAAGCTGAACATTTGAAACTTCTCTGTATCTTACATATGCATCTCTCCCTTTGGCTGGTTCTGATTTGAATCTGTTTGAGATAATAAAACTGTAGGCATAAGCATAGCATTTTCCTAAGTTATGTGAGATGTTTTAGTGAATTATTGATTATTTAGTAAATTATTTTGTCAGAGTAGTTTTGTGAAGGACTGTGCCCTTAACCTATAAGGTTTGACCTAAATCTGGGTACTTGGTATCAGAAGTCATTGTAGCTAGACTAGACTTTTTCTTCTATTTCAGATTGTATGTCCAGCTCCCTATTATTATCTCCTCTTACATAGCTTGAAACCACAAGTTGGTGAATCTGTTCTAACAAAATGAATGACCTTCCCACATATGCCCTTCTTCAAAGATACCTGAATTACTGAATGACTCTATCACCTACTGAGTAATGCACGGAAGAAACACGATGCCATTCTTAACTATCCCCATTCTTTTGCCCACCCAGTCAAATATCCAATTTACTTTTTTTTTTAAACATCTTTATTGGAGTATAATTGCTTTACAATAGTGTGTTAGTTTCTGCTTTATAACAAAATGAATGAGCTATACATATGCATAGCTCCTCCCTCTTGTGTCTCCCTCCCACCCTCCCTATTCCACCCCTCTAGGTGGTCACAAAGCACCAAGCTGATCTCCCTGCGCTATGTGGCTTCTTCCCACTAGCTATCTATTTTATATTTGGTAGAGTATGTGTGTCCATGCCACTCTCTCACTTCATCCCAGTTTACCCTTCCCCCTCCCTGTGTCCTCAAGTCCATTCTCTACTTCTGCATATTTATTCCTGTCCTGCCCCTAGGTTCTTTTTTTTTTTTATATTCCATATATATGTGTTAGAATATGGTATTTGTTTTTCCTCTTTCTGACTTACTTCACTCTGTATGACAGTCTCTATGTCCATCCACCTCACTACCTCACTACAAATAACTCAATTTCATTTCTTTATATGGCTGAGTAATATTCCATTGTATATATGTGCCACGTCTTCTTTATCCATTCATCTTTCTATGGACACTTAGGTTGCTTCCATGTCCTGGTGATTGTAAATAGATCTGCAGTGAACATTGTGGTACATGACTCTTTTTGAATTATGGTTTTCTCAGGGTATATACCCAATAGTAGGATTGCTAGGTAATATGGTAATTCTATTTTTAGTTTTTTAAGGAACCTCCATACTGTTCTCCATAATGGCTGTATCAATTTACATTCCCACCAACAGTGACACTCTATGACATAAATCACAGAAAGATCCTTCTTGATCCACATCCTAGAGAAATGGAAATAAAAACAAAAATAAACAAATGGGACCTAATGAAACTTAAAAGCTTTTGCACAGCAAAGGAAAACATAAACAAGACAAAAAGACAACCCTCAGAATGGGAGAAAATATTTGCTAATGAAGCAACTGACAAAGGATTAATCTCCAAAATTTATAAGCAGCTCATGCAGTTCAATATCAAAAAAAAAAAAAAACAAAAACAAAAAACAAAAAACAACCTAATCCAAAAATGGGCAGAAGACCTTAATAGATATTTCTCTAAAGAAGATACACAGATTGCCAACAAACACATGAAAGGATGCTCAACATCACTAATCATTAGAGAAATGCAAATCAGAACTACAATGAGGTATCACTTCACACCAGTCAGAATGTCAACATCAGAAAATCTACAGTAAGTGTTTTTAGCTGACTTTTATTTAAATAGGGAGGAGAGGGGAGTACTAGAGGTACCTTTATACTGAACACTACCCACTTATCAACTTTGCATTGAAAATATCTGAATTTCGTGTTTCTCATTTTGCTCCAACGTTCTGTCACTTGTTTGGTTCTATATAACTAATTCTTCCAAATTAACTAAGGTCTCATATTGAGGGGGAAAAAAAGCTCTGCACAATTTCACAGCATTCTCAAGTAGTTTGATTTGGGCTGTATTTGATAAACCCTCTCCTCCATGAACCTGCCCATTGTCCTAACTTTTCATACCCACATATCCCATCAAGTTATTCTATTTTTAGAAGACAGTTATCTTCTGCAGAATAATTATGTATCTGACTTTAGGAATGATGGGTTTTCTTAGGCAATACTTTATCTCTCAAAAAGTAAGTTAATAATGAAGTCAAAATCTTATAAGAAAGGTTTCTGACATGACAGAAATGTTTCTGACATGACAGAATTTCATTGAAAACAAAATGAAAGAAGCCCCCAAATTATTTAACACTGAGTGTTTATGACTAAAACAGAAATGTTAACTCAAAATCATTACTACAAACTAGAAATGCCCCAGTATATTCTAGGAGCTCATCTTACTATCCAATTCTCATTAGAATTAGTATCCAATTCTAATTTCCTAAACATGCTAAATTACATAAAGGTTAATCTTGCCCCCAACATGTGAAATTATCATTTGTTTTACTCCATTTAGTCTGCTATAATAAAATACCATAGACTGGGTGGCTTATAAACAAAATAAATTTATTTTTCACAATTCAGGAGGCTGTGAATTTCAAGGTCAAGACACCAGCAGATTTGAGGTCTGGTGAAAGCCTGCTTCCTTGTTCATAGATGGCCATGTTCTTACTGCATCCTCACGTGACAGAAGGATTGAGGGAGCACTCTGGAGTCTGTTACATAAGGATACTAATACCATTCATGAGAACTCATGACCTAATCACCTCCCAAGAACCTTGCCTCCAATACCATCACATTGGGGATGAGGTTTCATCTAGTGAATTTATGGGGTACATAAATCTTCAGTCTACAGCATCATTACATGCATTCATGCTACCCTTGATTATTTTAGCACATACAAGTCATAAGCAACTAGTTACTAAAATGATAAATACAAATCCATTCTTTTGGAAAATATTAATACATATTGATGATGCCACTTCCTATAATTTTATTTTCAATAAACTGATAGATGTGTTATTCTTATTATTTTTCTTAGCTCCTAATGCAAAATTAATTTTGGAGAGCTATAGATAAAAGTAGCTGGTTTTAGAAAAGTGACACAGCACACAAAATAATTGTATCCCAAAAGACTAAATTTAAGTGATTGCTGCAAGAGATTTAAAGGTTTCAGGAGTTCCAGCTTCCAAAACACTCTTTCTATAGTAACTTTAGTTTTTTGACACTAATATTGATAAGCATGTTAGTGAAGAAATATTTTCAATCTAAGCTCAATAAAAGTGGATATAAATCAATGTGTATACTTTGCTAAATTTGGCATATTAAATCACTTTTGGATTTAGAAAGTTGGATTTAAATCTCTCAACTTCAGAGAAACTTTCCTCATACCTTTAAATGTATGATATCATGAAAATAAATAATAAGATATAAGTAAATAAAAATAAAACCATTTTTTTCCTGCTCTAATAAATGACAATGCTCTTATAATACACAGAAAATTGTTTGAATGATCTTCAGAGCTTTGACATTCAGTAGAAAAATTTTATATTAGATTCCAGAGTAGTTGCCAGTAAGGAAAAGAACAAAAGGAAGAAAACTGAAGGGCTATTCCAAATAGCACAGAAAAGAGGAATAATGCAAACTAATGAGACAGGACAGTATTCCTGAAAGGCAGTTAAAAAGATGTATGAAAAGTCTTGAAAAACATACATATCTACTAATCTAGCAGTTTCACTTTTGGAAATGGAAACTTTTTCCTAAAAAGTAAACAATTGGGGAAAAAAATCTAAGATTTATATATGAACTCATTATATGTAATAGAAAAAATTAAAAATAATTCAAATGCTCAAGAATAGATGATCACTTAATTAAATTATGGTAATATGTATAAAAATTTAATGTCAAGAGAAATAAGTATTATCAAATGTTAGGTATAAAATTCAATAAAATCAGTAGACAAAAATATGAAAAAGCTGTATATGTGTGTTTCTGCACATATGTGTATACATGTGTGTCAGCTATACTACAACATGTCTGTGTGGTAGATTTATGAGGTTTCTTTTTTTTCTGTATACTCCATGAGAAACCATGAATTTATTTTATATACATATTATATTTAAAATTGATTATCCAAACATAAAATATCTTCTTATTTCTAGCATTAATATAGAGCTGCATGGCCTGTGAGTTAATATTTATCAAGTAGTTACTATGCACCAGGCAGTGTGTGGAGGCTTTCTACATAAAAGTATTCTGCATATATATTATGTATGCTTTTTTTGTAGTAGTGATACTTTTTTCTCAGTATCCAAATGCTTATGTTACAAAATACTCTCATCATTTACCTTATCTATTTTAATCCTGAAAATATTTCTAAAAATAAATATTATCCCTGCTTGACAGAAAGTTCATTAAGTTTTACAGTATACTAATATTTCTAACCTTCAGAAAATAATAAAATACAGATAGAACTATCTTAACTACACAAATATAGAAACTGAAGTTTAGAAAGTTTTAAAAATTGTCCAGGGCCACTCATCTCTAATTGTTATCAGGAATTAAGTCAAGATCTCTCCGACTTTAAATACGATTATCAATTTTTTTGCAGAGAAAAAATAAGGCAAGTAGAGGTAGCAAGAAACCCATGATCACACTATGATTCATAGGATGCAAACCAAGGTAATCTGACTTTATGTTATCTGGAGGCTGAGTCACTGCTACTCTGGCCCTTTATGAACGAAGATAAGAGTAAAGAGACCCAGAACAACTTTCTCCTGTTAAACCGAACTGTTCTTTGATTCTCAATGCCTTACCACCCAATCCCCAATCTCTCTGAATCTAAGAGACAGGTTTGGATGGTCAAACAGACCCCTGGCAAATGCAGTTTTATTATTACTAGTCAAGTGTCCTAAACATTCTGAATCCCATTTTCCTCCTTTGTAAAATGACACTGACTTCATAGAAGTGGAAGAATGTAGAAATGTGCAATAAAGCATAGTGTCTGGCACAGAGGAAAAAACTAATAAAATTATTTTCTTATTGCACATTCTCTTTGTCTGCACAAACATTTCTTCCTGTCTCCATTTCTGAGTCCTGCTTTTCCTTCAATGCTCTGCTTAATTTTTTTTCCTGCAGAAAATGTTATTTCTATATTCTGGAAGAGATCTCCTCCACTGCTGAATTCTTGAAGTAATTTCCTCCATCCCTTTATGGCAACCATAACAGTTTTACATTTTATCAGAGCCATATTGGTGCATGCCTTACTCTCCTACTTGGCTATATGCTCCTCAGCAAAATTCAGTTTTGTTCAAAATTCATGCAACACCTCTTAAGGGTCAGAATTCATATAAGTCATTGGAGATTCAAAGTAAAAAGGATCCCTGCCATGAAATTTCTCACAGCATTAGTGGGAACAAACCATTGATCTACTACTATGCAGATGAAGAAAGAAATGAATTAATTCATTATTTAACTTATTTATTGTCATGAGCTTTACATATTTTATCAACCAACTGTTAAGTACTCATACAAAACTTTTGAAGTATATATATATACGTAAATTTATTTTGAGTAATAAATATACATATATATGAGCATATGCATATTTATGTATAATAAATAACACAAATTTCTACAGGAACTTCATCCAATAACTGGTTTATGTAGTTTCATCTACTTTGAAGGGAGGCAAGAAGAAACAGAAATTACCTGTTATTTCTAACAAGATTTTCATTGTTGACACCTTAAAACCTAGTTATAGACCCTTTGAATAGTGACTGGATTTGGGTTTTGGACAAATCTGCATCAAAATTATGGCTCTACCTTCTATATATGTTCCCTGGGATAATAAATCAGTAACATTAACCACAACCCCAATCACAATCAAAACCAGTAAGCTACCAATTACCAGGTGTCTAACATACCAGGCATTATGTTAAGCATTACTGAAACCAAACAGGACACTGTGGGGCTCCTGGGCATGGAAGCCTTTCTGTGTCCCCTGTTTCTTCTTGCTAAGGAATATACCCCAGTGTCCATGACATTTCCTGAGTTCCAAAGGACAGATCTGAATAGTTGTTAATCAGGGAAGGGAGGGGATGAAGAGACGAGGGAGGAGCAGTCAAGAAACAATAGTACAACTTTGGGGTAGGGTCCTGGTTCTGCCTCAAGGGATACACAAAACAGTATCTTTAAGCTCTCTGCAGAACTACAACCTCACCAAAAGGAAGATGTTCCAGAGAGAAGGTCACAGTTTGATAACCTCAAGAAGTCACAAGCCTGCTGTGTCCCCCTTTGCCTGGCAAAGCAATAAATCTATTATTTTCTTCTTCACCCAAAACTCTGTCTCCAAGATTCGATTAGGCCCCAGTGTACAGAAGTCAAGTTTTTGGCATCATTACTACATATTATTTCATTTAGTCTTCATTAAAACTTTGAAATAAGTATTATAAAGCTATATAGACAAAAGAAAACCCAGGGAACCAAAGTAATTGGATTCAGTACCACATCTTTCTTACTTTAATGATCAGGAACTTAACTAGAAGCAACATGGTGCTTCCTGTTTGCATTCAGTTGCCTTATTAATAAAAAAATATATATATTATGGGACTTCCCTGGTGGTGCAGTGGTTAAGAATCTGCCTGCCAATGCAGGGGACACAGGTTTGAGCCCTGGTCTGGGAAGATGCCACATTCCGTGGAGCAACTAAGCCCGTGCACCACAACTGCTGAGCCTGCAAGTCACAACTACTGAAGCCCTCATGCCTAGAGCCCGTGTTCCACAATAAGAGAAACGACTGCAATGAGAAGCCTGTGCACCACAAGGAAGAGTAGTCCCCGCTCGCCACAACTAGAGAAAGCCCACACGCAGCAACAAAGACACAACACAGACAAAAATAAATAAATAAAATAAATTAATTTTAAAAAAGTAATTATATTTAACAGGGTTGTTGAAATGATTAAAGTATGTCAAATCATATAAAAGGTCTGGCATACCTGACTGATGTTCAATAAACTAGTGGTAAAATAACCAAGAATATATAGCAATATATAATGTGAGTGCTGGAATCAAGTCTTGTGATTTAGACTTACCTTTCCAGGCTGCCAAAAAATAAACTAGCCAACTGGAAGATTCAGTGAGTTACAAAGATCTCAAACAACCAGTTGATGGCAAAACTTGTAGAAGTTTAATTTCATCGTAGCTTGGACCTTGCAGTAGTAAAGTACTGTGAAAAACAGAATGAGATTAAGAGTTGAAAGATAACAATATTGTAAGAGATGAACCTCTGAAGAATTATGGAAAATTATATATATTAAGCATTGAGACAAAAATACAACTTAATAATTCTCCTTTGGCATATAAAAGTTTGACCATTCTCTTTTCCACTGAGAATGAAAAAAAAAAACCACACAAAATTGCAGTTAAATTGAGCAAGAACTCTAGATAAATGTGAAAGGCTGTTTTGCTGAAAATTAGAGTAGGTTAGTAGGGGAGGTCTGAGAAACACTCTCTCTTAAGGCTATAAAAATCAAATGGATAATGATCTCTTTGAGACGAATTAGGCTCAGTACTATGTATGCAGTGGAATAAATATGAAGCCATCTGGATCTCAATATTTAGTGATTTGTATTCTGCCAATGTACAAAATTGTCTTAATCTTTGTATCTTATTATATTGAAAAT
This sequence comes from Grampus griseus, assembly GCF_964374135.1. NCBI lineage: Eukaryota > Metazoa > Chordata > Mammalia > Artiodactyla > Delphinidae > Grampus > Grampus griseus. Next base: position 42,743,527 of record NC_139012.1, on the reverse strand, counting down.
TTGATATTTTGTATAATTAAGAGAAATCTTTCAAAAATTCAAGCATTTTAAATAAGCCATTCAGCTTTAAGATTCTCTCTAATACTGTTTCAGTTGAAATAACTCCTACAGTTGAAGACAAAATAATGGTTCCATTTTACTCTTTTAAATTCAGCAGTAAAAATGGTTTGTAATTATGGAGCACCTCTGTTCTGTGGAGCTTAATGTGTTTTGTGGACATTTCCTCATTAATCCTTCCACCTTTGTTTTAAGGTAGATATAATGGTAGTCATTATACAGATGGAGAACCTGAGGCTCAGAGAGGTTAATTGATTTGCCCAAGGTCACACAGCAAGTAAGTGATGAGGCTATGACTTCTGACTCAGCATCTAATGTCTTGCACACCAGGCCATTCAGATTTTCCCAATGGGGAGAAATAATCCATTCATTTTTATCAAAGTTCAACTCCAGGCTGCTAAATTCCTTGGGGCAAAGTTGCATAATGCAATTTCACACCACAGCATTGGCACACTGTCAGTTAACACAGAGGAGATCTCAAACTGAGCTGCAAGGTTACTAATAAAAATAGAGATGAGAAGAGGTCTAAAAATGGCTCTTTGAGATGCCTGAGTTTGTGCTGCTAAAAACTCACACCATCCTTCTCAACCAGGCTGCAGTATAGAAACCTGCAGACTCAGATGTAAAATTCTAATGATCATAAATGGTTTGAAAATATTTTTAAAGCAATAAAACAAACGTCTTAACTAGGTTATAGTAAAAGTGTTTTACAGGTGTGCCTCACTTATTTATGCATGTGTATTTTTATTGATTTGTCTCAAAGATAAAACCTTCTCTATCTAGTCTTTGGTAAGCATTCATAAATAAGCACCCTCATCCAAACAAGACAAATAACCAGCACATTAAAAAGTTATCACTTCAAAACAACAGCAAAACATTATGTGAATCCACTATCTAATCTGCGCAATAAATCTCTCCTTGTGTAAAACCTGAAGGAAGATATTCCGGAAACAAAGGTTGTCTGATTATTTGATATCCCAGTATCCTCTCTAAGTGAGCAGCACAGAATACCATTTTCTCAGTGGCTGAAGATGCAATAACACCATTCAGCATACTACTTGTACTGCTTACCCAAAATGGTAGGAATTCAGAGAAGTGCCAAAATGTAGCTTTCGTTATTCCAAATAAGTCTCAGAATGTTGTGAATTATTTTTCTCTCTGAAGCACAACCAACCAAAAACTGCAGAAATTCTTAGCTGATTTAATGTCCTATAGACACCGCAAAATGTTAGTGGAAGTAAAACAATAACAAAAATCCTTTCCCATAAAACAGTATTGACATTTAATTAGGGAATAGCCTCCTACTTGCAGTGGGTTGAAACTTTAATTCACCCCTGCAGACACTAAGGAACCGTCATTGCTGGCTTGTAAGGGGGTGGTACGCCAGAGCCTATGACATGGACTATTAGTGTCCCAAGACATATTTAGTTAAATCTCTCTTTGCAGGTCTGGATCCACCTGGCACTCAGTGTAAGGTCAATGATACTTATTCCCTATCTCTTCAGAGAAAGATGGAAATAAGCAAATCTTGCCCCTCAACAATTCCCTATCTGAAGAAGTAAACTCAATGAGGGTGAGAATCTTCCTGTTCACTAATGAATCCCAAAGCCTACAACAAAGATTTTCAATAGAAATTCATCAATTGAATAAATAAAATGAAAAGAATCAATTGTTAAAAACAAAGTCATGCTAATGACTCTGTGCACATACCTTAGAAAGTTATTTCCGTTCTTTCTACAAGTGGAATATATCATGCATATATGGTTTCTGGAAGAAAGTAGTCTCCAAACTTGTGCCAAATTGTGGTTTAATGTTTCTAAATTTCCTAATGGTGAAGAGTCAGACAGGCTGGATTTTAATCACAATTCTAACACTTAATAACTTTATAACCAACTGTACACAGGTTACTTAACCTCTCTGTGTCTCAGTTTCTTCTCTAAAATGAGAGTAATCATAAAGCCTAACTCATATGGTTATTGTGAGGATTAAATGAGTTAGTATATGTAGAACTCATGTCAAGTTCCGTGAAAAAATATTAAATGTTACATAAGTATGAATTATTATTAATTAGTAATAGAGATGGGCCTGCCTGTGGATCCTACTTCAAATGATGTTATCAAGTTATAATTACATCATAATTGCTAAGAATTTTTTTCTCCATAGAGAGTATGAATAGAACATTAGCCCCTCCATCGTTTAAAGCAGGTGTTTCTCCTTCTGGCCTCCCATATTCCCACAAAATAACAGCAAACAACAATTCTTACATGCATAAGAATTAAACTAATCTTTTAAATTCTGAATAATGTGTAAAATCTGAATCTTATGCAAAGCATCTCTTTGCCAAGTCACTGGGTTTCCTTGTTTCCTAAAAAATTGAGACATTACTTATTTGAAACAAAGAAAAATTAGGCTTGATCTCAAGAATGTGTCAACTGGGATTCTTGGCAAGTACACATATCAAAGTAACCTTAAGAATGTGTGCTCATCAGCACTAGGATATAGCTTGTTACTTTTGGCTGTTGCTGTTGGGTCAAAAAGAGGACTTTGGTCTGGAATTCATATCCTTAACATAGTATCCCCCAGAGACAGGCATTTACCTCCAGATTGGATTTTTTTTCTCTTACAACATCAGACAAAATTAGTTTCCCAGGGAAACCTCTGGCTTTTGGACCTGCTAGCCAGCCCACAAGATGAGAGGTGTGTATCAAAAAAACCTCTCAGGGCAGGGCCAATATTCCAGATTTTAAAAATCACAAATATCTTTTTTTCTCTTTTTTGTAACAGGTACCACAAAACAAAACAAAACAAAGAAAGGGAAGAAAAAGAAATAAAAGAAAATGAAACACCAAATAATTAAAATGACTATGGCAAGAAATGTCATATTTAACTGTCCAATAATGATGAAAATGTAATGGTCATTCCAACTTATTCTAGTATCTCCCCTTTGCTAGTTAGCAATTAAACAATGTCAGTATGAAACAATGTCAGTGACTTTCAAATGCACTCACAGCCTCCCTCACAACTGCTTCTTTCCTAATCTCAGAACTAAAATCACAATCCAGAAAGTCACACTCATAGTTGTTCTTAAACCCTCTCTTTCCATTACACTTCACATGTAATCCAATAGGTGATTCCATAGACTCTATGTATAGAATATATTATAAATTGGATCACTCCCCCTTCTTCGCTGTTACTTCCCTAGTCCAAATTCTACTTCAACAGCCTCCTAACTCACCTCTCTGCTTCTAGTCTCACCTCACTCCTTGGATATCAAAAGTGATCCTCCATCCATTAAAGCATGTCCAATGGTTTCCCTTCACATTTAAAATAAATATCAAACTCTTATTTTTGGGTACAAAGCCCAACATGCCCTAGCCCTGTCTACCTTTCCTACTACCACTACTATACTCTTGTTGACTTAAAACAAATAGACTGTCAGTTATTTCTCTAGCAAAAATGAATTTATTTAGGATCAGCCGAGAACTACAATTTAGTATCTGCAACCATGATGAGCCATGTTCAAGTCCCCATACAGCAAGGGAAGGAGAACTCTTTTATAGAGGGGAAAAGGAAGTTGGGTGGGGGAGGCGGTGGTTGGCTGAGTTGTTGCCAGAAAGAAGAGGAGTCTTTCTCTCTGTTAGGCTCTGCTATCTTTGCAGAGCATGAAAGCTCCCTCTTCTGGTCTACTGACCCTATTTAATTGAGGTTTCTGGGTTTTTTGGTTTTTTTTTTTAAACTCTGCATCAGCCATGTAGATTTCCTTTGTGTTCTTTGAATAATCCTAAACTTATTCCTGTCCCAGGGATTTAGAATTTGTTGTTTTTCAACCAGAAATGTTCTTTTCTGAAATCTTCATGTGACTGGCTACCTCATTATTCTGGTTTCAGATCAAAGGTTACCTCCTTAGATTAGTTTTCTGATATGATCCACGCTAAAATAATCTCCACACACCCTATCTCTTGTTCTGCTTTATTTTCTCATATATTTATTTATAATATAAATTATTCTTCCACTTGAATATAGATCAGAATTTTGTCTGTGTTATTCACTACTCTACTCCTAGGTCCTTGACAAACAGCATACATTTACTAAATATTTGTTGAAGGAGAAAATGGATGAAAAAATGAAATGAAGTAATAAATAATCAAAGAAAGGTAAGGATATAGTAAAGATCACCAGGTCTAAATCCCTTATTCTAGAGATGGGACAATAAAATAACTTGCTCAAAATAACAAAAATAATTACTATTATCTGTGTGTCTAAAATCCTGAACTGTTGGTATTCAGGTTATCACCATTTCCATTAGCCATACTGCCTTCCAAAGCCATAAATGTTGTGAGGGAACTGTAAAAGTCTACCAAGTAAATCATACACTTGCCATAAAAAAAGAAATAAAAAACTTACTGTAAATCAATTCATTGTTTTCAAAACCTAACCTGCCTTGGAAGCACAGTTTACATCCCGATATATCTATATCCTCCTCCTTACTATTCCAAATTTCACTGTCATCTTTCTCTGAATTCAGAACCTGTATATTTTTTGAGTACCTGAATATACAGCCAATAAGTGACAAAAATTAAGTAAAATATAGCATGACACATTAGCATAATTGTGATTAAAAAAAAGTGAAACAGGAGAGAAGGAAAGAGATTGGGAATGAGTTGTAGGGCCAATTTTAAATGAGATAAGCAAAAACCTGAAAGAGTTATTTGTTAAAAAACTTTTTGACATTTTCAATATTTTTAATAAAGAAAGAAATTTAATATTAGCTGTTATTCCTTCTATGGAATGCAATCTTTACTTATTTCTAAATAGAGAAATTTTCCTTTTCTCATATTTTACTGTAGAAAGTACACAAATTCAGAAAAATCTATTAGCCAAGTTAATGATTGAGTATTGGTAGATTTCCCCTGTTTTCTTCTAATTCACATGAGGTTTGAATTGCTAAAAATCAATTTTTTAATTTAACTTATTTTAGATTTGGTTTGACAACATCCTTTTCCTTCTTCTGAACACAGTCCCTGTCCCTCCCTGTTCAGTAAATTTCAAGTATTTTCTATATACTCTATGAAGCCTCATGAAATAGCTTAATGGCATGGAATGGTGAAAATGTAAGGATGAAGTGTGTTACAGGCTATTATGTTTATAAAATATAGTTAAAGATTAATCTAGCAGCCACAAATGTCTTTTAAAAATTGGCAGTCTAATGGTGAAGTAAACACAGACACATAATTTGAGGAAAAACTATTTTTTTTAATTTTAACTTTTCTTTTTTTTAAACTACAGATATTTACAAAAAGCTATCTCATTCTGTCTTGCATTATATTCAGTATGCATCAGGATGATACTCCCAGGAGAATTTTCAGGATTATTCATCCTTTGAATAATGGCTTGTATGTGGGCTTCAAAGAAAGGCAGTAGGAGTGGGAAGAAAAACATTTTCATTTCCATAGGAATGTTCTGAACTTCCCAGGGGAAGCTGGGAAATGATTTTGTTGAACTGGCTGTCAAGTGTTGAGGACACTTGACAGCCAGTTAAGTGGCTCAGTGCATTCACAGTAAAAACTACTTTTCCTCCTCCCCATATCCTAGTTTTATGCATGAGAACAACTTGGTATTCAACTAATGCATAAGCTTACTTATAGTACAGGGGATTCATTAATGGGTAATGCAGAGAATAAGTGATACAATGTCATCCACAGAAAAAGCAAAGTGCTCCCTTGTGGCAGGACAAGGTTTCATTCTGTCTGATCTGAATTGAAAGAGTTGTGAGCCCCTTCTCTGCTTAGAGAGTTTGGCTTTTCAACAGGAGCTGCTGAAGAAATGTAGAGTTTTGAAAAAAGCAAGTATATTTTGATCAGCATTAAATTCAGGGCACTAATCTTCTACTACTCCTTATCATGTGTCTGGCAATACCTCACTTGGCCAAAGAAAAGTGGGTTTAATTCAATGGGAAACAGATGGCTTGAGTGTGTAACCACAATGCACTTAAGTCAGTTTTATATGCTGACTCTTCCTTTGTTTTTACCTAAGGGTTTGCAAAAATTTAAAATATGAATCTAATGGCATGAGCATATATAGCACTATCATACTACACATAAATATTGAAACTGGATGGAGTCAACATAATAGAGCTGTTAGAATTCTTTCCCATATAATTAATATTAAATCTGAGCAACGAGAATACATCGTCTTTTGTGTTTTGTTTCTAGTTAAGAATTTTTTTTTGATTTTTAAATTTTTTAAAAAATTTATTTATTTATGGCTATGTTGGGTCTTCGTTTCTGTGTGAGGGCTTTCTCTAGTTGTGGCAAGCGGGGGCCACTCTTCATCGCGGTGCGCGGGCCTCTCACTATCGCTGCCTCTCTTGTTCTCTGAGGAGCGCAGGCTCCAGCCGCGCAGGCTCATGGGCCCAGTTGCTCTGCGGCATGTGGGATCTTCCCAGACCAGGGCTCGAACCCGTGTCCCCTGCATTGGCAGGCAGATTCTCAACCACTGCGCCACCAGGGAAGCCCAGAATTTTTTTTTTTTTTTTTTTTTGGATGGGATCTAAAGTCTTTAACAAGTCTTATCACAATTCTCAGTGTTTTGTTTTTAATACTCTATTCATGCAGGTAATGGATGACATCTATAACAAAAGTTCTTTTTGTCATATATGTAGTTTTCTACTCTCAGGGATTTTCTTTTTTAAATGAATGCAAAAGTGTTTCTTGTAAAGAGTATAGATTCTGATCACTGAGAACTTTACCCACTGGTTCATTGATTGCATCACCCCCATCAGCATCCAGATATCAAAATTTATTCATTGAGTTTAAGAATGATTTTAGGGCTTCCCTGGTGGCGCAGTGGTTGAGAGTCTGCCTGCCGATGCAGGGGACGCGGGTTCGTGCCGCGGTCCGGGAAAATTCCACATGCCGCGGAGCGGCTGGGCCCGTGAGCCATGGCCGCTGAGCCTGCGCATCCGGAGCCTGTGCTCCGCAACGGGAGAGGCCACAACAGTGAGAGGCCCGCGTACCGCAAGAAAAAAAAAAAAAAAGATTTTAATAATTTATTGAGTGTCTGCTATGTACCAAGACCTATGTTTAGTGTGGGAAATTCAGCATAAATAAGGCAGACAAGGAAACATTGTGGGGATTTTAAGAGAAGGAGATCTATGAAGATTGGTGTGAGAGGAATAAGAGAGACTACAAGGAGACCAGCAAAAAGCATCTTGTTTTGCACTTGGGTAGATGTGATTGATGGTGGATAGGTCCAGAGTAGTTGCAGTTGAGGTAAAGAATAGTGAAAGGACAGAAATGAAGCTCACAGATTGGACAGAGAGGCAGAGGTCATACTTGTTGCTAACAAAATTTCTGGAAGCCAGATTATTTATTAAGACAGGTTAATTGGAGGGGAAACTAGTTGCAGGGGAATATGAGTTCAATAAGAGTTCAATTTTGGACTTTCTGTGATATGTTTGGCAAATAGAAAGGATCAGTGAAAAAAATAGCTATATGATTCTGATGCTCAATGTCAATGACTGTGTTCAGAATATACTATTTTTTCTGATTCATTGAGATGTATTTTTGTACTTGAAGTTATGAAAATGGATGAGGGTATTTTAAGAAGAATGACTAAAACCACAATATAGAAATTTTAAAGCCAAACCCAGAGGAACTTAAAATATAAGGATTAGGTAAAAGTGATAAAACTAGAAGTAGGGATCAAAAATGTAGCCAAAGAGGTAAGAAAGTTAGAAAAGTGTGATATTTTTTCTTCCATAAGGAAATGCTTCAAAAGAAGTGTATCTATTTGTGTCCAATGATGTGAAGAAACCAAACAAATAAAATAAATAAATAATTGAGCCTGTGTTGAAATAAACAAGGAGATCTGAAAGGATAGAATTTTCTCTTTATAAACTGATGCACAGCAGGGATGACAGCCTCCGAAGAAACTACTTCAAAGAGATTAAACGGGGAAGGGGATTTGTAGGGCTTTTGCAGATGGAGCCATGCTAAGGACAAGTAGGGGTGATTCTGGGAAAATAAACTGCAAGGCTTTAAACATTCTGACATGCAAGCTTTCAGCAAAATAGTACACGTGTTGGTGTGAGTAAAAACAAAATGACCCCTGCAGGTTTCTTGAGAAAGGTACAGGTTGTTATTTCTAGTAACCTTGCTTTAACTTGGGCTAGAGTGTTTTTTATTTTCACCTGGGGTAAATGGGGCTTGGGCAAAGCTTATAAGAATAGAAAGATCCAAGTGATTTCAGGACAATACAGTCTTTCAACTGAAATCTATTATTTGAATACATCAACATGGATGCCATTGTTAACAAAGCCAGATTGGAATATGTTGAGAAGTAAATTAAAGAAGAAAGGTCTTCCCTGGTGGTGCAGTGGTTGAGAGTCCGCCTGCCCATGCAGGGGACGCGGGTTCGTGACCCGGTCTGGGAATATCCCACATACTGTGGAGCGGCTGGACCCGTGAGCCATGGTCGCTGAGCCTGTGCGTCCAGAGCAAAAGAAGAGAAAGTTTTATTAGGAGTTTGGAAAACTCATTCGAGAAAGTCAACTCTAAATTAAAGATGAGAGAAAGGAATAGTTAGAGCTGTGTGCAGTGGATGGAAGAATGTGCAGAATTGAGTGATTATTTATGTATCAATTATTAGAATTTTTATTTATTATCAAGATATTGTTAATATATTATTTACCACTTTTATTATTTATGTATTGACGTGATAAACTAGAACATAGGAAATGAAGTGAAAAGATCCAGTGGAAAGGAAAATGTTGATGATAAAATATAGAAAATAATCAACAGTACAAGGTTCGGGAGATTAAGGAATAAAATCAAAACAACAGGTAAAGCATATAGACTTTGAGGGAACTTCTTTTGTCTAATTGCATCAGGATAGTGGAAAGTGACTTTAAATTTGGTGTTGAAAAGTTTAGAAAATCCCCACTTGTGACTTCTATTTTGTCTATGATGAAAACAAAAGTCCTCTGACAAGAGTGGGAATAAGGGAAGATGAAATATACAAGAAAGCTGAAAAAAATGATATTGTTATTCAGGAGAGTGGAAAGAAAAGCTGGCAAAAGAAATAGTAAAACTGATTAGAAATAATAATGCTCAATAATTAATCACCATTCACTGTTATGGATTCAAATGTTCAGGAAATAGTATTATTCTTCCCAACTTTATTCAGCTGCTTGATTCAGCTATTGAAAATAGAGACGGCTGAATTCATCCATAGTTAGAAATTCGGCAAGAAAGTAAACATTTCCTTTTCACATAAGAATGTAAGTATCCAACAAAAGTAAGAAATCTCCTTTCAGAAAAGCAGGTAGTATGTACCTTGAGAGGGTGAGAATATAAATAAGAACATCAGGATGGACAAAAGTGAAAATACACACAAAAATAGAAGACAAGATGAGGTAAAAAAAATGGAGGAGTAGCTGTACAGGATAGATAAAATAAGAAGAATGAAAAAAAATTTTTTTTTGAAAAATACAAGATAAAAAGGCAGAATTTTATATCCTTTCCCACAAAATTAGTACATCTTATGTAATTTTGCATAAAATTTAGTTGCAGATCTTAAGTTTTAATCAGAGATTGGCAAACTACAGCTCATGAGCAAAATCTAGCCTGTGGGCTGTATTCATAAATAAAGTTTTATTGGAACACATCGATGCCCAGCCATTTGCATATTATCTAGGGCTACTCTTGTGCTGCCAAGCTGAAGTTGAAAAGTTGCAACAAAAATCATATGGTCTGGGCTTCCCTGGTGGTGCAGTGGTTGAGAGTCCGCCTGCCGATGCAGGGGATACGGGTTCGTGTCCTAGTCTGGGAGGATCCCACATGCCGCGGAGCGGCTGGGCCCATGGGCCCGCTGAGCCTGCGCGTCCGGAGCCTGCGCGTCCGGAGCCTGTGCTCCACAACGGGAGAGGCCACAACAGTGAGAGGCCCGCGTACCGCAAAAAAAAAAAAAAAAAAAAAAAAAAAAATCATATGGTCTTCAATGCCTAAAATATTCACTAGCTGGAAATAGACACAAAAAGCTTACCAATATCTAAATAAAAGCGATGAGAATGCTACATTTAAACTTTATATTCTGAATAATAATTTTAAATGCAAAATTAATTCTTCAATCTCTTAAAACTCATTCAGTTAACAGATGTTTTTGAGCCCAGTGAAAGTACTGGGCTGTTTTTGAAACTCTGACTATCCAACAGTCACAAAGATGAGGGATGTGTTTGACCTTAACAAGTATAAATTTCAGTACAAAGGAAAATTAAACAACTGCAATAGATAATTAGTCAGCATTAAATACTAAACAGAAAGTCAGAAATTTGTAGGAAGACAAGTTACTTTAGGTTGGTTTCAGAGACGCTTCCCCAGCACAAAGAAAAAGGAGATCCTAATATGTTAGAACACATTTCAGGCAGAGGGACTAGCTAAAGAAAAGGCTCTGGAGCTAAAAATTAGTTTGACATATTCAAGAAACAGGAAGCAGGTCTGTTCCCTGGAATTATCAGGCAGGTGGGAGAGTAGCTTTAGAACATGTTAGTCAGATAGATGAAAGTCAGTTCATGTTAACACCTTGTAAATTGGATAGCAGACTGAGTTTTATTTCAATTAAAATGGAAGAGCCCTGAATTATTAAAGTAAGTAAGTGAAATGATATGACTTAGTTTGAAGTGAATTACTCTGGCTGCTCTGCAGAGTTGTAAGGGGTTAGGTGGAGAAAAGATTGTAGGTACAAAGAGGAGAAGCTGGGAGACTAGTTAGAAAGCTACTGTAATTTTCAAAGCTGGTGTTGAAGGTGGTGTGGGTGTATATGGATGGTAGTGAAGATGGACAAAACTGAACTGATTCTAGGATTTTTTTTTTTTAAAGAAATAGATGCAATAGATTTTGTTGATGGAATGAAATAGGGATGAGAAATATAAGTGAACAAAAGATAACTTCTCTGGTTTTGACATGAGCAATTTAGTGGATATAGGAATAGAACCCCTTTTAGTACATTTAGTACATTTAGTATGAAGAAGGTAAAAATGTGGGGAGAAACCAAGGGTTCTCTTTTAACAATGTCAAGGGAGGTGACTTTATGTCCTAGTGGAAAAGTTACATAATTAATTTGTTATTTATCTGTAGCTCTAAAAAGATCAGCATTAGATATAGTTTGTGATAGTTATATTGGGTTATGGGGGACTAGACGGACTAATCTCAATATTATACTAAGATAGAAAATAGAAGGGAGCAGAATGGAAACTACAACATTTAAGAGTCAAGAAAGAGGGACTTCCCTGGTGGCTCAGGGAAGAATCCACCTGCCAATGCAGGGGACACAGGTTCGATCCCTGGCCTGGGAAGATCCCACATGCCGTGGAGCAACTTAGCCCATGTACCACAACTACTGAGCCTGTGCTCTAGAGACCATGAGCCACAACTACTGAGTCTACATGCCACAGCTACTAACCCCCACACTCCTAGAGCCTGTGCTCCACAACAAGAGAAGTCACCGCAGTGAAAAACCTGCACACCGCAACGAAGAGTAGTCCCCGCTCACCGCAACTAGAGAAAGCCTGTGCACCACGACTAGAGAAAGCCTGCGTGCAGCAATTATGACCCAACACAGCCAGAAATAAATAAATATAAAATAGATAAATTTATTTAAAAAAGAATATATGGTACATAGATATAAAGAAATACCCCTCAGCCATAAAAAGATGAAATCTTGCCATTTGCAACTACATGGCAAGATTATAAGAGAGTATAATGCTAAGTGAAATAAGTCAAAGTAGAAGACATATAGAGTTTGATTTTATGATTATAAAAGCAAAATAAATAAATAAATAAATGAACAAACAAAAGCAAACAAACAAACAAAAAGTCAAGAAAGAGGTATAACACAAAATATGGGGTAGGAGTACAAGGGAGATGGCAGACAAAATGGTGAATATGGTGTGAAGGAAACCAGGAGAGTAAAGACTTAAATATAAGAGTCACTGTTTCTAATGTGTATATATAGTAGATAAATAATAAAAACATTTAATTTTGAATCTGGAAATATAGAGTTCTTTGATTTTGATGGAGTTGAGGGAATGGAAGACTGATGAGATTGAGGAGAGGGTGTGAAATGAGGACATGGATATAGTTTCTAGAATCAAACTTTTCAAGAACTTTTTAAAAATACATAGGTACAAAGGGGTATTGTTGTAGGGCAGAGAGAGGATACAGTGTCAAGGAGTATTGCTAATAGAGGAAATTCTAGGGTATGTTTTACTCCTATGTGAATAATCCAGTAGAGAGGTCTTGAAATATTGATACTGGGGTTAATTAAGGGAGGAACATTCTGGAAAAGAAGGGGGAGGAGGCTGATCTCTAAAGAAGCAGAGGAAGGGTTAACCTAAATGTATAGCTATGACTATGCATTGTAAAAAGAAGGGAAGTACAGATATGAATAAGGATGTGCAGAGGTTGATACATTTTTGGTAGGCACATGAAGTGGTTCCTGCCAGATTACTTCTATTTTCTCCATAATAGATGAGATTATGTCATCAGTTGAGATTTTTCTGGCACTTTAGCATATTCCTGTCCTCTGTAATGCTCATGCCATAACCCCAGAAATTGCATTTCCCAGGCTTCCTTGCCATTGAAGTTTGGAGATGTGTTGCCAGTATGAAGCCCCAAGTGCTGTCAAGAAAAACAGGAAGCAGTGGGGCTTTTGAAAGGGTAGAACATAAACTTGGGTTCCTGTGGCAACTGTATCAGGGAAGTGCCTGCTTCTTCAGGGCGGTGACAGTTTCCTAAAGTTACTGACTTCCAGATAACACTACCTTCCCTCCTCATGTATTTCAGTCCTTCCAACAATTTTGCAACCTAAGTCCCATTCTTTTCTGCTTCTAGTATCTAGAGTGATAGCTTCTGTTTTATTGCCTGGATCCTGATATCAGTGAGTGAATTCTGAGGAAGAGAAGATAGGAAAGAGTCATAGTCAGAAGGCTGGCACGTGATGCATATAAAAGCAACCCTTTAATGATTGCAATAAGACAAAATTGCAGACCTCCAGCTACTTAGCCCCCTTCATCTTGCCTCTGCTATAGTGTGTGGTTCATTAAGCAACTCCAGAGAAACACCCAAGGATCATGGAACCTAATTTTAAAATCCCCAATAGATGCTTTACTATTCTTTAAGATGTTAGCAACAGTGTTTACTCAGCCAAAATCTGACCCCTGTTAATGGCAGAACTTCTTAACTTATTAGGCCATTTTATTCTTTAAGCAAATTTATTTTTTTTAATAAACTCTTAAATACACCATTCTATTCTATGACTGTAACTTCTTTCCCTTGGTCTAAGTGTTTGCTTTGTGACCATTCTGAAAAGAAAAAAAAAAGTCTCAATAACAACCCTGTAAATATTTTAAGATCTCTATTACGAGAACTCTCCAGTTTTTTTTCATCTTCAGTATAAAATCCCCCACCCTGACCCCAGTCTCTCCTTGTAGATAATGATACTGAATCTATTCAATATCCATGCTCCTGTCTTCTGGACCTAATCAGGTTGCTTAATACCTCTCTTAAGTTCTGGCAGCTAGAATTATATAAATACAGTATGAGTGGCCTAGAAAAAAAATTGGACAATTGCTTCCCTTGCATTTAACTTCACATCAGCATTAATAGCAAAGTTAACAGCACTGATAAATATTTCAGTAACAGTCAATTAAAATAGTTAAGACTTTGTTTTTGGCATTTCATGTGGTGTATTTGGCTATGTCATCTCTACTTTATAAATTTAGTTTTTAGACTTAAATTCAAGGCTTTATATCCATGCTTATTTAACTTTGCTTCATTAAATTTGGCTTGATGCCAGATCTTTTCTTGGCTGCCCCTTCAGTCATGCATTGCATTCACTATATCGTGGCATCTATTATATCAGTTGGCAGATTTTATCATGACAGTATTATTACTTTCATCTAAGTCAATGTCTACACTATTTATGGATGATTACTACAGGATGACATCGGAAACTTGAAATTTACATTGTTCAGACATCAGTGCACTATTTAGGACATCAGAATTGAGACCATGCAGAATAAAAAATCCAAAAGATGGAGACATGTGGGGAAAAAATATAGGCTGAGACCAAAGATGATAGTCTAAAGAATCATACAAGTAAGGAAGGTACTATATTATTTGCTAGCCCTCCCATAACAAGAACCACAGATTGGGGGTGGGGGGGGAGGGGTTGGGCATAAACAGCAACAATTTATTTTCTCACAGGTTGGAGGCTGGAAATCCAAGATCAAGGTTTCAACAGAGTTAATTCCCTCTGAGGCCCTCTCTCCTGGGCTTGCAGGTGACCACCCTCTTGCTGACTCTTCACAGTCTTTCCACAGACTATGTGATTTTTTAAGGAGATCGCCAGTTAATTGCTCAATGGCACTTCAAACTCAATATATTCAAAGTTCAACTCATTTTCTGCTCATGTTCATACCAGTTATTCTTCCTGTGTTACTTCTTCTGATTGATGGGTCAGTCATGTACCTAAGGGCTCAGGGTAGGGGAACCATTGGGAAACCATTATCCCAATGGTTTTCCACACTCACTGCTATTAGGATAAATTCAAACTACTTACTATGGTGTCACAAGGCCATATACATGACCTGGCCTTTCATCTTAGACATTATCTCCTATTACGTTCCCTTCTTTTACTATATTTCATGTACACTGGGCATCTGCTCATCCTTAGAAAAGTACACCAAACTATTCTCAATCTCAGGATATTTGATTTCCCCTTGACCTCTTCTTAGAACGTTATTCAACAAGATTTTCAGATGACTTATTCATTCTCAACATTCCGGTCTTATCTTAAATGTCTCTCATTGGTAAGGTCTCAGCTCAAATGTCACCTCCATAAAGGATTTTTTCTTGACTACAATATCCAAATTAGGTCCCCTAGTGTCATCACCATTTGTCACTCTCTGTCCTATCACCTGCTTTGTTTTCTTCACCTATTGTAACATGCATTATTCTTAAAATTTATTATATAGTTAAACACGACCATTCTACTTATATTACAAAAAATATTTAAACTATTTAAAACAATTTTAAACATCTGGTCTGATAACATGAACTTTTTTTAATAAACTGTAATTATTAAACTTAATAGTAGGGCATTAAATTATAATTATTAACTTCTCAAACTGTATAGACTCAAAAGAGCATTAAATCCATTTCACATAATACTTTGCATGATTTAAAACATTGAAAGGGGAAAACAAATAATATGGTAATAGTACTTGATGTACAAGTGGGTCTTTCTACTTTATTGATCCAGTGCATGAACAAGACTCATATTTGTTTTGTTTACGTCTGTTAAATGAAAGCAGGAAGTGTAAGAGCCATATATATCATAGTTCCTAATATAATGGACTGTGGCTGTCTAGCATAACTGGACCATTGTGTTTGCCTCATAACAAAGTACTGGAGGGTTCATTCAAAAACTACATAAGCCAGGTGGCATACTAATTTCCATGTCAGTATATCATTGGCTACACAGTAATAGAATCTTAAGGCAGATAGTGTTTTGAAAAATAATTACACATGGGAAGTCTCTTATCTGGGAGAAAGAATGTTTAGAACATATCTATTTCTATAATGTAAAAGAGTCTTAAATATGAACCCTAATGTTAGAGTAAACAGATATCATCCAGGTCAATTATTTTACCAAATTACAGAATTCTATCACAAAATTCTGAAAAGTTCTGGCTCATCCTTTCTTTAAAATCTTCCAAGGATGAGTAACTTGATATTTCACATGTAATTTCATTTTTAAAACAAAACAAAATTTCTAATTATAAAACTTCTTTTTTAAAGCTGAATGTTAAAATCCCCTTTAGTTCTTCTTTCTCTAGTGATGTATTAAGTCTATTCCCTATCCAAAACCAGTCCCATTTTTGCTTTGATAATGGATATGATACCCACCTCCCAATCCTAGGCCCAATGTTATTCTGATTGCAATACTATGGAATTGTTCAAAGTTGATTTGGTTGATATGTTCCTGGAGAGAATACAATACAATTAAAGTATCTTGGATAACAAAGTAACACATTATAGATTCACAGAATCAACAAACATAAATCTAAAAGTGCATTGTATATCACTCTCCATTATATTCTCTATTCTATCTTATAATCCTGCAGTCTCTCATGAATACCTCCAATAATGGAGAAGTTTCTGACTTCAAAGACAATTATTTCTATTTTAGCCAATATAGCAATTTCAAGTCTAGTAGAAATCATATATTTAATAGAAATCAGATGTTCTTCAGTTTACATATTTAATATTGCTTCCAATATTTTAGACCTATAACATAAACGTCACTGCTTTCACAAGACAAATTGTTCAAATATTTAAAGAGAGCTAGTTAAGGAGTTCCCTGGTAGCACAGTGGTGAAGAATCCACCTGCCAATGCAGGGAACACAGGTTCGAGCCCTGGTCCGGGAAGATCCCACATGTCGCAGAGCAACTAAGCCCGTGAGCCACAACTACTGAGCCCACGTACCACAACTACTGAAGCCCGTGCACCTAGAGTCCATGCCCCGCAACAAGAGAAGACACCACAATGAGAAGCCTTAGCACCGCAACGAAGAGTAACCCCCGCTCGCCACAACTAGAGAAAGCCCGCGCGCAGCAGTGA
Organism: Grampus griseus; assembly: GCF_964374135.1. NCBI lineage: Eukaryota > Metazoa > Chordata > Mammalia > Artiodactyla > Delphinidae > Grampus > Grampus griseus. The sequence goes on along the minus strand of NC_139012.1, from coordinate 42,726,786 downwards.
AGACCCAACGCAGCCATAAATAAATAAATAAATAGGTAGATAGATAGATAGATTAAAAATAAATAAATAAAGAGAGAAAGTTATTCACTGCCTCCCACTCCCATCTCCCAAATCTGCATTTATTTTGTTTTATTCTAAACACTACTGTTTGATTGCACAACCTAAGATTGCAGAAAGATTTTTGATATGCAATCACATTCATATTCTGCTTATAGTCTAATAAAATTCTTACTGTTATTTCCTACACTGTACTTTTTTCATTCCTGTGTTTTTGTGTATTTTCAGATTTTCTCAGTGTAGTATTATTGAGATCTAGATATTTAAGATTAAGTTGTGAGTTTGGAAAACTTGATAAAAGGGGTTGATAGATCCAATTTTATTTCTACAGACATATCCTAGACCACTGTTTGTCCAAGTATTGTGTACTTCTCACTGGTGGGTCATTCACTGATTCATTTCTCCATTCAGTATATATTTATCATAGGCTTATTTGTGTGCAAATAATATTAGTAAAAATGTTCAACTTAAATTTTTTTGACAATGGCAGGAAAGTCATACACTTTCAAATAGGCTATAGAATAGTATAAACTGTATTTTGAAGTTTGATCTTTTCTGCAAGCTAGTTATATCTGGTAGACACTTTCTTGTGATGCTGGGCAATAGCAGCGAGCTGCAGCTCCCAGTCAGTCACAGGATCACATGGGTAAACAACCAATACACTTACAACCATTCTGGATCCATTTTTTTACTTTCACTATTAGTATTCAATAAGTTATATGAGATATTCAACACTTTATTATAAAATAGGCTTTGTGTTAGAAGATTTACCCAATTGTAGACTAATGTAATTGTTCTGAGCATGTTTAACTTAGGCCAGGCTAAGCTATGTTTGGCAAGTTAGGTGCATTAAACACATTTTTGACTTAATGATATTTTCAACTTAGGGTGGATTTGTCAGGACATAACCTCATTGTAAATCTAGGAAGATTTACAGTACAAACAATATAGTTACTACCTCAAGTGGTTTATTTTAAAGAACTAATTAAAGTATCCATATAAAAGAACTTAACATAGTGCTTGATACATAAAAGTAAATCAATAGAGCAGCTTTTCTGTCATCATCATCATCATCGTTATTTTTTTGTTGTTGGTATTTCTTTAGACCTTCTCCTTAGGTTGCTATGACCTGTGACTGAGACCATCTTAATGTTTCCCTCAGCATGACTAAATTTTAGACAGGTTTCATCCTGACTGTAAGTCTCGGGTCACCCTTTTCTTAGAGCATTTGCTTTATAAACTTGCAATTATAAATTATTTTTCTTCCCCTTTGAGATGTAAGTTTTATCCCAGCATCTTGTTAGGTTTTACAACTCAGGAATGTCTTTCTCAAGGACCTAAGAACCATCTCTTTACAGTGTAATTATCAAGAAAGCTAGCACCCCTATCTTCCAGTCTCTGTTCTGCTTTTATAATCTAGGCCCAGAAAATCAAACCACTTTTTGAACAACCCCCATCCAGTTGCCTTTTGATTTTCTCAGTGTAACCTTGTCTTTTAAACAAAAAACTTCAATTAAGAAGAGAAAAAAAAATTATATTTTGCTGTGTACATCTTCAACTGTCCTGTTATGTTAACAAGAAATTTAAAAGAAGGAAATTATATTACAGATTTAATGAGGTAGAATCCTTCATTCCATCATGGATCAGAAATAAATGGTAGCCATTGGGATGTATATATCTTCAGACTCTTAATCATGACTTGCACTTGGTACATCCCCCAGGAAGATAGCATGCCTAGCAGTTATTCCTGCCTTCCCACAGATGACATTATCTTGTTTGTAGCAGAGACAATAAGGAAGTCCTCTGTACCTGGCCAAATTAGTATTATTTTTCACCATTTATATTCTGTGACTGTTCTGTGTTGTTCTTTTGACTTGAAGTATTATCTCCTCAAAACATCTGAATTTATATTTCTAAATGTGTTATTTAGTCTCAGTAGTATATGTTTCTTCTGCTTTTTTCTCTGTTTCAGTTTATTGAGTTGCCAAAAGTGTCTTGAATTCATGATTGCATTTGCAAAATAGTTTTCAATTATTCTATTTTATTGAGGATATCTTCATCTTTTATAAATAAGATAACAGTTCTAAATCTTGTCACTCCTTTTTAAATCTAGGACCAACTCATCTCTAAAGCACATCTAATTGGTGAGTCCCTCAGCAGGAGGATAATCTTATACATACATTTATGATCATGGAACAGTTCCCTTTATACCTATACCTCTTAGGTGTCAAGGTAAACTAGTGTCTATCATGGCTTCCCCTGGACAGTCTCCACTTTTCCTGGCCTGTCTTATCCTGGGCTTCTTGTTCTGTATTACTTCTAATAAAGTTATTACTCCTCCCTTCATGCTAGTTTCTGCTAACATAGTGAAATACTAACAATTGCCATGTATTTGTTCAGTTAGTGTCAGCAGAAGTTTCTTCAGAAACTGAGTGAAGTTTCATCTGAATAATCCAAAAGTTTTTATAGCTTATTTTACTTGTTTTACAAATATTCACAAGCACATACTCACATGTATGCTTTTATGAATAAAAAGAGATCTGAAGTGAGTATTTCGGTTTTAAAGACTATATTGAGAACTACTATTAAAATCCTAAAAAAATTTCCAGTACATCTTGAAGGACTTGATTCAAAGAGTCACTTAAATATGGCTGAACCATTCCTAGTTAATTGAGCTTTCCTCTATGGGATGAATTATCTCAGCCTTTGATTTCACTTCCCCCCTATAAATACTTAATGACAATAACAGAATACTATATGCACAAATAAACTTGGGAGTGAGTCAACAGCAAACTTATTGTGAGCCAAAAATGTGACATAGTACTTAAATAAAAGAGATGCAATCTTTGGCTACATGAGTGAATAATAACAAGTGTTATGTAGTTTATGTTGAGAATTTACCATGCAGATATCTCTGATCACAGCTGGAGAATCCCACATGGATTGTCATATTTTACAAGACACATCTTAGAGCACCTTCACAATAGACAATCAGAATGATCAGAGTCCTTAAACAATATCATGTGAGAAATCACCCACAAGGAATGATTTTTTCATTATTTTATTCATATATTCAACAAATATAGGTTGAGTGAGAATTATGTGCTATGACTGTTTCATTCTCATGGGAGAAGAAAAAGAAAATAATGTAATGTAACAAAATGTAATGTAACATAACAAAAAATATGTTGTGTATTTTGGTGTGTAAAATGCAAAATATCTGCACATTTTAAAGATGATAAAGGCTCTGGACAAAAAAAAAAAAAAAAAGCAATGAAGGGAATACCTCATGTTGGGAGGAAAGTTTGATAATTTAAAAGATGGTCAGAGAATGCCTTACAAAGACAGGGGCATTTAAGTAGAAGACTGATGGCAATGAGAGGAAAAGAAGAACTTGTGAGTGGGTAGTTGAACTACTTTTCAGGCAGGGAGGAGCATCACTAAGTGAAAATTCCATAAGGCTATAACTTATCTGCTGAGGTTGAGGAAACAGAAAGAGGACCATGTGGCAAACGTGGTTAATGCAGAGAGTAGAGATGAGGCCAGTGAGATAAGGGCCCAGGAAGATAGGCCTTATAGAGTCTTGTAGGCCATTTCCAGGACTTGGACTGTTATTCTGAATGAGATGGGAGCCATAGAAGAGTTATGGGCAGAAGAATGACAGTAAGGATTCAGTTTTAACAAACCCACTCTGGCTGTTCTGATATAGATAGTCTCCAAGGATGAAAACAGAGAAATTAGTTAGAAAGTTTTTGTATTTAATAATCAAGACATAATGGTTAAGTAACACCACTGTTGATAAGAGGGAAAGCAGTCAGAAGTGGTGAGATTCTGGATTTGTTTTAAAGATTGGTTAACAAGGTGTGCTGATGCACTCACTGTATGTGGGCCTCAAGAACAATATTCATTGTGGATATTTACAGCAAGTCCCTGATTTGCACTGTAGCGTGGGATGGTGAAATTACCCTGCAAGCTGAAACTACACAAAGCAATCTTTGTAATCAATGGGAAAATTTGATTGTTGCATGACTTTTAAGAATTTTTGTAAAATCATTAAAAACTCTGATACTATCTGTTATAAATGTATATAGAAGTAAAAAAGTCATGTATAGAATCCAATATTTATTTAATATACTATCATATAAAATATTGGAAACATACAGAATTAAAGTGTCTTATTTCTTTGTAAAAAAGATAAAGAGTAGTTTATGTAGTTTGAACAGTGTTTGCCTTCTTCTCATTAAATATGTTTGGCTGAGCTTCCAACATTTTATCCTTTGCACTTTCAATGTTGTGAAATATCTCCAGGAGTCTCTTCAATGTGAAGTTTTTGCCAGTGTCAGTGCCTCTGATGTTTCTTCATTCTTTTCATCACAAGGCCAATTCCCTCTATTGATCATTCATTTTTGTAAAATGCCACCTTGGTTTATCACCAGGATATTAGGAGGTAACACAAGTGCATGCTTTGCTGTCTCTGCTTGTACCAAACAACAGATTCACCAAAAGGCTGAAAGAAGTAATGTGACTGATGACACATCATCTATTTTTTACATAATGATCTGGGGACTAAAGAGCTAACAGCAATGTTGGTACTTTATGCAATTTGTCACAGTTTATCCACTATTGTAACTGAAATTTGAACCTTGGTGTTGGGAGACTGATGTTATTTAGCTAGACCTTGGTAATTGAAACTCATGCATAGTACAAATCATATAAAGTGAGGATTTCCTATTCTCTGGATAACAGACATTTTAGAAGGATTCCAGTTGCTACTTTCAAATATATAAACTGAAAAATATAAATGTCTTGTATATAGTCAAGAAACATAGGTGAAAGTTATAGATGGTAAGATGGTAATTTTTTGCAGGTAGGTAAATTCATTCAAAACAAGATAAGGCTTATAAAATTTAGAAATGTCTAATATTGGAAGACATTGCCTCTGAAATAAGTAAAAGCCTGACCAGTAGATATTTTCTAACACACTAGGTAACCATTTTTTGCCCAGGAGTGTTACATGGCCAACTCCAAAATTAAGTAGACCTTTCAACTAACTAACTCTTTTCATCTAACTAGAACATGCTTTCTTATTTCTGGAGTATATTGGATGGAACCTCCACTACTCAGGGACATCTACTCCCTCATTTCCTGTAGTGAGAAGAAAAGAAGTGTTTTTTGAAAAGAATAGGTCATTCAACAATGTTATATGTACTAACACATTTTGACTATGTATGACACTTTTAACCAGTTACTGGAAATGTGCAAAATTTAGTCAACAAATCAACAGTGTGCTCAAAATAGATAATGTTGCAATAAGTAGTTATTATTTTCTCAGAATTGGAAACAATTTATAATAGTTGATTTGTGCATGTACCATGAAATATCTATAGGATATCCATATGTGTTCTTATAAACTATAAAGCAAAATATACCCTAGTAAGTATGCATAAGAGTAATTTTATGCCATATGATATGCACTTGTTTATTATACAACATAATATAATGATGTTTCACTATCCTCCATGTATGTGTCACCAGCATTATGGCTGGGAAATTTCAGTAACTGTGGGAAATTGCTGTAATGTGAGAGATGCTACAGTAGCTTTAACCTTGTTTCCGTGTAAAAGATCAAATTAATTAGTCTTACATTAGAAAACACTATTGTAAAATTATTCCAGAAAAAAATATAGGATGTTTTTTTACCAATGAATTCAATCTGTTCTGTTTGAAAGTGATGTGAAATCTTTGATGTGGCACAGCTTCTTAACAGATAATCTATCAGGGAGCAGGATATGAATACATAGAATTTTAATCATATTTTCTAACTGCTACTTTAGTTTTTTTGTTTTTTTTTTTGTTGTTGTTATTTTAACTTTTTATTTTATATTGGAGTATAGTTGATTAACAATGTTGTGTTAGTTTCAGGTGTACAGCAAAGTGATTCAGTTATACATATGCATGTGTGTATTCTTTTTCAAATTTGTTTCCTGTTTAGGTTGTTACATAATATTGAGCAGAGCTCCCTGCACTATACAGTAGGTCCTTGTTGGTTATCCATTTAAAATATAGCAGTGTGTACATGTCAGTCCCAAACTCCCTAACTATCCCTTCCACCTACCCTTCCCCCCAGTAACCATAAGTTCGTTCTCTAAGTCTGTGTGTCTGTTTGCGTTTTATAAATAGGTTCATTTGTATCAGTTTTTTTTTAGATTTTGCATATAAGATCTATCATATGATATTTTACTTTCTCTGTCTGACTGACTTCACTCAGTATGACAATCTCTAGGTCCATCCATGTTGCTGCATATAGCATTATTTCATTCTTTTTAATGGCTAATACTCCACTGTATATATGTAACACATCTTCTTTATCCATTCCTCTGTTGATGTACCTTTAGTTTTCTTCCATGCCTTGGCTATTGTAAGCAGTGCTTCAGTGAACATTGGGGTCCATATATTCTTTTGGACCATGTTTTTCTCCAGATATATGCCCAGGAGTGGGATTGCAGGATCATATGGTAGCTCTATTTTTAGTTTTTTAAGGAAACTCCATAAAGATCCCCATGCCAATTTACATTTCCACTGACAGTATAGGAAGGTTACCTTTTCTCCACACCATCTCCAGCATTAGTTGTTTGTGGATCTTTTGATGATAGCCATTCTGACTGATATGAGGTGATATCTCAATGTAGTTTTGATTTGTATTTCTATAATAATTAGTGATGTTGAACATCTTTTCATGTGCCTCTTGCCCATCTCGATGTCTCCTTTGGAGAAATGTCTATTTAGGTCTTTGCCCATTTTTTGATTGGGGTGTTTGTTTTGATGATATTAAGCCATATGAGCTGTTTGTAAATTTTGGAGACTAATTCCTTGTTGGTCACATCATTTGTAAATATTGTCTCCCACTCTGTGTGTTGAATTTTCATTTTGTTTATGGTTTCCTTGGCTGTGCAAAAGCTTTTGAGTTTAATTAGGACCCATTTGTTTATTTTTGCTTTTATTTCCATTACTCTGGGAGACAGAAAAAGATATTGCTACAATTTATGTCAGAGAGAGTTCTGTCAATGATTTCCTCTAAGAGTTTTATGGTGTCTGGCCTTACATTTAGGTCTTTAATCCATTATGTGCTTATTTTTGTGTATGGAGTTAAAAACTGTTCTAATTTCATTTTTTTACATGCAGCTGTCCAGTTTTCCCAGCACCATTTATTGAAGAGACTGTCTTTCCACCATTGTATGTTCTTGCCTCCTTTGTCATAGATTAATTGACCATAGGTGCGTGGGTTTATTTCTGGGCTTTCTATCCTGTTCCATTGATCTATAGTTTTATTTCTGTGCCAGTACTATAATGTTTTGATGACTATAGCTTTGTAGTATAGTCTGAAGTCAGGGAACCTGATTCCTCCAGCTCCATTTTACTTTCTCAAGATTTCTTTGGCTATTCAGTGTCTTTTGTGTCTCTGTATAAATTTTAAGATTTTTTTCCTCTAGTTCTGTGAAAAATGCCATTGGTAATTTGATAGAGATTGTATTGAATCTACAGATTGCCTTGGGTAGTAGAGTCATTTTGACAATATTTATTCTTCCAATCCAAGAACATGGTATATCTTTCCATCTGTTTGGATCGTCCTTGATTTCTTTCATCAGCTTCTTATAGTTTTCAGAGTACAGGTTTTTTTTCTCCTCAGGTAGGTTTATTCCTAGGTATCTTGTTCTTTTTGATGACATGGTAAATGGGATGGTTTCTTGAATTCTTTTTCTGAACTTCCATTGCTAGTGTGTAGAAATGCAAGATTCCTGTGTATTAATTTTGTAGCCTCTAACTTTACCAAATTCATTGATGAGCTCTAGTAGTTTTCTGGTAGTACTTTGGATTTTCTATGTATAGTACCATGTCATCTGTAAACTGGCAGTTTAATTTGGTGATATAGTGTATCACACTGATTGATTTGCAGATATTGAAAAATCCTTGCATCCCTGGGATAAATCCCACTTGATCATGGTGTATGATCCTTTCAGTATATTGTTGCATTCAGATTACTAGTGTTTTTTGAGGGTTTTTGTGTCTATGTTCATCAGTGATATTGGCCTGTAGTTTTCTTTTCTTTTTTGTTTTTTTTTACATCTTTATTGGAGTATAATTGCTTTACAATGGTGTGTTAGTTTCCACTTTACAACAAAGTGAATCAGTTATACATATACATATGTTCCCATATCTCTTCCCTCTTGCATCTCCCTCCCTCCCACCCCCCCATCCCACCCCTCTTTGCCTGGTTTGGTATCAGGGTGATGGTGGTCTTAAGGAATGAGTTTGGGAGTGTTCCTTCCTCTGCAGTTTTTTGGAAGAGTTTGAGAAGGATGTATGTTAGGTCTTCTCTAAATGTTTGATGGAATTCATTTGTGAAGCCATCAGGTCCTGGACTTTTGTTTATTGGAAGTTTTTAAATCATTCTTTCAATTTCAGTGTTTGTGATTGGTCTGTTCATATTTTCTATTTCTTCCTGGTTCAGTCTTCGGAAATTGTACCTTTCTAAGAACTGGTCCATTTATTCCAGGTGGTCCATTTTATTGTCATACAATTGCTTGTAGTACTCTCTTATGATCCTTTGTATTTCTGTGGCTTCAGTTGTAACTTCTCATTTTTCATTTCTATTTTTATTGATTTGAGTCCTCTCCCTTTTTTTCTTGATGAGTCTGGCTAAAGATTTATCAATTTTCTTTATCTTTTCAAAGAACCAACTTTTAGTTTCATTAATCTTTGCTATTGTTCTCTTCAACTCTGATTTATTTCTGCTCTGATCTTTATGATTTTTTTCCTTCTACTAACTTTGTGGGATTTTTTGTTCTCCTTTCTCTAGTTGCTTTAGATGTAAGGTTAGGTTTTTTATTTGAGATTTTTCTTGTTTCTTGAGGTAAGATTGTATTGCTACATATTTCCCTCTCAGAAATGCTGTTACTACATCCCATGGGTTTTGGATTGTTGTGCTTTCATTTTCATTTGTCTCTAGGTATTTTTTGATTTCCTCTTTGATTTCTTCAGTTATCCACTGGTTGTTTAATAACATATTAATTAGCTTCCACGTGTTCATGTCTTTTACAGTTTTTTTTCTTGTAGTTTATTTCTAATCTCATAGTGTTGCAGTCAGAAAAGATGCTTGATATGATTTCAGAATCCTTAAATTTACTGAGCCTCACTTTGTGGTCCAGCATGTGGTCAATCCTGGACAATGTTCCTTGTGCATGTGAGAAGAATATGTATTCCACTACTTTTGGATGGAATGCTCTCTATATATCAATTAAGGCCATCTGGTCTAATGTGTCATTTAAGGTCTGTGTTTCCTTATTGATTTTCTGTCAGGATGATCTGTCCACTGGTGAAAGTGGGTGTTAAAGTCCCCCACTATTATTTTGTTACTGTCAGTTTCTCCCTTTATGGCTGTTAGTATTTGCCTTATATATTGAAGTGCTCCTATGATGGGTGCATATATATTTACAATTGTTATATCTTCTTCTTGGATTGATCTCTTGATTATTATGTAGTGTCCTTCCTTGTCTCTTGTAACATTCTTTATTTTAAAGATTATTTTGTCTAAAATAAGTATTGCTACTCCAGCTTTCTTTTGGTTTCCATTTACATAGAATACCTTCTTCCATTCCCGCTACTTTACTTTTCTTCATTTTTTCAGGGTGAGTAAAAATGCTTGTGTGAAATAATCATACTTATAGATTTGTTTGTCTCAGCAAGTAGAAATTCACAGAAGGATCTTGTTCATAATTTGCATTTAAAAATTGTACTATTTATTTTGATATTTGTATACATATTTTCCAGCTTTTGTGAGCCAATTTTAAGCAACTGATCATTGAGAATGTAAAGCAACATTATAGAAAACCACCCAAAAGAAACTTATCAAATATATTCAATAATGTGAAATGACATGAAAATGCTTTAGCTGAAATGAAACACTTCTTGTTACTAGTAACCCACAGAGTCTTTTTATCTCATGCACAACCTTTAAGAATGCATCAGTTACTAAGATCATATTAAGGTCTCTGGGAGCCATACATTACCTTTAGTTGCAAGTTTAAAAATATCTCTGAATAAAGTCATTTAAATATTTTCTCTACTTTTTTCTAAAATATCTTGATTAACATTTGATAGACCAATGGCTAACCAATGATCCTTAGATGAAGATGAGATGGGATTCAAGTTGGGTCAAGACTTGAGTTTCTAATGCACCTGCAAGGTGTCATAAGCACAATGATTTCTTGAGTACTTTATCAATGTTACTTATAAATCATACTTGATACTGCATAATCTAACTTGCCTAATCTTACACTGCAACCTGATGATCCATATTAAAAGGACACATGGTAAAACATAATTTATTAGATTGGATTTATGTAGAAGATAAATTGTGGAAGGTGTTAAATAATTGTTCAAATTTTCTCATCAAAATTCCAGCTATCAGGATAATAATTTAAAAATTACATTGATGTTGAATTTCCATATCCTTAAACTATAAATAAATTGTCAGTGGCTTATATGGTATGCCACATATACCAGATGTTCCAAAATTTTATAAAAGTGAGGTGGAGTCATTTTTTTAGATTCAGCAAGCATTTACTAAATACTTTCTAATAAGAAGGTTCTAAGGGACAAACATGAAATTTCCTCGACCTTGAGGAAATAAAATTAAAATAGTACTATTTATATTAAAAATATAATGAAAAAAATTAACCATTGATTTTAGACAGCTTGATGATGAAATTCTGATCCTATGGATTAGGAACAAAGTGTAAATTGCCACTACTAATCATGGTTTTCTATACAGTAGAAAGAACAAGTGCTAGTAAAATTGGGGAAATTTTAGTTTTAGACTTAAAATTATTTCATTTATATAGTTATTTCTGAAAATCATCCTACAAGATACAAAACAGAGCAATGTTTCATTTTTATTTCATTTTTTAGAAGATTGAGGCTCATAAAGATTAAATGGCTTATTACAAATCAGAGTTAGTGACAGAGTCCTGACAAATGTCCCCATTCTTTTTTCATAATGATTCTATAACAGAGAAGACAAGGAGAGAGAATTGAAACCTTCATGGGGATCTGGATCATTTGGATAAAAAGGCATAGTCAGTAGTATAATGCAATTTATATTTGAGAAAATGAAAAAAGAATTTTTTCAGTAGCTCAAGCCCAACACATTCTAGTAGTGATTAAGCACATGCAGAGAATGAATTGTGTGCCAGCAATTCCCTTGAGTCAGGTGTGTCCTAGGAGAACATAATGGAACCTTGAAGTGACAAAATATTCCTATTTACTATAAGGTAGAAATATTTAAGGAAGAATGGAAAAAAAAACTGTCTTATATAATATTAAATTATTTAGAATAAAATGAACAAACCAAAAAAACAAATAAATACCTTTGATTTAATATGTATGATGAAAGAAAAATGTATTATGTAATTTCTATTTCATATGAATTGCTCTAAAAATGAGAAACACTTATTACATTCATTAAAAATCATTATTAGAATTATTCTTATTACTCATATTTTCAAGCATCAGAACACTTTTTTGAAACAATATTTAGTAGATCAAAACTTCAAACCAAAGACTTATGCACAGACCTACAAACACTGCATTGAACACAAGTTATTGAATGGATTTCAAGTTAAGTCATAAAATAAATAGATTTCAATATGTGTAACAAAGCATAATATTTTTGCAAAATTCTTGTCTGGCATGTGCTACTGCAAAGTTTCCCAGACCTTTTTTCTAAATTATTTCTCACCTAAAATAACTTTTAATATATTTTTCCTAACTGTTCCCTCCAATGAAATTTTAATATCACAGAGAGACTGTATATCTGTTTATGTACTGTGGCCTTCAGGAAGACCATAAATCCCAATAAAGCCAAGCCCCCTCAAAAAACAATTTTCTTTCCCTTGTTGTAATACTTTCCAGATTGATTATGCATGTGATACAGTAATCAGTTTTAAAAGTAGAGAAATTCTAAAAAATTAATCTGGTTGATTATATAAATGCATCATCACTCTTTTGAAATTCATAAATGCCTGGCTAGCTCTTATCAAACACTTGGTAGTCAATTCATCACAGTCTGAAGAGTCATCATGTCATACTTTTAATATACAATTGTAATTTTTCCCAATTCTAAAATATGAGATATATGTATTCCATCCATAAATACTACTGTTCTTTACTGAAATTTATCACTGTTACTCTAGAAACATAAGAATGCATAGAAAATGTACATATCAAAGTCAAATTTTCATATAGAAAACAGAAAAAAAATTATTGTTTTACTATCAATTCAAGAGAAAACATGTGCAACTAATGGAATTATTTTCTCCTGAGCTTATTTTCTGTGTGTAAACATGTCCTTATTTCTGCGTTTGAAAGGTAAGTTAAAGAAAATTATGTATAAATTCATAATTTATGTGACCATTAATGTTATTTTACATGTATTTATATGCTAATAGAGAAAATACAAACTACACCAAAAAAACCTAAGATGAAGAGTAACACATAATTAATTCTTAAAAATAAAAACCACACACACAGCTGTACTTAGAGATGCCAGTGTCTTTCTGCTCTCCTCTGCCATCAACTTCTTGCAATCAGAACCTCATATTTTTTAATTCCAAAAAACAATGATATATTCACATGAGATTTCTCTCATGTTGAGCCCTCCGCATGTCCCTTTATAGCACATTTCCTTCTTGTCTCACAGTGGTTCAAGATGTAAAACTTAGGTAAGAAGGGAAGACATGGTGTAGCTGCAAGTGACATGATAGATGCGTTGTTCTTGAAAGATTACTATTTCATTAACTAAAGTTTATATAATCATACAATTGCCTATGATTTACATGTCTTCACACCTTGTGTTGAAATCATATATAATGTTTGCTTCTGGTGCTTAATAAGAGAAGAAACACGCACATGGACATCCCTTTATGTGTACACCACCAAACACATACAAGGAAAATGCTAAATAGTAAAGAATTTGCCTATTCCTAGAACTTTATAATTAACTTTATTTAAGTTTATTCCTAGAACTCCATGAGTAATTTTATTCCTAGAACTTCATGAGTAACTTCATGAGTAACTTTATTTACTAGTTCTTAGTCCTTACAACATTATGAAGTAGAATTATTAGAATTATTATATTCTTTATGAATACAATAAAGTCCTAGATAGGTTAACTTAGATACATGCTGTTAAATGAAGGGACTGATATTTTAGGCAAGATATGACTCATTCAAGAGCCCATGCAAATGTCCTTCTATTCAACAGAAAAATATGTCATTCTAAATATACCATTAATGTCAGACTTGGTCTAAAAATGTATTTGGGTAATGAATGTAACTCCTTCCCCTCATCGAGTCCTAGTGAGATAGCAAATATATGCATGTGTATGTATTTAAGGATGAATACATAATTGGCATAAAAAATCATGGCAATTGTACCATCAATTTTCCAGAAATTTTAGTGAATTATTTTAGAATTTGGAGGAAGGTAAAATCAGATTGACTGAGAAATAAGAAGAGAGAAAGAATAAAATAAAGGCCACACAAAAAAGCCCACATTCATGAATAAGAACTCTATTTAGTTAATTTTTGTAATATAAAGTATTTGAAAGATCCTAAAATAAAATAAGTAAAACAATTTAATGGAAACATGGGCAAGTCAGACAAAAATGCAGTCCATGAACAACAAAAATGCATCACATAAAAACATTAAAATGCATTAAAAATAGCTTCATTAGTATCAGAGACAATTTAAAACAATAATTATTGTTGTTGAAACAATGATTTTGCTCCCATTCTATTGGCAAAAATTAAAAGTTGATTAGTCGATTCTACCTGAATTTGTTTTAGATGTGGGAACTGGCTCTATCAATGTCACTGATGGACATGATAATCAGTACAGCCAAAGATATATAGTCATATTGGATGTATTTATCAAAATTTAAGTGCGTGTGCCTTGTGATTCTGAAATTATCCTTCTAGAGATCTATCCTGTAGACAAGGTGCATATATATTTAAGGGTGCTAGTTGTAGCATTGTCTGTAATACAAAAAATGGAAGAAAATATATCATAATTATGGTATAGAATATTATACCAGGGTTGCAATGAATGAGGTGTGTATCTATATACTGACATGAAACACAATCATAAGAAATTTTGTTTAAAAAAAAGACCAGTTACCTAACTGCATGTTTAATTCCAGTTATGTTTTCTAAATTTGTGAATACAAAGACACAGACAAAAACCTAAACATGTAGAAAAATGTGCAGAAGAATATATATCAAATTATTGAAATCCTTGTTTAAGGGGAGAGGAGATGTTTGATATTGAGAAAATAAAGTTACTTAACTTTTTCTTTCCTATGTCTGCACTGATAGTTTTAACATTTATTAGGAATTAATATATTATAATTATAATAATAAATGTATACTTTGAAAAATGAAATTAAAATACACTATGATTTAATGATAGTGAGATGAGGGATGTGTTTACTAACCATATTGTGGTAATTATTTCACAATATGTACATATTTCAAATCATCACATTGTATACCTTAAATCTTCACAATGTTATACAACAATTATATCTCAATAAATCTGGAAAAAAATACTATATTTTCATTTTATTAATACATTTTTACAGATTTTCTTTGTGACCATTAAACTTCATTTTTTTCACTAAAACCTATATATTTGCACCACAGGTGAAGATATCTGTAATGATAATATATTCATTTAAGTTTTGATGAAAATAAGGGAATTTCCTTTATGGCAGCTTCAAAAATAATTCCTTCTTTATTACTATGGATTTAATTTATCTTAGGTAAGATTGCACTTGCTAATTCAACAGTTCTGTTTAATTAGACTCTTGACTACTACTGTTATTAAAACCACTTATTGTCTAATATGTAATTCTAAAGTTAACCCTGAAAATTCAGTGATTATTGATGTTAATGCCAGGATGTTAATATTTTAATTGATGACAAATACACATATGATTACTACATTGTTTTGATATCAATTAAGTTTGTTATGAGGGTTCCTAATTCTATAGGTTAAAATGACAAAATAAATATATTCAGATTTGGGGGTGTGGACATATGAAGGTGCACTGTGTATGTATGTGTGTGAAAGAGGGATAGAAAGAATACTAAATATTTTCTAATTTTGATTATTATTGTGATAATCGATAGCTTTATACAATATAAACTGTAATTCATAATTTATCAACAGATAATGTCCTTTTTATTTCTTTTAAATTTTATTTCTAGAAATTATCAGACATATACCCAGAAACATTTAGGGAACTTATCCAAATTAAATATGAAACAGTTTAATGTGAAATAATTTATCTTTTATATGTTTTAGTCTCAAAAAGTTAAGCAGACAAACATATTTTAAAAATTAAATATCTTCATTCAACATTTGTGCTACATTTTTGTGGGATTTGATATATAATGCTCTAGTGAAACCAAATATTTGTAAGGACAAATTTAATTTATCTTAGGTGAAATTGCAAACTGTAGTAAAAAAATATTGTGTGTAAATAAACCTGGATTAGACATGCCTTATCTCAGCAAGCATTATCCTTATTCCTCCATTTCAACATTCTTTTACTTTCTATATAAATGTTTATAATGTCTTCTTTTTCTTTAATACACTTTAAAGAGAAATTTCATCCTTACTGACTTCAGAACAGGAAATTTGAATGCTGAGGCTCTGCCAAGATTTTATTCGTAATAACATCATATTGTCTCTGATGTGCTTACAGTATTAACAACTTGCCATAAAACAAATTATAGCTCAAAGGCTTAAAATCCATTCCCTGTGAAGCACACCTGCTGATGACTCACTCTCAAATGATGTAAATTTCAGGGTTATTTGATTTCCCATATTGAACATTTTATATTAGATCCATCTTTTAATCAGAGAGCATACCATGTCATATCTATGAATTATAGGAAATCAGTGTTTGCATATTGATTGTTCAGAATTCAAAACACATTTTCTCATGAAGCAGTAGTTTAGTCTCAGGATATTGGGCACACAAAATCCTATAAAGTGGCTAAAAATAATGCAGTTGTATTCACTCAAATTTTCATTCCTGAGACCAGAAACATTTGATATAGGATGTAAGAAGTGAAGGAAAAGAAAATGGACAAAGAGAAATAAACAATTTTCTAATATTTGTCCTGGTCTTAAATTCTGTCTCTTTCACATATTAGGCTGCTTGAGTTTAGGAAAATTACTTAAATTTTCTGGTCTTAGTTTTAAAACAGACATATAATACTATCTTGATTATTTCTAGGATAATTAATGCATGATTCATCTTGATGTACTTCCCTAAAATTTTTATGATTTTTGCTATAAAACTCCTTTTTATAAATGCAAATTTTAATTAAACCAACTATGCATCAATAGAATTATAAGAAATTTTCTGACTTTGTGGATTCAGTATTTTTAGTACATTTTTTACCAGGAAGCATGATGCATTATTTTCTAGAGATATGGTATGTATCAAAAAGAAAATTAAAAAATACCATTTGTTTTCATAGAAGTTTGTATTTCAGGTATAACCAACCCTGCCTTGATTTACTATTTACTATTGACATAACTTGTCACTACCAAAAGGTTAGAGGTGGGGAAGATAGTGACAGAGAATAGACTTCAAATTTAAAAATTCAAATACAATTTGTTAGTTGTCCAAGCATCTTTAGAGTTCAAATATGAGACCTATCACTAATGCTGATATCTATTCCCCCTCCAACTATGATACTAAACGCAAAAATAATAATAATAATAATCTACAAAGCTGAAATTTGAGAGTCATAGGGTAGCATTTGAAAAAGAGAATCAACATAAAGGGGAATATGTTTCATAAAAAAAAAAAAAATGTCTCGTAAGAAGTGTGATGTTTGGGCTTCCCTGGTGGCGCAGTGGTTGAGAGTCCGCCTGCCGATGCAGGGGACACGGGTTTGTGCCCCGGTCCGGGAGTATACCACATGCCACGGAGTTGCTGGGCCTGTGAGCCATGGCCGCTGGGCCTGCGCGTCCGTAGCCTGCGCGCTCCGCGACGGGAGAGGCCACATCAGTGAGAGGCCCGCGTACCACAAAAAAAAAAAAAAAAAAAAAAAAAGAAGTGTGATGCTTGCTTATTTTGGCTAAAAACATGTTAGGCAGTAGATTAATTTTACTTGTTGCTTCAAATTTGTTAATTCACCAAAAACCAAGTTTTATTGTTGTTGCTCATGATTGCCTTTTTTAGCCACATCACACCTCTGACTTATAGCTAGGCACAAAGAGATTAATAGAAAAAAACTTGTTAGTAAGAGTGATATTTGAAACTCTTGAAGGAGATCAAATCCTTTGACAGGGTAAATGGCCTATGACAATATCTGTAGATAGTTGTTATTTTGACTACAGCACGCATCAGGCACTTCAGAGTGGTTAAGGAGTACATCCCAAGATTGTTTTATGGTACGCAATGCTTCATTAAAATCAGCACTTTTGAAACTGAAACAGTGTAACTTTGTAAGATTTTATTCTCATTCTAAGGTGAATACATTTCAAGCACAATGTTTTCTCCAATTATCAGTGCAATATATCTTTCTATTTAGTTGCCTTTTTGTATTCAATCATCTTTTATGCTTATTGTAGAAATTGGAGCTTGCAATATTCAAAGTTTATTATGCTAACAAATTATCATTAACAACAAAGATTTTTTGACAGGGTAGTAGTCATTTTAAGTTTTCTTTACAATCAATAAGGTGAAAGGAGAAACTCTGAATCATCGGTAAGCTTTTTCAGTTCTACCACAGTAAATACTCACAATGAATGTATAAACAGAATCACGTTTGGGACGTCAAAAAAGAAATATTTCCTAGTTGTTTTTGTTGTTTTTCTAAAGGTGACTGTCCTTTTAAAATTATTATCATTACTAAAATTTTACACATCCTAGACATTCAATAAATGTTTGTTTTTGATGAAGACAGTGTTGCTGTAAAGAATGTCAAAAAGATTAAAACTCAAACTCCCTTATAACCAAGAAAACTTGAAGCAGAAATCTTTATGCGGATATGTCTATCTCAAAAAGAAAATGATCCCCTAGATCTTAGAGAAATGTTTGGGTCTCAGATTGTCATATCTTATCAATCTTTATGCACTATAGATTTATAAACTGTAATAATGACATTGATCATGTTAGAATTTATACTTGCTCAAGTTCTTTCATAAAAATAAATTAAATTTTAAGATTTCAAGGTTTGAGGTATGGTTTTGCAACGTTACAACTTCTCACAAAGATGAATAAAATGCAGAAATTTTTGCCTTTCTAACTTGTATATATATATATATATATGTCTTGGCTATACACATATATATATACATATTCAAGACAAATACATATGTATATGTACATATATACATGTATATGCTATTTTATTACTTATCCTCTTGTGGTATGAATATTTCTGAAGGGTCAACATTATTGAAACACACACAAAAGTGTTTCCTTAAATTCATAGTATAAACTATACTTGTGGGAATATATTAGAATTCATATACTACCGTGAATTTTTGGCTTGTTAGGAAACAATATATATGGCTCCTATAATGTTAAAATTACTAAAATTATTTTTGACTTCTGAAAGTTAAAAATCACTTAAGGTAACACACATCACAATATTATCAACACATTTTAATTTGAACTTCAAATTATAACATCATTAATCATGATATTCAAATATACCCATCAAATTTGACTGCTGGTAATTTGGCCATTTCCAAAAGTCAAATTCATTCTCAAGGGACTACGTTTTGCCCCTATTTAACAAGAGTAAATATTAGAGCTCTCTTATTAATCACTGACTTCTCCCTACTCCCTTAGCTTTTCCAAATGTAACTCTAAACAACACCCTCATTTTTGTTAAATAGTACCTTCAGTTAGTCCATCTTGACTGGTTCCATTTTTTTTTCTATTTATAATCATCTTCAATCATCTCTCACCCAGAAATGACTAACCATATTCATGCCTCTCCTCAAGATACCGTTTTTTCCCCTTGCTAACCAGATTTCTTGAGAAATTAGTATCCACTGCCTCCACTTTATTTTTGCCTTAGGTCCTTCACAGCAGTCTGACCTTGGTCAACATTACACTTGTGAAATTGCTCTCACCAAAATTACCAGTTATCTAGAGCTGAATTGAAGGTGATCCTCTCATATTTCATTCTATGTTTACTTTCTGACACATTTAGTCTTTTTTTTTTAATTTCTCTCTTTCTAATCATTATCCTTTAAGTTTTTTCTTTATTTTTAGAAATTTATTTAATTTATTTTGACTGCGTTGGGTCTTCGTTGCTGCGTGTGGGCTTTCTCTAGTTGCGGTGGCTTCTCTTGTTGTACAGCACGGGCTCTAGAGTACAGACTCAGTAGTTGTGGTGTACGGGCCCAGCTGCTCTGCGGCATGTGAGATCTTCCTGGACTAGGGCTCGAACCCATGTCCCCTGCATTGGCAGGCGGATTCTTAACCACTGTGCCACCAGGGAAGCCCACATTTAGTCTTTTGACTAAATTCTTTGCAGTCAGAGAGTCTCTGTGCAAAAACCACTTGTATTATTACTTGTGCATACATTTTTGTCCTTTAATTTTTTGGATTCTCATTGTCCTAATATGGAGGTAGTGAGACCTACTCTGTGGTTGGTTCGAGTAATTAAATTAGATAATATATAGAAAGAATACTTTATAGTATCTGACACACATCAAACACTCAAGAAATGTTAACTATCCTTCCTTTCTAAAGTGTTGTCTATATTTGACTCCTTTCACTTTATTTTTCTTTTCACCCAATATTTGTATTTTATTTCTTATGTGTAATTCAAATATAGATGAACATCAGCCAGAGACCATCAGGAGCACAGTTGTTTTCATCAAAGTTAGATTCTCTACTTCCTGTAGCAAGGGAGATTATTTAATATAAATGTGGGCTGTCTTTAATAGCAGGTAACAGAAAGAATACTTCGGTTTTGTGCTAGAGTTAGGTATAGGAGAGTTTTGAAAGGGATGTTTCAGATTTTGCAAACAGCAAAGTCCGTGGACTTACCTTTAAAGTTGTAGTTCTAAACAAAGGAAACCAAAATGAGAACAAACAGAAGCTATTTATTCAAAGGTGGTTATAACAAAGGAGTTGGCCACAATCACTTGAGTTTTAGAGGCTCATGGGTAGGCACAGAAATGGGAAAGCATTCTTTTCTTTTTATACTGCATAGAAAAGGGAAGTCTTCAAATATTATCTAATCGGAGGCTGTTTGCATGGGGAAGCTGGAGGCAGGTGACTAGAAGTGGGACATTTATGTGATTGGTTTGGGGACCATTTTTGTTTTTATCTGGTTGGGCCTCAGAAGTGGGGACAAAAATTGGGGAAGTTGACAGTTATTGATGATTTTGGACTGATTGCTGCAGCGGTTGTGTCTTGGCTTCCTGGTCAGGCTGCTGTGGAAGTTGTGGGGTAGAGCTCTGTTGTCATTTATGGCTGACCAGTGTCCATGTTTATATTCAGTCTCTCAGAACCCATGAATTTGTGCTGAGCAAGTTTTAGGTCAATTTCTCTATAATCATCTTGGACCATATGGCTCTGGATGAACTGCTGTTTAGAAAAAAATTGATTCAGATATTTTGTAGAGAACATGATGACTTTGGTTTGATTTGGTTTCCTGTTTTGAGAGTCATGGTTTATTGGACAAGCTGTGTTTTATTTTTCAATTTGCAGTTCTTCCCTAACAGTTTAGCAGCCAGCAGGTCAGGTTTTCACTTATCAAAAACTACAAATAAGATATATTCACCCGGATATTTCAAAAGCATCTCAAAACAAGTGGCTAAGCTGTCCACCTATACCTATAAAATATTTTTACTTATATTTAATTACAAAGTGACTGTTCCTTTTGTTTCCTCATTTTTGTTTGTACTGATGTAGTCTAGGTTTTAGCTATCTCCTGAACGGACAATTGTAATATACCCCTAACTGGTGTATCTAATTCCAATCTTTCCTATGTCTAATCTATCTACCCCCAAGCTACTAAAGTTTTATTTCTAAAGCATAGAATTTGCTTTAAAATATAAAGTTAATTCTGTATTTAGTACACAATAAATCCCAAACATAATAGGCTTCATATCCTGGTTCAGCCCACTTTTCCACAGCCTTTCCCTTTCTCTGCCATATCTATATCCCCAAGGCCCCAAATATTTCCTGAGTTTGACAAATGCTTTTACAACATTGTTCACTTATTGCTTTTCCTCCTTTGTCTTGCCTGTGATTTCATTTTTATCTAAACCTTCAAGGTAGGTCCATCCAGACTAATATAATTTCACCAGCCTTCTCAGACAAACTTAACTGCTTCTTCCTCTGTGTCCCTATAGCCCTCTGTCTTAGAATCTCCATAGCATTCCAATCACATTGTCATAATCTGGGGTCATGATTTATTAGGTGCCCCTTCATCAGCTTATCATCCCCATTTATACAGATGAGGAAACTTAGTGAGTTAAGAACTTGTGCGCCATCTTGAATATTTAGTTTTCCATATATAAACTTGCTTACTTTACTGCCTTCAAAGCCTATTATATTTACTAGTAATCCACCTTATTCCTCCTGCATCATAATTAGAAGTGTAAGCATATTTCTCTTTTTCACCATTGTATCAGCTCCTCCAAGGCAGAAGTCAGGTATAATTCTTTTTTAAATTCCCTGTGTAATGCATTGTCTCTCCTATACATAACACAGGGCAAAAATTGAATGAATGTGACAAAACTTCTAAATTTCTAATGGCATTTCAGAAATACCTTTAGAAATTAAAAATTTATCTCAAATATTTCCCCTTGTAGGTTAAAATTTTCTCATTATAATATATAACCATGATTGAAAAAGTAAATTTCATAAAATATTAAACTGAACTTTAATTTTTGGTAAAAATTAAGTAGTTAATCTATTTGTTGAATTAATTTCTTCGCTTTTTTCCCTCTAGTTAAAAACATTGTAGATGTATCAGAACTACATACTATTTACATACCATATCACTTATATGATATTTACATATACATTGTTTAATGTTTAGTATTTACATACATACCAAATGCATAATCTCTTATTGGTTATGCATTGGTTATGCATTATGGAGACATAACACAATATTTATTTGTCAGTTATTGTTTTAACCATCTTCAAAAAGTTTTAGATCGGGCATAGCTAAGGGAAAAAATATCTGGGGGCAAATAGATGTTGAAATTACATAGCTTAAAAGAAGAAATATAAGTTTTGTAGTTATCTTCTTGAGTCACAATTCCTTTGCTAACATGTTGTCAAGCAAAAAACGAACCTGGCCTTATCAGAAGAGACTTTCTTTGAAAGGGTTATCAGAAGAGTGGGAAAGAGACAATTGTTATGGGGGAGACCAAGTATTGACATAGGTAGAATGCTCTTAACCTTCTCTCTCTTTCAGAATCACAGGGCTCATGTAAAATTCAACACAGCCAGGATTCTCTTATATCACAATTTATGCTATATCATCTATTTATCCCAAACTGCCCTGACTGTGGAAAATGTTTTGAGGAGGCCAGAGTCTGATACAAACCCAGCTCTCCTACACACCCGTAGCCCAAGCTGGATGTCATCAATCACCTGGGAAGAAGTCTTCAGAGAGGTGGTGTGAAATAACTTTTCATGATGAAAAGCCATCAATAAACCTAAGGCTATTCCATTGGTCTCCTCCCTGTCTGCTTTTCAATATCTTGCCTTACTTATTGCAAAAAGCAAAAAACTCAATGGCCACAGTGCTCTTGGATATTCTTTTCTATGTTTAACTTAAAAATAATTGTTTCTTTAGAAATAGCATATATCCATCCCATGTAGAAAATCAGGGAAGTACATAAAAATAAAAGAATTGAAAATTACTCATAATCATATTACCAACAAATAACTACTGTTAATGTGTGTGTATCACATACATATTTATATACTTGAGATAATGCCATTAGAAAATTTGTATTCTACTTTTTTATATTTCACATTTTATCATATATATAAAATTATTATAAAAATAATTTTAACTTTTGTATAATAGTCTATGTAATAATCCCATATAATTTTATACCATATTTAATGAAATATTATCATGTATTTAGGATATTTGATTCTTTATTTCCTAATTTCCTAGTAAGGTAAATAAGACTTAATAAAAATAATAGTGCATAAATATTTGGCTGAACCTGATTACCTCTTAAAGTTATATTCATGTTACTATAACTACTGGCATAAAGAATATGAACAAGTTAAAATATTTATTTCTGAGTTGCCTTCCAAAAAGAATCATTGAAGTATACTATTTCACCACATTTTGTAATAGATGTATATATTCAAATTTTCATAAATTTAAAAAAAATGGTTAAATAATATTTCATTATTTAATGTACATTTACTGATAATGTTGGACAGAATATTATCACCTTATTTAATTTGCATTTACTAATAATGTTAAACATCTTTTGTTTCTTTCGTTTTGAATTGGTGTGGTTCCTTTTCCATAGGAAATCTTATTATATTTCTTTCAAACATACATGAGCTTTCCACAATTTTTGTCTCCTCCTTAGTCAATAATATTTAGTCCTTCATGAACCCATTTATAGTTTTAAAATAGGCCCTGTCTTTCCTGTCTCTAGGTAGATTTGACTTTCTCTAGTCCCCCAACCTCCATTTTGTAATTCATGTATTAAAAGGTGAGAAAGAAGGGTTCAAAATACCCAGGCTTCCTAGTGCTCCTTTTAAAGCATTGTTCTTGAAATGATGACAATGAGGACAACTCTTACTTATCATTCCTGTAGTCCATGAATATCAAGGTTACTATTCCATTTCTATCTTTTTGTCTTTGCTTATATCTTACCATCTACCTGGAAGAACCTTGCCATTACCATTTTGTCTTCTGGAAAAATTCGACTTTATCTTTCAGCATAAATTAAAATGCAATTTACCATACGACGTCTCTATAAATTTCTTCAATCCAGAGTAAATACCTCTTCTGTGTTTTCATAATTGTTTCTATTGCTTAGAACAGTGACTATCAGAGAATAGATGTTAATGATTGTTTTTGAATGGATTGATTTATATAAAACATGTTATAACCTTCTTTTGTAGTTGTGTTCTTTTTGTAATTGTATGTATTCATAGCACATAACATATATATGAACCTTTTTTGTTCTAGATTGTGAGTTTATTAAACATAAGGACCAGCTTTTGTTTGGTTTTATTTGGTTTTCTTCATATAATTCATGTGTTAAATGTTTCTGGAGAAAAGAACCTAGCAAATACAGAGACGAATGTGATAAACCTGTGATACAGGTGAGCTAATGTGTGAATTAGTTACTCAAGATCATCAGAGGATCATGAAAGAATTGACAAATCCAGCCAGAATATTTGAAACCAGAGGTAAGGAGGGACAAAAATAAAGTCATTCTTGATTGGTTTAAAACTGGATTTGTAGTTGGCTCTCAGCAATCAACAGAAAAATTAGAACAAAAGGTTAGCAAGTAACATGGTAACATTATTCTAATATGTACCTTATTCAAAGATTTTTTTTCAAGTTCTCCACTACATTTTGAAGTAGCTAGCATCAGTCCACTGACAATCTACCAACTGTTTTTAAAGGGCCTTTTATCTGAAAATGTATGGGCACAGAATGTATAGATGTTTGGACTGTTTTAAGATCTGATTTAGATAGTTTTATGTAAGGTTAGATTAGGTGTAGAAATCCTGACAGAAAATAAATCTAATTAAATGACAGATACGTGATCAGAGATAATTCTTTACAAAACAGTAAATGTTCAAAAGTGCTCCAGATAATTAATCAATGCAGAGTGATGTTCTGAATATTCAGAATAATACATTGTACTTTGGCTCCTCATTGTCTAAAAATGATCAAAATATTCAGGTAAGGTTTGGTGTGCACACAAGTGGACACCATGCATTTCCATTTTGAGCTACATTTTGCAATGAAATGCTAGATAGCAGTTGGATATAATTTTTCCATAATGAAAATAACAAAAAGTCTTCCATGTTAGCACATAACAAACAATATTCATATCAAAATGAACCTATTTAATAAAAAGTGTAGCTGGTTTTATACACTTTTATAGCAGTTTGATCATATTTCAGCATAATCAGCACTGAAATAAATCTAGTATATGTCTCAACAGAAAGTGTTAAAGCTGAATAAAAAATTGCACAAATCTAGTTTTCTCATGCGTAATTTTTAAAATGATGTTCAAAATTATACAGAACTATGCTGCTTAGGCATTTATTTAATGAATCAGAGTGAATGATAGTGCATTCTTATAAACAAACAGGCATATAGAAACAGTAAAGTAGAAAGGAGGATTCAGAGAATTGCATTATGCTAATCCTAAGAAACTAATTCTTGTGATGTAGTACAAGAACAGTCTACATCCCATTCACTTCAAATAAGAAAATATACTGCAGAGACCATTCAGAAATTACTGTTACTTCAGAGTACATTCAGCAAATCAATATAATATGTGTTCACTATTTTGGCAATGTGGGCTGTATGGGTGCTGTCAGAGTTCTAAAACTCTACCAATTCATCTAGAAGAGAAGGCAATTGATTTAAAAAAAATAAATAAATGTAAAACTGAGGACTCATAGTCTCACGCATAGGAGAGTAAACAGAGGAGCATGCATAAGTACAGTACTTTGAATTTTATACAGCTCTGTTATTCAACTTAATTTTAAATGTCAGTCTTATGTACTATGTTTAATGGACAGTACAACACAAAAATAGTTAATAAGTATTAATTTTGTTAAATGGAACGTGTTATTAATTAATGAAGTTTTCCTTTGAAGAAATTTATAATGTCTGATTTTAAATATGTTGTGATTATATTTTTATGGGACCACCATGATGATTTGGTGGCATAATTTAAGTAGATGAATATTTTATTTATTTGATAATTAACTTATCATTTCTCATTCAAAGTAATACCAAATAGGAAATTTTATGTTTGGTATAAATGATATTGATTGTCTAAGATGCATGCTAATCTAAGATAATAAAAAATGTGCAAATCTTGTTGTTTGTAACAGAAAGACCAATTGACAATTTTTATTAAATTGCTTAAAAAAAACAATATGTTTTACTTGAAGAGGACTTTATGTCAAAAATATATAAAAAGTATTGAGTGAAGTCAAGTACAAGACTCAGTCATCAAATGAGGTTTACATTTTTATAATTCCTTTTCCAGATAGCTTTCAGAATTGCATTAGAAGCCAGGTTCAAACTCAATTTTGAGTCTGGAATATTCTAATCATTTGGATGGGGGAAATTTTGCAAACATGTTGTTTTTGATCCAAATTTTTTCATTAAGGTGGTATTATGAAATGGGATCTCTTGTTCTAAGGTGACTTTATTCATATAGAGTGCTGAATAAGATACCCTATAGCACCAGATGCCTGTACTTAAACCATACTTCATCTAATCCTGTATAAGTGACCTTGACATAGTTAAAAAGCCTAACAATACATCAGTATATTCATCTTTAAATGCAGGGTAATAATAGAAACTTTTTAATAGAGTTCATCAATGTGTAATTTTCAAAAGCTTTGTAAAGCATTCCTCTCATACAAATATAAAATGAACATCTGTCAGAGTTGATATTTAACTTACTATTTAATAAAGGAGACAGTAACATGTTATGAACAGTTTAGAGAGCATTTAAATATATACATAGAAATAGAAATAAAGATAGATATGAAATTTGATAGACTACTGAGTAAACTACAAAACCGGCCAATATCCAACAAATCCACAAACCATAATATTTGGGATTATCTCTTCTACTGGGTAGGAATTATTTACATCTCTACCAGGAAAAATTCTGTGTTTACCACTGCCCCTAGAGGGTTGGTAATCACCAGTAAAAGAACCCAACACTGTGTTAGAAGAATACCTGGTAATCTCTTTACTTATATCCAAGTTGTGGATATTTTTGATCTGACAGTTTTTTCCTGTTGTGATCAGAATCTCGAAAGATTATTCTTGATCACAAAAAAAAAGCTGTTCTTATTAGATTTAGACTGATTATTTGAATAGATAAAGCAAGAATGTTACTTAATTCAATAAGCCTTCTTCAGATCTGAAAATCAGACTTGAATAGTTTGGGCAACTAATAATGTCAACTAATTAACCTCTTTGCATAAAGTTTCAAAAGAAATCCTAGATTGACTCCTCAAATTATATGATTTTTTTCTTTATTGGTGAGGCTGAAGTTCCAAGCCCAAGACACACTATCCATTGGATTTCAACTGTTATATTTATATATTTGGGTAGATTTCTTTTGAGTTGAAATTATCTAAGATTTGTTAAGGTCCTTAGATTACTAGGTAGTGAATTTCTTACTGAGAAAATTCACCTGTGAATTTTTAAACTGTGGTACTTACTTGATAATCCAGGTAACAAGTCAGATTTCTTGGAAGAATATTACAGAATTTGGCTCCAAATATTGTAAATCCCTATTCCTTAATATGTGCTTGTCATACCTGATTAGATGAGATTTCTCTCAAATGTAACACTCCAAGTATAGCCTTGTTTGCACTATTGATTTGTCCAATTATATCCTGGTAAGACAGAGGACAGATCTGTACGGCATTTACTTTTATAAGAAGACTCAGCAAAAATATTTGGTTTTGATTTTTGAAGGGGCAGTGAGAATCAGATGTTATCTTAGAATTGTTCGTTTCAGCTTAGAAAAGCATAACCTACTAAATAGTGGGTTAGAGACAGCTTAAAAAGAAAGAGAAAGAGCTTCCTCATATACCCATATAAAATAGAACATCAAAAATAATGCTAACAGTATTCCAGGACTCCCACGTGAAACAATTAAGAGTTCAGACAACATTTTTCCAAACATAGATTTTAGAATTTGAATGATTGGCAGCTCAGGATATTGATCCCTGAGCAAGAACTACAAAAATGATGAGCCCTATGAATGTTCTAGCTTATTCCTGGGACAAGTGAGTTCCCAGGATGTGGAAAGATGTGACTACAAAAGCAGAGACCAGAGTGATGTGATTGCTGCCTGCGAGAAGCTCCTGAGCCAAGGAATGGGTGTAACCTTTAGAAGCTGAGAAATTCAAGTTAACAACATTTTCCTTAGAGCCCTTGATAGGCATGCTGCCCTGCTGACATCTTTACTTTAGCCAAGTGAGACCCAATTTGGACTTCTGACTTCCAATATCATGAGGCAATAAATTTGGGGTGTTTTTAAGCCACTAAGTTTGTGGTAATTTGTTACAGCAGTAATAAAAAACTAATATAAGACTTATAGATCAAGGTAAATAATATTCCCTCACCTCTCATATCTTTTATAACTTGGTATACTTCCTCAAGTTTTGTCTTTCATTATATACTCTCATATATTCTGAGACAACTATATCTACACTTTAGAACAAAACTATTTACTTTACCCTTGAAAAAATTAAAATTCTTCCTATTATCTTGCATGCCTGGTTCTTTTTCTTTGTCACTATTGCTGAGTATACTCTAAACTACACATGTGAATCACTTTTAATCAAAGAAGCTCACTCCTAATTGACAGATAAAACTGGGAAGTTAAAAGCTCCAAACTGTTCCACAATCAAACATTATAGCAGGTTAGCTAAACTTTAAAATGCACATCACACAAATTTCTATAGTCAACACACATCTCCTTTACACCTTTTTAAGTGGTAATTAACTCAACTTAATAATGAATTATTATTATATCATGAATTAGCTCAATTTAATAATCCAAGTCTTTAAGTTACCGAAATATCTTGGAAATAGTTTGAGTTGAAAAAGGAAAAAAACATAGTGATGTAAAAACTTCTACTGTCATTATTATGCTGTTATAATTTATGTTAGCTTACTTGATCATATAACCAGTATAAGAAGTAAGAAGTTCAGATTAAACTAGCCTCTTCATTTAAAACAAACAGAACATAAATTTATTAAAGATAATCAAGCAAATAAATAAAATGTACGTGTTCATTATCCTCAAGAAAAAGATATATATCTGTTTAATATTTTTAAAAACAGAAAATTATTACAACAGTCTAAAGACTTAACTATGAATGTACACTCTGAAAATGTTTCTAAGCTAGCAGTTTCTCTAAGGATTATTTTTTCTTAAAATTCTGTAAATTAAAAGTATTAAGATTTAGTATTTTTTTTTATTCTCAGAGAATCTTGGAATATTCTATTTATTTAAGCATTTATTAATACCTATACATCAATAAAGTATGTTTTATGTAAGAGATGTTAGAGTAGGAAATAATCTCATGCTTACATAAAAAGGAAAATCTTTTCTCAAGTACAAACACACAGACTCACAGACACAGGGAGTTTATATTTTTGGTTCTACAATATCATCCACAGTTGAAAAGCAAACAGAAACACAATTACTGTCTATTCCAGATCTCAATGGCTGCTTTCTTTCCTGGCGTACAGGAAACTATTAATTGATTTGAGCTCATAAATAAACAGACAAACAAAAAAGACTAACAAACTTGATTCTCTATCATCTCTCACTCAACAGAGAATTGTTCTCAATCATTTGTTTACAGAGATCACCAATGTTCATATCATTAAACTAAACCCTGCTAAACTAAATTTCTGCCATTGATGAGAAATAAATTATTAACCATGTGAATCAAAAAAAACAAAATCAGTAAATATCCTATAATAAACCATAATAGAAAAGAAATACACAAGTAAGAAACCCAAAAGCAGGGGAGGGGGAGGGGCAAAATTCAAGTTCTGTTACTTCTTAACATTCTCTCTAGCTGTGAGCCAAGAAAGAAAGAAAGGAAGGTAGAGAGAGAAGGAAGGAAGGAAGGAAGGAAGAAAATAAAACCAAAATGGGCTAAACAGCCCATGAAGCACCTGTTAGGAAACAATTCTCCACGCCTGTCTCAAAGTTCTCCAAAGGCAACAGCTTCTTGTCTAGACTAATACTTCATGATGTTTATAGAGCCAATGACATTGCAAGTTAGAGTGTGTTACTCACTCCAGGTCCAAGAACAGATTTGTTTACAGTAGAGAATAAGGAAGATAATACCACCCTCCAGGTCAAAGTTTGGACAGGTTTGCTAGGAGCCACTTTAAAAGATTAGAGTTATCCAAAACTGTGGCTCCTCAGCCGTGTTTCAAATGTACAGTGTGTGCAGAATTCACCTGGGACCATCTCTTCACCATCCTACAGACATGGGGGTGCAAAGGGAGCCTATGAGAACAGGAATTTGTGTTGCCTTCTGTGCTGTAATAAAGTCCTTTGCTCTGTCCCAGGAGTCTCATATCTTCTGCTAGTATCAATGAAACTGTGGCCAGCTAAATTGTTAACTTGTAGGTTAAAAGCTTATTCCCTAAGCAGTTCTTGACGAGGACATTTCTTTAACCATGGAGTTTCTTTGAATCTTTTAGGGAAGACTACTTGGTCATCTTCCCAGATGATTTCCAAAACTCTTAAAGCATAAGTTTCAAAAGTATGACTCTCCTACCAATATAAAATGAACATGTGTCAAAGATTTTCTTTAAATCATTAACTACTGTAATAAGGTAACAGGTAAATTATTGTGACTCCTTTAAAGAGCATTTGAGAAGCTAGATTACTTATAGAAATATAAGAGTGCTGGGTTGGATACAAAAGTTGTTAATGTTCAATTGGAATAGAAACTATAACTTTTGGCCCTCTACCAGAACAAAATAGTCAAGACAAACCCAGCCACAAAAAAGTTGTAAAATAGTCCAATGAAAATTTGTAAATTGTTCAGTTTCAGTGCTACACCGAAAGAGCACCCAGTAATATTTTACTTATTTCCAGGTCTCAGATGATGTTTCCTACTTATGGTTGGAAAGATTATATAGGTTAATAGATTTAAATCTCTTACAACATATTTAAATGTCATATAATATATATACATATTAGCCATTCTTTCTTTCTTTGGTTATTTTGTTTGTTTGTTTGTTTGTTTTTTGCGGTACACGGGCCTCTCACTGTTGTGGCCTCTCCCATTGCAGAGCATAGGCTCCGGACGTGCAGGCTCAGCGGCCATGGCTCACGGGCCCAGCCGCTCCGCGGCATGTGGGATCTTCCCAGACCGGGGCACGAACCCGTGTCCCCTGCATCGGCAGGTGGACTCTCAACCACTGCACCACCAGGGAAGCCCTTGGTTCTTTATATGATTTGCAAAACCAAGTATGAATTAGTTTTCTGTTTTTCTAGACAGGAAAAAGAGCTAAATCTTAGCTTATCAATGACCTATTCCTAGATAATTTTTTTATTAGTTATCTATTTCATACATATTAGTGTATATATGTCAATCACAATCTCTCAATTCATCCCACCACCACGTCCCCAACTTTCCCCATTTTGTGTCCATACGTTTGTCCTCTACATTTGTGTCTCCATTTCTGCCTTGCAAACCAGTTTGTCTGTAACTTTTTTCGAGATTCCACATATATGCATTAATGTATATTTGTTTTTCTCTTTCTGACTTTCTTCACTCTGTATGACAGTCTCTAGGTCCATCCACATCTCTGCAAATGATATAGTTTCATTCATTTTTTATGGCTGAATAATATTCCATTGTATATATGTACATCTTCTTTATCTATTCCTCTGTTGAAGGACATTTAGGTTGCTTCCATGACCTGGCTATTGTAAATACTGCTGCAGTGAACATTGGTGTGTCTTTTTGAATCATGGTTTTCTCTGGGTATATGCCCAGTACTGGGATTGCTGGGTAATATAGTAACTCTATTTTTAGTTTTTTAAGGAACATCCATACTGTTCTCCATAGTGGCTGTATCAATTTACATTACCACCAGCAGTGCAAGAGGGTTCCCTTTTCTCCACACCCTCTCCAGCATTTGTTGTTTGTAGATTTTCTGATGGTGCCCTTTCTAAGCAGTGTGAGGTGATACCTCATTGTAGATTTGATTTGCATTTCTCTAATAATTAGTGATGTTGAGCAGCTTTTCATGTACCTCATGGCTACCCATATGCCTTCTTTTGAGAAATGTCTATTTAGGTGCTCTGCCCATTTTTGGGTTAGGTTGTTTTTTTTTTTTTTTAATATTGAGCTGCATGAGCTGTTTATATATTTTGGAGATTAATACTTTGTCTATTGATTCATTAGCAAATATTTACTCCCATTCTGAGGGTTGGCTTTTTGTCTTATTTATAGTTTCCTTTGCTGCACAAAAGATTTTAAGTTTCATTAGGTCCCATTTGTTTATTT
The DNA here is from genome assembly GCF_964374135.1 of Grampus griseus. NCBI lineage: Eukaryota > Metazoa > Chordata > Mammalia > Artiodactyla > Delphinidae > Grampus > Grampus griseus. Next base: position 42,694,346 of record NC_139012.1, on the reverse strand, counting down.
TTGTTTTTATTACCATTACTCTAGGAGGTGGGTAAAAATGATCTTGCTGTGATTTATGTCAAAGAGTGTTCTTCCTATGCTTTCCTCTAAGAGTTTTATAGTGTCAGGTCTTACATTTAGGTCTTTAATTAATTTGAGTTTATTTCTGTGTATGGTGTTAGGGAGTGTTCTAATTTCATTCTTTTACATGTAGCTGTCAGTTATCCCAGCACCACTACTGAAGGGACTATCTTTTCTCCATTGTACATCCTTGCTTCCTTTGTCATAGATTAGTTGACCATAAGTGGGTGGGTTTTTCTCTGGGCTTTCTATCCTGTTCCATTGATCTATATTTCTGTTTTTGTGCCAGTAGCATATTGTCTTCATTACTGTAGCTTTGTAGCATAGTCTGAAGTCAGGGAGCCTGATTCCTCCAGCTCTGTTTTTTTCTCTCAAGATTGCTTTGGCTATTCGGGATCTTTTGTGTCTCCATACAAATTTTAAGATTTTTTTGTTATAGTTCATTAAAACATGCCATCAGTAATTTGATAGGGATTCCATTGAATCTGTAGATTGCTTTGGGTAGTAGAGTCATTTTCACAATATTGATTCTTCCAATCCAAGAACATGGTAAATCTCTCCATCTGTTTGTGTCGTCTTTGATTTCTTTCATCAGTGTCTTATAGTTTTCTGAGTACAGGTCCTTTACTTCCTTAGGTAGGTTTAATACTAGGTATTTTATTCTTTTTGTTTCAGTGGTGAATGTGATTATTTCCTTATTTTCTCTTTCTGATCTTTCATTGTTAGTGTATAGGAATGCAAGAGATTTCTGTGCATTAATTTTGTCTCCTGCAATTTTACCAAATTCATTGATTAGCTTTAGTAGTTTTCTGGTGGCATCTTTAGGATTTTCTATGTATAGTATCATGTCATCTGCAAACAGTGACAGTTTTGCTCCTTCTTTTCCAATTTGGATTCCTTTTATTTCTTTATCTTCTCTGATTGCTGCAGCTAGGACTTCCAAAACTATGTTGAATAAGAGTGGCGAGAGTGGACATCCTTGTCTTGTTCCTGATCTAAGAGGAAATGCTTTCAGTTTTTCACCAGTGAAAATGATGTTTGCTGTGGGTTTGTTGTATATGGCCTTTATTATTTTGAGGTAGTTTCCATCTATACCCACTTTCTGGAGAGTTTATATCATAAATGGGTGTTGAATTTTGTTAAAAGCTTTTTCTGCATCTATTGAGATGATCATATATATATATATATATTAACATCTTTATTGGAGTATAATTGCTTTACAGTGGTGTGTTAGTTTCTGCTATATAACAAAGTGACTCACTATACATAAACATGTATCACCATATCTCCTCCCTTTTGTGTCTCCCTCTCACCCTCCCTATCCCACTCCTCTGGGTAGACACAAAGCACCGAGCTGATCACCCTGTTCTATGTGGGTGCTTCCCACTAGCTATCCATTTTACATTTGGTAGTGTACATATGTCCATGCCACTCTCTCACTTTGTCCCAGTTTACTGTTCCCCTTCCCCATGTACTCAAGTCCATTCTCTACATCTGTGTCTTATTCTTGTCCTGCCCCAATGTTCTTCAGAACATTTTTTCTATTTTTTAGATTCCATATATATATGTGTTAGCCTACAGCATTTGTTTTTCTCTTTCTGACTTACTTCACTCTGTATGACAGTCTCTAGGTTCATCCACCTCACTACAAATAACTAAAGTTCATTTCCTTTTAAGGCTGGGTAATATTCCATTGTATATATGTGCCACATCTTTATCCATTCAGCTGTTGATGGACACTTAGGTGGTTTCCATGTCCTGGCTATTGTAAATGGAGCTGCAATGAACATTGTGGAAGGCCAGACACTAAAAAAAAACTCTTAGATGAAAATACAGGCTGAACACTCTATGACATACGTCACAGCAAGATCCTTTTTGACCCTCCTCCTAGAGAAATGGAAACAAAAACAAAACAAAAACAAATGGGACCTAATAAAACTTAAAGCTTTTGCACAGTAAAAGAAACCATAAACAAGATGAAAAGACAACCCTCAGAATGGGAGAAAATATTTGCAAACGAAGCAACTGACAGAGTTAATCTCTAAAATATACAGGCACCTCATGCATCTCAATATCAAAAAAGTAAACAACCCTATCCAAAATGGGCAGAAGATCTACATAGACATTTCTTCAAAGAAGATACACAGATTTCCAACAAACACATGAAAGAATGCTCAACATCACTAATCATTAGAGAAATGCAAATCAAAACTACAATGAGGTATCACCTCACACGAGTCAGAATGGCCATCATCAAAATATCTACAAACAATAAATGTTGGAGAGAGTGTGGAGAAAAGGGAACCCTCTTGCACTGCTGGTGGTAATGTAAATTGATACAGTCACTATGGAGAACAGTATGGAGGTTCCTTAAAAAACTAAAAATAGAACTACCATATGACCCAGCAGTCCCACTACTGGGCATATACCCTGAGAAAACCATAATTCAAAAAGATCATATGGTTTTTATTCTTCAGTTTTTTAATATGTTGTATCACATTGGTTGATTTGTGTATATTGAAGAATCCTTGCATCTCTGGGATAAATCCCACTTGATCATGGTGTACGATCCTTTTAATGTGTTTTTGGATTCTGTTTGCTACTATTTTGTTGAGGATTTTTGCGTCTATATTCATCAGTGATATCGGTCTGTATTTTTTCTTTTTCTTGTAGTATCTTTGTCAGGTTTTGGTATCAGGGTGACGGTGGCCTCGTAGAATGAGTTTGGAAGTGTTCCTTCCTCTACAATTTTTTTGAAGAGTTTGAGAAGGATGGGTATTAGCTCTTCTCTAAATGTTTGATAGAATTCACCTGTGAAGCCGTCTGGTCCTGGACTTTGGTTTATTGGAAGAATTTAATCACAGTATCAATAACATTACTTGTTATTGTCTGTTGATATTTTCTATTTCTTCCTGGTTCAGTCTTATAAGGTTATACCTTTGTAAGAATTTGTCCATTTCTTCCAGGTTGTCCATTTTATTGGCACAGAATTGCTTGTGGTAGTCTCTTAGGATGCTTTATATTTCTGCAGTGTCTTTTGTAACTTCTTTTTCATTACTAATTTTATTGATTTGAGTCCTCTGCCTCTTTTTCTTGATGAGTCTGGCTAATGTTTTATCATCTTGTTTATCTTCTCAGAGAACCAGCTTTTAGTTTTATTGATCTTTGGTATTGGTTTCTTTGTTTCTATTTCATTTATTTCTGGGGAGATCTTTATGATTTCTTTCCTTCTACTAACTTTGGGTTTTGCTTGTTCTTCTTTCTCTAGATCCTTTCGGTGTAAAGTTAGATTGTTTATTTGAGATTTTTTTTTTTGTTTCTTGAGGTAGGATTGTATTGCTATCAACTTCCCTTTAGAGCTGCTTTTGCTGCATCCCATAGGTTTTGGATCATCATGTTTTCATTGTCATTTGTCTCTAGGTATTTTTTGATTTCTTTAATGATCTCTTGGTTATTTAGTAATGTATTGTTTAACCTCCATGTGTTTGTGTTTTTTCCTTGTAATGCATTTCTAATCTCATAGTGCTGTGGTTGCAAAAGATGCTTGATATGATTTCAATTTTCTTAAATTTATCGAGGCTTGAATTGTGGTCCAAGATGTGATTTATCCTAGAGAATGTTCCATGTGCACTTGAGAAGAAAGTGTAATTTGTTGTTTTCAGATGGAATGGCCTATAAATATCAATTAAATCTATCTGCTCTATTGTGTCATTTAAAGCTTGTGTTTCCTTATTAATTTGCTGTCTGGATGATCAGTCCATTGGTGTAAGTGAGGTGTTGATATCTTCCACTAATCTTAGTGTTACTGTTAATACTTAGTGTTACTGTTAATTTCCCCTTTTACAGATGTTAGCATTTGTTTTATGTTGTGGTGCTCCTATGTTGGGTGCAGATATATTTATAATTGTTATATCTTGTTCTTGGATCAATCCCTTGATCATTATGTAGTGTCCTGCCTTGTCTCTTGTAACATTCTTTATTTTAAAGTCTAGTGTACCTGATATAAGTATTGCTGTTCCAGCTTTCTTTTGACTTCCATTTACTTGGAATATCTTTTTCTATTCCCTCACTTTCAGTCTGTATGTGTCCCTACATCTGATGTGGGTCTCTTGTTGACAGCATATATATGGGTCTTGCTTTTGTATCCATTCAGCAAACCTGTGTCTTTTGGTTGGAGCATTTAATTCATTCTCACTTAAGGTAATTATCGATATGTATGTTCCCATTACCATTTTCTTAATTGCTTTGGGTTTGCTTTTGTAGGTCCTTTTCTTCTCTTGTGTTTCCCACTTAGAGAAGTTCCTTCACCATTTGTTGTAGAGCTAGTTTGGTGATGCTGAATTCTCTTAGCTTTTGTTTGTCTTAAAACTTTTGATTTCCTTGATGAACCTGAATGAGATCCTTAGCGTTACAGTAATCTTGGTTGCAGGTTCTTCCCTTTCATCACTTTAAATATATCATGCCACTCCCTTCTAGCTTGTAGAGTTTCTACTGAGAAATCAGCTGTTAACCTTATGGGAGTTCCCTTGTATTTTGTCATTTTTCCCTTGTTTCTTTTAATAGCTTTTCTTTGTCTTTAATTTTTGTCAGTTCAATTACTGTGTGTCCCAGTATGTTTCTCCTTGGGTTTATCCTGCCTGGGACTCTCTGCACTTCCTGGACTTGTGTGGCTATTTCCTTTCCCATGTTAGGGAGGTTTTCGACTATAATCTCTGCAAATATTTTCTTGGGTCCTTTCTCTCTCTTTTTTCCTTCTGAGACCCCTAAATGAGAATGTTGGTGCAAGTAATGTTGTCCCAGATGTCTCAAAGGCTGTCTTCATTTCTTTCATTCTTTTATCTTTATTCTATTTCACAGCAGTGAATTCACCATTCTGTCTTCCTGGTCACTTATCTGTTCTTCTGCCTCAGTTATTCTGCTATTGATTCCTTCTAGTGTTTTTTTTTTTTTTTCTTCGGTACGTGGGCCTCTCACTGTTGTGGCTTCTCCTGCCGTGGAGCACAGGCTCCAGACACACAGGCCCAGCAGCCATGGCTCACAGGTCCAGCTGCTCCGCGGCATGTGGGATCCTCCCAGACCAGGGCATGAACCCGTGTCCCCTGCATTGGCAGGCAGGCTCTCAACCACTGAGCCACCAGGGAAGCCCCCTTCTAGTGTATTTTTCATTTCAGTTATTTTTTTTTGTTCATCTCTGCTTGTTTCTTCTTTAATTCTTCTAGGTCTTTGTTAATCATTTCTTGCATCTTCTTGATCTTTGTATCCATTCATTTTCCGTGGTCTTGGATCATCTTCAGTATCATTTTTCTGAATTCCTTTTCTGGAAGGTTGCATATCTCCAGTTCATTTCATTGTTTTTCTGGGGTTTTGTCTTGTTCCTTCATCTGGTACATAGTTCTCTGCCTTTTCATTTTGTCTATCTTTCTCTGAATGTGGTTTTTGTTCCACAGGCTGCAGGATTGTAATTCTTTTTACTTCTGCTACCTGTCTTCTTGTGGATGAGGTTATCTAAGAGGCTTGTGCAAGCTTCCTGATGGGAGGGACCGGAGGTGGGTAGAGCTGGTTGTGGCTCTGGTGAGCAGAGCTCAGTAAAACTTCAAGCCACTTGTCTGCTGATAGTTGGGGCTGAGTTCCCTCCCTGTTCATTGTCTGGCCTGAGGCAACCAGCAGTGGAGCTTACAGGCTCTTTGGTGGGGCTAATGGTGGACTCCAGGAGGTCTCACACCAAGGAGTACTTCTCAGAACTTTTGCTGCCAGTGTCCTTGTCCCTGCAGTGAGTCACAGCTGACCCCACCTCTGCAGGATACTCTTCACTAGCAGAAAGGTCTGGTTCAGTTTCTTATGTGGTCACTGCTCCTTCCCCCTAGGTTCTGGTGCGCACACTACTTTGCGTGTGCCCTCCAAGTGTGGAGTCTCTGTTTTCCTGAGTCCTGTCAAAGTCCTGCAATCAAATCCCAGTAGCCTTCAAAGTCTGATTCTCTGGGAATTCCTCCTCCCCTTGACAGACTGCCAGGTTCTGATACAGGACTCAGAACCTTCAATCCAGTGGGTGGACTTCTGTGGTATAATTTTCTCCAGTTTGTGAGTCACCCACCCAGTGGTTATGAGATTTGATTTTACTGTGACTGCACCCCTACTGCCATCTCATTCTGACTTCTCCTTTGTCTTTGGACATAGGATATCTGTTTTGGTGAGTTCCAGTGTCTTCCTGTTGATGATTTCCAGCAGTTAATTGTGATTCCAGTGCTCTTGCAAGAGGTAGTGAACACACATCCTTCTACTCTGCCATCTTGAACCAATCTCAAGTCAGTCCTATTCATAGATAATTAATGATGATACTTCCCCTCCACTCAAACTGCCATAACACAATGGTATCAAAATCTTAGGCCACCTATCTTAATCTGTTTTCCCTTTTTATTTTACCATTCTATCTCTATATGGTAGGAGCACTGTCAGAATTATGTTACAGGAGAATTAGTTATGAATTCTCTGTCAATCATGGCTCCCTGAAGTTTCCATTGTGTATAATGAATTAACTTATCTTCTATACATCTAGAAGATACTAGCTATATATCCTCCTTGGGACAATGAAAAACAGCCACTAAAATTATTTGTAGTTCTTCATTCTCTTAAGGAACCTTGATTGAGAAAGGCTGGAGCTGGACAAGCAACATCAGTAACACTTGGAGGATTGTTAGAAACTTGACATCTCAGTATCTACCTCACCTACTAAAATTCAGAATGAGAATTTTAGGAAAATTCAAGAGTAATTCCTATGTTTATTAAGTTTTTGTGAGGCACTGCTCTAGAGTATCCATCTGTGCAGATCTTCCTCGGTTTATGATGGGGTTACATCCTGATAAATCCACTGTAACTTGTAAATATTGTAAGTCAAAAATGCATTTAATACATCAACCCTACTGAGCATCAGAGTTTAGCCTAGCCTACCTTAAATGTGCTCAGAATACTTACATTAGCCTACAGTTTAACAAAATCACCTAATGCAAAACTTATTTTGTAATAAAGTGTTAACTGTCTCATGTAATTCACTGAATACTGCACTGAAAGTGAAAAGCAGAATGGTTGTTAGTATACTGGCTGTTCCTCTCATGATCACGTGACTGATTGGGAGCAGCTGTCCTGCACAGCTTCATGAGAGAGTATTGCATAGAGCTAGCCCAGGAACAGGTCAAAATTCAAAATTCGAAATACAGTTTCTACTGAATGTGTATTGCTTTCACACCATTGTAAAATTGAAAATCATAAGTGAAACCATTGTAAATCAAGCAGTTGACTAGACTGCTCCAGAGGGTAAACCTTCATCTGAGAGGCAGTTCATGTAGTAGTTAATTGTGGGGCCTCTGAAGCCTGACTACCTGGTATAAAGCTTGGTTCCACCATTTAAGAGTTTTGTAACTTCTGCAAGATAAATAACCCTTAACTAAGTACTTTAGTTTCTTTATCTGTAAATTGGTTATAAGGATACTATCTAATTCATAGCATTGTAGAATAGAATTCTACATATGTAAATGCTCTATATCAGCACCTGACTCATGATAAGCTCTTAATAAGTGAGGACTATTGTTATTTATATTCATGTCTTGGAGACACTTTTTATGTTTTTACCCAGATACAGCAATTGGATATATTTTAATTCCCACCATTTGTGAACTGAATATTTTACATCAATACTGTATTGTTTTACATTAATACTGCATGCTTTTCTATATGAATTTAATAAAGGATGTCATAAGCACTGTAGGAAAGCAAAAGTTGAATATTGCCTCGTATTGCAACATTTAAGGATTTCAAGATTACATTTATGGTCAGATAAATTATATTTATTTTCATTTTATAACATGGTCTTATGTGATTTTCAGTTGCTGTAATATTAGATCTGTTTGAATTAATAAGTATACACACACCTTGCCACATCGCTCAAAATCCTGAAATAAAGGAATTAAAGAGATTCTTAATTGTTTGATCTATGAAAGAAGAGGAATTCAGGCTCAAAATAACTTAGTCCAAGGGAAAATTTAATTGCAGCCTAGGAAATAAGTAAGTTTAGAAAAGAGTCATTCTCAGGTGGAGAAAGCTTTGGAATAATCTGACAACATTTTAGTGTTATTACCACAAGAACACCATAGAGCTATAAACACAGAATAGTTTTACTAAGAAAGCTATTAATCTTGAAGAATTAGACAGAAAGTCACTTTCTACTCTAGAAAGAATTCCTCTACCTTTGTTTCCATGATAATATGCTCATGTGAGTTCTCAGTGTCTTTCTCAATGTTCCTTTTGCCGTCTTTTGCTGAATAATTCACTTTTCTATTTTCCTTAGAAACTTAAAATATTTGTTCATAGTAAAAATAATCTAATACTACAGATGTATCTAAAAATAAAAAAAAATAATAATAATATCCTGCTCCAATTCTCCACACTCCCTCTCCCATTCCTTGTAAACTATTTTAAATAATTTGTTTTTTTAAAAAAAATATTTGCCAGTTTCACTGACAAGATTAACAGGTTTATATGGTATTACTTGATTTGTCCATTTTAGAAACTTTAGGTCTATTTTTATCTTGCTATAATTCCCTTTTTTAAACTTTTTATCATCTGTGTCCACACACTAAAGTCCTGAAAAAGCAGAAACGTACATCCGCTTGGCTCACTGCTCTAATCTCAGTGATAGAACAGTGTCTGACATTTAGTACTGGTTGAATAAATAAGTAATAAATAAATAGATCAAAACTGCTCACACATCAATCCCCAGACTTTTTACCCTCTAGTTTTTGGTAACCTAATTCTTTTTCTTTTTCTTCCTTTATTTAAATTTTCAATTTCAATTACCTTCCTAAACTAAGGGCCTTACTTCTTGAACTAGAAACTCTTGACCTTCTCACAATGAAGGCCCTCAATTTTTTTCCCAGTTACCTCTTCTCTACTCATAGATGATGCTTCCTAAACAAGGCCATTCATATTCACATTCTTCATTTTGATGGCTTCTGAATTTATATCATTATTTTTTATATGACCAATGAGTTACACAGTGGTATATTCAACTGCCTATTTTATAATTCCATTTGGTTATCTAAAAGTAAATGTAAGAGTTTTAGTTAAAAAAAAAAAATTGCTGTTGAAATTGCTGAAACACCACCATGCACCAAGCTTAATGACAGTATTAATTTCAGGCATTTTGTTAGACTCCCATGACAACCAAGCTTTAGGAAATTCCTTCATGACATGTTGCTATAAAATCCATATATTCTAGAGTATTCGAGATTTGTTTTTGCAACTAAGTCATAATCCATCTTGAAATGATTTTGTATACAAAATGAGCTAGACCTCTAATGATTTTTTTTCAATCAAATAATAACTGTTAAGTTCAAACCTGTGAAGGGTCTGATATACTATCCTACTTACAAGTTAACAAGTTAGCCTGCTACAGTTACACACACACACACAAATCACACAATTTAGTCACAGATCATCTTAGCAGCACTTGTTTCCCACATGAATTCCTCCACAGGATGATGTGTTGAGGTTCCGATGTACTTACATGTGCAGTGAAGTTTACACCACAGGTGAGGGACCCTAAAAGTATGAGGGTCAGATCTTATGTAGAGCAGCTGTCAGATCTCTCCCTTTGAATCTCTGGAGAGAAAAACAGAGAACTTTTCTCTGGAATATAAAGAAATTATACTTGGAGGGAAAGAAAGATTTCTAGGTGTATTACCTTTGGAATTTTTGCCAATGGATCCAAGGGAGAGGAGTCTTTAACTCTCTCCTGAGCAATTCACTACCTCTAACTTCCAGGGCATGCTTGTCATACAATAATAAACCCTAAATTGAGTTGAAATGTGAAAACACTCATGGAAAATTGTTTCCCAAAAATAATTTTCCTTAATATCGTTTAGTGAGTAGTCATCTTTTCCCCAAGGATCTGCAAAGCAAATTGGTTGTACAGTATGTTTCATACAAGCCTGAACCCATTTTGGGCTCCCTATTCTGCTTAACTGCTTTATTTCTATTTTCATATTAATACTGTTATTTCACATTATTCATGTCAATTCTTATGACGAATCTTGTTACTTGATGGGGAATGTTACTCTGCTTTACTGTTCTTTTAAGATTCTCCTGGTTATTTTTGAGAGGTTTAGAATTAGTTGATTGAGTACCATGGATAAATGTTTTCAGAATTTTACTGTATTGAATTGAATCTATGAATCAATATTGGGAGAACTAATGTCTATTAATATTTAATAACCTTATTTATAAGCATCACGTTTTATATGTTTTATTTAATATTAAAATATTCAAAATATAAAAAAATAATTGGCTGTTTAAAATAACATCTCAACTATCATGAATACAGCATATAAAAAAGTTGAGGTTTATTTTTTCAATGGAACCTATATTACAGTGAAAAAGAATAAACTGCAATTACCTTCTTGAACATAGATTTACCTCAACAAATAATACTAAACAGGAAAAACAAATTTCTGATAAAATAATTTTTTTCTAAAACAGTTTTATATAATTTGAGTATGAATATGTCCCATCCCATATTTGGGGCAAATTTCATAAATCTGGCCATCCTGGTTCCAGGTTAGTTGTTGGTATCTCCCTTAACTAGCCCTCAGGTAACAGAACTTGGCAATATATAGTTCATCCTAGACCCGCCTGGCAATTCAGGTGACAATCTGTGTTAACTTGTCAGCTTTATACAGAAGGAAAACAAACAAACAAACAGAAAAACAGAGACAAAAACAAACAATTTTCCTCTTTTTATGACAGGAGGCAGTTTTGAGACTTGGAGCAAGATGTTCACTGAAGTTAGGCTCCTACCCTCCCACAGAAACTGGGAGATAAGGGACAGGATCTCCCTTGATGTCTACATTTCAAAGGGATGGCTCCCAGGTTCTTAAGAAAGTTTTTCCTGGGTCACCAAAGTGATGAAAGGTCAGCTAGAAAGATCTTTCTAGTTTTCAAAAGAAATTACATACATTTTAAAGAGATGAGAAAGTGCTTATAATTACAAGTTTTCTAAGGAAAATACTGAAAGAGAAAGGAAGGAAGGGAAGTCTCTTCCTTATTTTCAACAAGGAGCACTAAGCCTCTTATTTTTAATTTGCATTTTTCATTATAGTTGTCAGATAAAATACAAGAGGCCCAGATAGGTTTGAATTTTAGATAAATATGTTATATATATATGATATATATATGATATATATATATATGATATATGATATATATATATAATAATTATCATATATATATATCCCAAAGTATGTGTGAAACAAACTTGGTAAATCTGCCCATCTTCATTCCAGGTTAGTTGTTGACGTGGTATAGAGGAGAAAATTCATACCAATGCAGTGCTCCAAGCTCACTCAACTATATCAGGTGGAAGATCCCTTCCAGAAAATCCCAGTGTTTCAAACAGAAAGCACTGAGGCTCTGCTTTCCCATTCAAACATCATCTGATAGATAATAATTCTTAAGAGGAGAAGGCAAGTAAAGGCAGCTAGGTCCTGGGTAAGTCTGCAAGACACTTCACCCAAAGAACTTTATGCAAATAGTAAATAAATGTAACAATCGTTTTAGACAGAGATCTTAGTAGGTTAAGAGAGGAACTTGAACCCAACTTTAAAAAAGAACAGTTAAATTAAGTAATAATTAATAATTATTAATAATTATTTATTAATAATTAATTAATAATTATTACAAAATAATTTTAAATGTGCATACCTATTTTGTATATTGCAGCTTTTCGAATCCAACTAGAATACCTAAAATGTAGATCATTATCTGCATGAGTACAAAAGATTAATGAATTACTAACAGCCCCTCTCAGGCTGAGCACAGCTTAAGCTTCTTCTTTGGTATGCAACTAGAGCTGCTGTTTGCAGACCCTAATCACTTATACTCACAATTAATCTCCAGACTTTGCTCAAAAACACTTATTCCATCTGTAATTATAATGCTTTGCCTAACTGATTTTAGCAATTGCTATTTCTCTAAAGTTAAAATTCCCTGTTGCTTGCACTCCTCTTCGGGAGGAGGAAAGCTTGTGTATAGTTGTCTTGTATGGTCTTCTCTAACCTTGCTTCTTAGGTTCATATTATTCAGTCACTGAGAAAACTGAATGGTGACACTTTAGAGGTTTGCATACATTTTATTTAAACAACAAATATTGTCATTTTACAACATTTTCTGGATTAACACAAAAATGTTGGGCTTTCTTATTCCCTTCACTAGATCATGTAAAGAGTAGATTATGGGGCCAACACTACATCTCCTGAGGGAAAATCTTCAGAAATCTCAGTAGGTTGGTAGCTGAGTTAATCAACCATGAAAAGAAAAAATAGTATGTAAATCATCAAATTATATTTCCCAGTTAAACTTATACACATGCAATACGTATACCCAAAATCTGGTCAGGAATGCTTCAGTTGGTTGGATTGTTTCCATGCCTTACGATCTACATATTAGATCGATCACTTAAACCATCTCCTGTTTTCATTTCACTGCCCATCATTTGCTAGAGTGCCTACTGACTGCCATCACCAGCAGAGGTACGTCACTAGACAGAGCACTAGCCTACAGAATTAAGGAAAAGAAACAAAAACCTCTCTGTCTAATATACATGATCAAAAAAATGATATTTTACAAGCATATTATCACTGTCAGCTAAATGAATAAGTAAGTGAAATAAATGTGATTTGAAATTAGAAATGAAAAGAGATCCTACAACTTAAATTTTCAAAGACAGAACAACACATTACTTATGACTGCCACATTGTTTTACAGTCCAAAGCATAGAAACATTTTCAGATAATTCATATCTTTACTCTTCTGTCATGTTTATGCAGTTTGTGAGCTGAGTGGATTGTTGTTAGTGATTTAACACTCTTGTGTTTTTTTTTTTTCTCTGACTGTAAAACAACAAACAAAAGCCACCATAATATCAGAACATTTTGGATCAGCTTATCTAAATATGCCTATCAATCCATGATTTTTTTAACAGTTACACAATTGTTTTTCACGGTATATGAAAGAAAATAACTTACACCATCTGGATTTATCTGAACAGAATAAACTTAAAGAGTAGTTTAAAATGCAGTTTATAGCTTAACGCTCTCTGTAGCAATGATCTAAGATAGCATCTTACTGCTATTCATAATTGCAACTTTAGCGGAGACGGATTAAGCATTGTTATCAAAGTTATAGAGTAAATAAGTCAGTCTCTTCTCCATGAGTCCTTACACCATGAGGCCACTTACCATTCCTGCTGTATCATCTTAAAGCCCACAAGCTCTTATGGAAGAACGCTATGCCCCTAAATCTCAATTTAAAAAAATCCAAAGGAAACATCACACTCCCTAAATCTTCTTATAGTTCCGCATTTTCCATTTCGATGTTAATTTATGAAATCTACACGTGAGAGCCATTGTTTCTATTTTGCACTGGAGTGACCAGTACTATGATCTAACAGGTCTTTGCCCCTCCAATTTCAAAGATTAAACTGAATTGTAAGGACAAGTTATTTGTGCAGAAACACTTACACTAATGAAAGAAGCTTGTATTAAACCTTGAATTTTCAGAGTGCAATTCCTAAGGGAGTTGTTGGCAATCTTTTATCCCCAGCACCTTCCTTCTGACTAACTCTTCTGGCTACTCAGCTTTCCTGATGTCAAGTGCATGAGTTTCCCCCACCTCTGCCCTTCAGGAGTTTTCATCACCTTAACTGTGGTGAGATACTTGAAATACCCTATCCAGAAAACTCTCCTGCTCTCTTCTTTTGCTATTTTCATGCAAAATTCTAACCTGGGTTCATAACATCGTAAAGTAATATAATTAAAATCTAGTTAAACTAAACACAAGGGAGAGAACAGAATATAAAAGAAGTTGGATAACCTAAAGGAGATCAATTTAAATCTGCTTTTAAGCTTATTAATAGCATAGGGCCTGCCTTCTCCCACATTAGTGGACCTTCTGGGATTTACAGAAATAACCTAACAGGAATGTTTCTCTTTGATATGTTTTGTCTTTGGGCATCTTAGTGCCCCATCTGGAACACCTCAAGTCTTAAGCAGTTGTCAAATTACTTCCTTCAAGTGCCTTTAGTTTTCTTGGACCTCCTCTAATATTTGTTCCTTATTTCTCTTGGAAAGCCAATGTTATTCTGGAAATAAAAAATTCTCCACCATATTTAGAACATAATTCTCAACTTACCTACTGAAAGTTCTCAAATCTTCTTTGTTTAAATCATTTGCATTTTTTACCCTATGCTTGTTCTGATTTCTCCCATGAAAAATAAATAACAGAATAAATTTACATACAAACATAAAACAAGCAAAACAAATTCTTGCTCATTTTTTCTCCTACCTCCTTAGCATCAATCACATTATTTACCTGTCTTTAAAAAAAAATTATCTTCTTTTTCACATATTCATTGTAAAAACAAAAATCTTGACACATTGTAAATACAAAGAATGTGCCAATAAAGAGGTAATTATTAGCAGAAAAAAAAAGAATAAAGGTCTTACAAACAAGAATATGTTAAGTCTCACAATTGGGTAATCTATAAGTATAGCTGATTAAAGCATATTGCTTTGAATCAAATTAAACAGGGTTGAATTATGAAAGATGCCCAATAATCTCATCTAACATGTTTTTCTTTTTTTTCTTTTTTAACATTTTTATTGGAGTATAATTTCTTTACAGTGTTGTGTTATTTTCTGTTGTATAACAAAGTGATAACATGTTTTTCTTTATTTTAAATTTTGTTAATTTATTTTTGTGTTGTTTATAGAGGATGGTTCCTGGAATTGGGCTCAGCACAATATCATAACAGTAACCTCACACATTACACATAGTCCAAAACAACTAATCCAAGCTCCAACAGAATAAGTCTTGAAGAGCAGAATTTAGGATATAACTTGAAGAACTCTGTTCTTGTTTATATATTTGAAAGTAGTTTGTATATACTTCTAGAAAAAAGTGATTAGGGGTAATATGTTTTCTCCACATATATATATTTTTTAAACAAGTAAATTTTCATATGGAATTCTCATATATAGCAGAAAAAAGTGTTATGGCAGTTTTTAATTAAAATGATTTACTGTTTGAATAAAATTTGACTCTAAGATAGTGTTGTTTAGATTAGAATTGTTACTGTGCATCTTACTACATTATCTGCTTAGTTAAACAATTACTTGCATTTTGTTAGATGATTAGCCATTACAGAGTCAGTCCCACACAGAGTACCAAATGTAAGCATGAATGTCAATGAGGTAACCAAGGAAATTTTTTAGAAAATTGATCAAGTGCTTTTAATATTTTCTGCAGAGCTTCATTCTAGATGTACTTTGTGTCATTGTTTAATAGTTAAATATTAGTTCTTTGATTTCTAGGAATGTCTGTTAGATAGCCTTTCTTCTACTTTAATTTACAATCATTGTCTGCCAATTTAATTTATAAAAAAAACAAATTCTGCTACATATCATTTACAATAATTTTTGAGGTCAGAGCCTATAAAAATTGAGAACAATAATTTTGTAGAGAAAAACACTACCGCTTGGGCCTACTAGAAATGCTTCTCAGTTTTGCTATTACAATTGCACCCCACACTCAGTAAAAGTTGTCCTTGAAGTAGCCCTTCATTGTAACAAATGGCACCCAATTTAGTCATTTCTAAGCAAGATATCAATTTGTCTCCCAAAATGAAGAGAAGGCTGACAAGATAGGAAGCATACAAGGCCCAGTATTTATGGATTGAACACACAGCATGAAGTGGAATGAAGGTGCTAAAAGGTGGTTATTTGGAACTGCTGTCACCTGACCCAGAAAATGCAATGTTTGAGATTTTTCTGTGCTTCCTCATCACTATGCAACTGATATTTGGCTGTATATAAGCAGAGTAGGCCATACTTATAGACTTGGAAACAAAGGGCAAGAACGTGGGGATGATGTGGTCAACTGTGCAATCATCTAATAATCAGACAAAGTCTGGGTTAGGCATCCATGTTAACTCTTACCTACTATGACTGACCACCCAAAGACAGAGAAGCAAAGAATAAATATTTTAAAAATTCCTTAATCTTTCCTAGCCTTTATTATTTGACTTGACTAATGGGAAAAATACTCTGTGTACACAAAGTCAATTCTTCATCTCCATTTCCCATACACAGTGTTACACAGCTTAATTCTACCCATGATAAAATTAGGCAGAAACCATAACCTGCCCTCCACGTTCGACTTGTTTACATTTCAAGAGACTACCAGTGGCTTAGCACTTTTAAATCTTTGCTCTTCTTTGATTTGGTCTCATCTCTCCTCTCAACCTAAAATTCTTCCTTTATTAAATATAAATATGTATGCAACAAAATATGTTAAAAATAACTTGAGCTACTGTGAATTGTCAGTTTAGAATATCTCTAACCCTATCTATCTACCTATGTCTATGGTGAAATGACTTTGTTTCCTTTGAATATCCTAATAGCCAATCAGGAAACATCTCTAAACTAAGCTACTTTACTTATATTACTATTTTAACAAGTCCACAACATATCATTGTATTATCTTGCTGAACTAAGAGGAGACTAGATGACATAAAAAAGCAAAGATAATAGAAACAGGCAATGCTGATGTTCACTTCTCCTTTTTCTTAAATGCCTATTAGTTTAAAACTAGAAATTTAAGTAATAAAATCATATATCAATGGAAAATGAATTTTTAAATAAAGGATGCCAAGAAGATCAATTTATTGCACACAACTCTAGTTTTTCATAGTTTTTCAAAGATCAATAATTTGAAGGCAAATGTAGTATAAATGTAATGAATCATCCCACACATCTGGCCCTGTTATTGAAAACAAGTTTTGTTTTCCACTAGTTCAATAATACATTGAAAAATATAAATACAAAAATTACCCTGAAAGCAGTTTAACTTTCATAAGAATACTGCTTTAAGTTTCTCCTCTTCCTTTCATGGGTGGGGTAAAACTTTATGTTGTGTGATTGGGTTTTGTTTGGATGGTGACATTCTAGTTTATGAATTGACTCCTCTAATCTGTCAAAATCATTCTCTGAAGTTGAAAATATTAATACTGATACAATAGCCTTAGGCCTTTGTGCAACAACACGTATTTTTTCTAAATAGTTGGTGATTTATTAAGTTGGATAAATATTACATTTATCAAACTAGAAAAGGCATACGTTCTTAATAATATAATATTCCCAAAGGGTACCTAGTTAGTTCACAAACATAATATATTATTACTATTGATTTTCATTAATATGGTTATGATGAATATTTTGCAATAACATCTTGATGTTACTTCCATTTTTATTTCCTTCCTATTATTATAAATCAATATTATATTAATTAGTGAACTATAGTATGACTAAGTTGATGAGCTTTTTTTTTTTTTTTTTTGCGGTACTCAGGCCTCTCACTGTTGTGGCCTCTCCCGTTGCAGAGCACAGGCTCCAGACGCGCAGGCTCAGTGGCCATGGCTCACGGGCCCAGCCGCTCCGCGGCATGTGGGATCTTCCCGGACTGGGGCACGAATCCGTGTCCCCTGTATTGGCAGGTGGACTCTCAACCATTGGGCCACCAGGGAAGCCCTGAGCTGGTTA
Source organism: Grampus griseus (assembly GCF_964374135.1). NCBI lineage: Eukaryota > Metazoa > Chordata > Mammalia > Artiodactyla > Delphinidae > Grampus > Grampus griseus. The sequence continues at coordinate 42,676,644 of NC_139012.1, read as the reverse complement.
TTTTTAAGAATTAGATTTATTCTGATTAACTAAGAAACAATTAGATTCCTTATTTATTTTTTATGCCATTTTATTCCTTCAGTTTATTGAGCTATAACTGACATACAGCACTGTTTAAGTTTAAGGTGTACAGCATAATGATTTTGACTTACATCATGAAATGACTACCAAAATAAATTTAGTAAACACCCACCATCTTATACAGATAAAAAATGAAAGAAAAAAATATTTTTTTCCTTGAGATGAGAACTCTTAGAATTTACTCTCTTAACTTTCTTATATAGCATAGAGCAGTGTTAATCATGTGTATTACACTCTTTGTACTTATTTATCTTATAATTGGAAGTTTGTACCTTCTGACCACCTTCATCCAATCCCCCCCTACACCCCACTTTTGGTAACCACAAATATGATCTATTTTTCTATGAGTTAGTTAATTTGCTTTTTGAGGTAAAATTGACTTGCAACACTATATTAGTTCCTGTATACAACATAGTGATTCAATACTTATATACATGACAAAATAATCACCACAATAAGTCTAGTTACCATCTGTCACCATACAAAAATACACAATATTATTGACTATATTTCCCATGGAGTACATTTCATCCCTGTGATTCATTTATTTTGTAACTGGAGGTTTTTACCTCTTAAATTCCCTTAATTATTTCAGTCATGCCACCACCCCCCTTTCCTCTGGCAACCACCTGTTTGTCCTCTATATCTATGACTCGGTTTCTATTTTATGTTTGTTTGTTTTATATTCCACATACAAGTGAAATCATATGGTATTTGTCTTTCTCTGTCTGACTTATTTCACTTAGCATGATACCCTGTATCAGTTCATCCTCGATGGGCACTTAGGTTTTTTCTTGGCTATTGTGAATAACACTGCAATGAACATAGAGGAGCATGTATCTTTTCAAATTAGTGTTTTTGTATTCTATGGAAAAATACCCAGACGAGGAATTGGTAAATCATATGATAGTTTTATTTTTAGTTTTTTGAGGAAGCTCCATACTGTTTTGGATAGTGACTGCACCAATTTATATTCCCACCAAGAGTGCACAGAGTTCCCTTTCTTCACCTGCCTTCCAATAGTTGTTTTATATAGTCTTTTTGTTAATCCCATTCTGACAGGTGTAAGGTGATATCTTCTTGTGGTTTTGATGTGCATATGTCTGATAATTAGTGATATTGAGCATCTTTTCACATGTCTGTTGGCCATCTGTATGTTTTTACTTTTTTGGAAAAAATGTCTATTCAGGTCCTCTGTTGATTTTTCAGTCAGGTTGTTGTGTGTTTTGTTTTGTTTTGTTTTTTGATGTTGAGTTGTATGAGTTCTTTGTGTTGGGTTAGCCAAAAAGATCATTTGGGTTTTTCCATAACATCTTAACAGAAAAACCTGAATGAACCTTTTGACCAACCCAATATATTTTGGATATTAACCTCTTATCAGATATATTGTTTGCAGATAAATTGTTTACTTTTTATTTTTTAAGATTATTTTTCTTGTTATTGTTAGTTAAAATTACTTACCAATATACAGTATGATTGGGTTCATTAATCATTTTTAAAATTAAAGGCTTTCTGATTATCCATGATACAATTTGGTTTTATTTATACCTGTTAAAAACTAGTCATATAAACCTGAAAATGTTCATAAAATCCTATTTTTAGTAATGACATAGTTCAATAATATAAAGCATATTGAAGATATAATTTCCAAATAACACTCCTATGCTGCAAAGTTCAGTATGAATCTGGAATTCACTTAAAGAAACACTCTACTCATTTCTTCGTTAAATAACCAATGATCGTATACAATGCAATAGTGAAAGTGCTAAGAGCAGGATTAATCAATTTAAGGTTTAGGAATGTTGACTGTCAATTTTTTTTAACAGTTTTATTATAGAGAAGGTCTTCAATTTGGTAACTCCACTTTATATGAAAGCAAACTGATATTTTGCTATGTGTTTAAATTAAGCATGCTATTTTGGCCTTGACACTTTCAAAATAAGAACATTATTTAACAGCAGCACAACTTGTCTATGTATCAACCAGAACTATTGGAGCTTAGTGTCCTTTGTAGACATTGAGCACAATTACTCAATGAGTGGAAAGCTGATTGTTTTTCACTGACTCAAAAGGATATATGCAATAATTAAAATTTGTTTAAAAAACTGACTTTGCCCTTTTGAACCTGACTTGAGAAAATGATGACTGAGCAGTCTTTAATGGAATTGCTTTCGGACACCCTCAGCCAGACCTTAGGAAAAGTTCCTCTGATCCTTTGTATTTGACAAGCATTTGACAATTTAACTGAAGATCTTTTTGCATTTTCCATAGGTTTTTTTATTCACCTGTTTGCAAAAGATTATGAATGCACAGCAGAAGTAAAAAAATATCGCTTGCTAAATTTCAAATCTCTTTTTAAAATTTACTTAATTCTCCTGTTTTTAAAGAAATATAAAAGACAAGGCAGGCTGCTTCAGATTGCCCCCAACAAAGATCATCACCATTTTTTTTTTACTAGTGAACCAAATGCAGCATTTTGCTTGTAGGTTTTTAAGCCTGACAGAGAGAATGGGAAAATTTTAATTATTTGATGGAGAAGTCTTTCGTTAAATCAATTGAGAAGTCTTTCATTAAATTATTTCTAAATAATCTGTATGAAGCTCTCTCCTTTCATGGGGACTATAATTGTAAGTAAAAGTAATTCTCTGTATCCTCAATAACTATTTAGGGAGAGTATAAAACAAGCACTGCAGGGTGTATTCCATTCTGTGGAGAAAATCAGAATGCATGACCATGCAATTACAAAGTCAGAGAGGTCTCTACATCTTTAGATAACTTTAAAAAATTGAATATTTCTCAACCTGTCATGTAGCAAGAGTCTCCTGAATGCTTAATTACCTGACAATATTGAAGGCTCCTCAGGCCTTAATGGTGCTATTGAGTGCCTGCCCTGTAAGAGCAGAGAGTTGTTCCTTAATGTCAGGTTAAAGTGTAACAGAAAACTGCTTTGATTTTCTGATGCATAGAAGTGATGGTCTCTAAAAGCTGAAATCAGAAAGGAAACAAAGACTATTAGAAAATGATGGTATTTCATAGCAGTCTTCTTAGTTTCTGTTTCACCAATAGATGATTTCAGGAGTATCCAGTCTATGTCGATACTTTAAAAGTAAAATTTATGAACTATATGTTCATCAATAAATGAACAGAGAGGCAGGAAAAATTTTAGACTCCATTCTTTGGCATGAGTGCTCACTGACAGAAAGATACACTGGTCAGGCAGTAGTGCAAAGCCTGAGTACGTGAATACAGACGTTATGCCTGATCATTCAGATTGTCTCTATCTTGCTCTTCCTTTATTCTGTAGTGAATCTTTCTCTGTCCCCCTTCCTCTTGTCTACTGGGTAAACTTCCTATAATTCTTTAGGGTTCAAGTTAAGTATTTATCCATTATTAAAACATTTCCAGATGCCCCCAAGAAGTGTTAGATGCTGTTTTGAATATTATTGTATTAAAGCTATGATGATTTATTTTCAATTTTGAATTCTCCAAAGTTTGGCACAAACATGCACACATACACCCACACCCTCAACATTGTATCAATTAACAATACAGAAAAAATACAGATGGATGTATGTGTATGTGAGACAATAGGGACTGTCTGTTAGACATCCTCTCTTATGGCTACTCCATCTATACGTGTTTAAACTTCCATATAACAACAATATCAACAACATCATGCTTATACCCCAGAGGATGCAACTATCCATATGCAAGGAAAGAAGTGCTCATCTTCTCCAAAAAAGATACATCGGATCCTATCAGTTATTATATTCTTTTCTGAATGAAGTTAATTCCTTTTCTAGATTAACTGCAAAGTTACTTCATTATTACATAAAGATCAAATATTATATTTTAACATCATTACAAGACCTTCCCATTATATCATCATCATAAAAAGGCTGTGACCTGACTCAGTTCTGGCTCATGTTTCTTTATGGTAACTCAACAGCCATCTGTGTTCACCAGACATACAGTTTTTCTGACTACATATGCAAGTAATACAATAATAGGCTCCCCGTCCAGGATATTGTGGTTGATTAAGCCACTAATATTAATCTCTGCGGGTCAAAACATTGCAATTGTCACTCTGGACTTACACTCATCACGGTCACTGTATCTGCCACTCTAGGATTCAAATCAAACCCACTGAAATGAGAGAGACCAGGCCAATGGAAACATTGGCCATTATCGTCACAGGCCTGCGAAGGATAAAATCCATAGAGCTTATAAGGATGCTGAGCTCTTTTTGCCAACACATTTTCAAGATGTTTCAAATATTTTCAAGTTAGTATCCTTCAGATCCTCTCATGGGACATATTATTCATGAGAAACCCACACCAAGATGACTATCTCCCTACATACTTGGATTCCTTCCTCCTGGTGTACCAAGGAAATTCTGGCAATCAATCTCACAATGTAGGCCACTGTTGAGACCAGATTTCAGTCAAGAAACCATGAAAAGTGTTAAAGGCACTCTAAGCTGCTTGAGTTAACAGTTGAATCAGAATCTCTGTTACATAATCTAATGTTATGTTCTGTCCTTCTTGATCTCACACCCTTATGATATGTCCCCACAAACAATGTCTGGGTTTTTGCTCATATAAGTTAGTAAAAATTGGTAAATCTTTTAGGGTATAAGCTATATTCTTCCAAGTCATCCTTTCTACTTGTTCCCTAGAAACACTAGTAGATCTGCTCTAGTAATAGATATGAAGGGGAAGGGGAGTAGGGTGTGGAGACTGGAGAATAAATAAATCCTATAAAGCAACTGCCTAGGGTAAGATTATCACAGAAATTTGAAGCAAAGGATAGCTAGTATGTTGCCAAGGTAGGAGGGGCAGTTCTGTTAGTAAAAGAGGCTTGAAGGTTTTAAAAGGTTCTTATATTTCTTGGGATCTATCTAAATGTCCTCAATTGCTACCCTCCTGTTCCCAATTCGTATCAAATAATATATCACAGGTTAAGCTCTGAATTCTACTTCTGGTGCATGATTATATTTTGATGTTATTTTAGTGTCATTACAGGAATTTTTCTCTTATTGGATCTTGATCTCAAAGTTTAACAGCCTGACCTCTGGTATTATTTTCCAGTAAAGTCTCCAGGACAGTCATAAGCAGTCAACAGCCCATAATTCTTGTAAGCATTATCCACTCTGTCAAGTGCAGCCTTGCCTTCACTAATCACTTCATCCCAGGAAACAGGTATAGAAATGACCATTTGCCTGTGCATGCCATGATTACCTGTGGCTCATATTCTAAAGGTGATGAGTCAATATTTACAATCAGGTCAGATAAGTACTCTCACATTTACAGATTTAGTGTCTTATTTCTTGGGGACACTCCTTAGCACATCTACTAGTTGATATTCTGTCATTACAAGAGACACCACTCTTGATATTTCAAGTAGAAAGGAAATTGATTAAGATGGTGTTATCTGCAGGCATGGGCCAGAGGAGCAAAAGGGAAAAGGGACAGTTACATCAAGCTCAGAAAGCTGCTGCCTACCCTGAACTCATGAGCCCACACACCTGCTGAATTACTGGAGATTCTGAGGGAATTTTTCTCATGGCTACTGAGCGGGATTCCAGGATCTGACCTTCTGCTGATGTGCTTGCAATTATGTTAATACAGCTGTTGTCTGCAGCTATCTGCAATCACCATCACTTACCCCACGTGGCTGCTACTATTGTCAAAGGAGGCAGAGAAATGTGATTTTTTTTCCTCCACCTTTCAATCTGTCACTTGTGCCTTCTAATTGTAGCATATTTCTTGAGCATATTTTGTATACAATTTATTTCAGTGTTTTGAATTGGCAGAATGGTTTAAATATATCAACTTTTCCAATAAGTAAAGCTCAAAGTAAATTTAATTAAAAAAAAGAACTTACAAAGATCAAACTGAGAGCTTATAAGGAAGGGGAAAATAATTGTCATAAACTTTATCTTAAATTGGTTGGGGGAGTAATATTTTCATACAGATGAACAAAAGTGTATTTTGACCTGGTATCACCAATTACTTCCTTTTCTCCAGATTACTACTTCTCTAAAGGACATCAGAATACTCACCCCTATATCATCATCTAAGATGATGCAGTCTGAAAATTTTCTCTCTATTGAAAATGATTTACTTTCTATAAATTTTATATATATATATATATATATATAGCCATACATATACGTATGTATTTGAAGATGTTTTGCAAACTGTAAATTAGAACAGAAATGCTATGTTGCATGATTATTTATAGCATAGTATTAGAAACATCTGAAATTCTTTGAAAAATTACAATTAATTCCTGTTTTTAAATATAATGTGGATAGAATCATTGAGGCTTTTGCATTATTTGGGGGGAGACGAGAGACATTGCTCCTGGAGAAAACTTTTGTAAGTGTATACACTGACATTGCATTAGAAAGGGAAGATTCCATAAAATCACTACACAAAAGTAATTGTTTTTAAAGTCAAATAGTAGAAGAAACTAATAAAATATCATATTTTCCTGTCATGCAAGACAATTTAGTCTCTAAATGTCATCACTGACAGTATTTAGGGGTCAAAACATTTAAGGTCAGCAGACAGCTCTGTTTTCACAAAAACGTGTAAATTTTGCAAAAATGAAATCTGCAGATTTCCTTGCAAAATTAAGTGGAGTATTGGTATATCGGTACCCAGACATCTATGAAATGTTTGTCAGGAAGCACTACAAATAGATAAATATAGATTTCTCAGTAATTTTCAATGAACTATTATCCAATATAATGTTGACATGTTCAGTAAATGTAGCCACTATGCTTTGAGGAGTAATATCTGTCCAATAATTATCTCACAACTGTTTATTAGATGCTTGCCTTATTTTGTTTCTTTATTATATATATGTGTTTATGTTTATCCTTATTATTCTCTACTCAATTTTACCTTACTCTTATCTTCTGTTTTGTACTCCCATCAGATTTTTTTTTAAATTCTCTTTATAGTGCTTTTAATTCATGTTATTTTTATATACATAAACCATTTAACAAATATTTGTTGAATGATCAATATCAGTAAGGTACCTTTAAACTCCATGAGTGATGCAAAGATATGTGGATTCCCTCCTCATCCCTCCATAAAGACATGCAACCTAGAAAGAAAATGAGATGATTACAAAATGTACTAGAATAACTTAATTGCCTTAAAGCTAAAGGGGAAAGATATTTCAATATGTTTTGGCCTAACCTTTCCTAACCAACAGGGGAATACCCAGTAAAATGTCCTTAATAGATACTTAGTCTATCTCAGTTTTGCATGGAACATTCCAAGCTCATTGATTGTATTCATTAAAAATCTCCCACTATATGAAGCTGGAATCTACCTCCCTGTTTTATCACATGATGAATAGATATTGTGGGCAAAGGTCTTTAAAGAGGAAACAACAATATTAAACCACAAAGGCTGAAAAGCATAAGGATTCTTTGACAACAGTAAAATATTCAGTTTAAATAATGCAAGTAATAGAGGCATAGAGACAAAGAAATGTATTGATAGTGATATTTATCAGAAACTTCAGAATTTTAACAATGTTTTAGTAAACAGTACCTCTGATGAGTAGGGAAACAAAAAACGTGAGAAGCAAGAGGTAATTGGTAAATTACCTAAGTTCATAATTTACCAATTTTCTGGATACCTGCCTTTTATTAGCTGTGCTTCGTTGAAAAAATATCACTTATTCTCTGTACCTCAGTTTCCTTATTTGTAATATAAGATTTTTAATACCTATCTTAAAAGGATCATTTAAGCATAATAGTATATTTGAAAGTACCTCATAAACTATTTTATTGTACAAGTTTAAACTGTTATTTTATGTACATGATTCAAGTATATTACCACTTTCAGCAAGTTTAAAACTTGACATTGTACATTTTGCCGAGAAGGCAATCAAAAATGCTGTTATTTTGACTTCAATGAATGCTTTCTCATTCATAGAAAATAAGAAACCATTAACATTTATTTCAATTATCTGGCATATTATACACATCACATATCTATTTATAATTATCTGAATAATAAACATATACACACACATTCGGTGGCTTAGAGAGGTTCAGGAACTTCTTTAAAGTTCAGACTTAGTCAAAGGTTTGAACAGCTGCCAAAACTTGTGGGTCCATCCACCAAGCAGTCTTGTGCATGATTCTACTGTCTGGAACACATACCAGAAATATGATAATAGAAATATGAATTTTCCCCGTCAAATAATTCATCCATTATATGGGTTAAAGTTGTAGAAGCAAAATGTATAAATGTATTGATAGGGAAATCCACAGACATAAAGCAATCTAAAAGTTATTTAAAAGGACAAAAGGAGAAGGCTAGGATCTGGGGAACATTATCGTGTGACCACATACTGCCTGCTTGGCTAGGCAGAATATATGTTTTTCCATGAAAGCTACAAATATGTAGGTAAAATGTGCTTTTTGTAAAAATAAAATTTCAAAGCTCTACATGCTCTGTAGTAGTTGCAACAAGCTAAAAACAAAATTTGCAACATTGCTAAATTGAATAAATAGTAATCTGTAACTCAAAAATTAGAACTAAGAGTGGACAATCATACATTGGACTTAATTCTGACCAAAAATATGGAACAGACTAACGATAAAAAAGTGAAATAAATGCAACAATAGTCATATCATCACAGAGATTATAATAGTAAATTTCTTTTACTTTTTTCTAAAGAACAATGTTCAACAGACAAAATAGTCCTTGTAATTGAGCAAAAGAGCTTTCTAAAGGTTTCTTCTAAAGGTGAAATAAGTCTGGTTTCAACCCAAAGAGTTTTATTTTTAAGTGTCAAAAGGAACAATGTGTGTTAAAACACTAATATCTGATAAAAAAATTACAAATGTCTACAAATAGATATAAAATATAGTGTGGATATCATCCTTCAAGTAATGCATCCATGTTACTATAGAGATACTACTTTTTAAGACCAAAGACTATATGTAGGTCATATGATGAACAATAAAACAAAAACAAAGCAAACACAAAAATTCACCTAAAATAAAACAGAAGAAAGATCTACTGAGGCTCTAATTACATGTTACATAAAGGAAATAGTATCTACTTTAGAAATGCATGGTTTTAGAGAGGAATGATAAGAATTTGTGACCTCTGGGGGGATGATAAGGATAGTAAAAAGTCTTCCATAATCTTTATGCTGGAAAAAGATTTTTGGATTGTTATGTGTGCAAAGCCAAACTATACCATTTAGAGAATAAAGTTAATTACTATTAATGAAAATGACACTGATTTAATTTTGAATTAATTTGAGGGGTTGTTTAAATATTATAGAGAAATATAAAGATTTTTACATTTTCATACACTGATGGATTTGTTTCAGGATAGACTCCATCAGAGAAATGACTCTTGAGACCAAAAAAAAAAAAAAAAATTAAAAATCGCAATCTTCTTTTTATCACTATAGTGCAACAGAAAATCCAGCACTTAATAAAAGGATACAGTCACGAGAAGACATAAAATGCTAAGTCAGACAGTTCATTAGTCAGGGTGCCTAGTCCATGAGACAGGTCTTCTCTACAGTTATTCAGAGACCCTAGCTAATGATTCCTCTGTCATCCTCAACATGTGACATTCAAGGCTTCCATAGTCTTCTCCATACCACAGAACTGATTGTATGGGTCAGAGGGGAAACTCACATTAGTGAGTGGGAGCTTAAGACAGATACCTGGATACCATGAGAAGATAATGGGACCCAGAACCTCAAATCTGGCAAGGATACAGGATGAAACAGACCCCACAAATAGTGAGGGTTGGAGGTAAACAGATTCTGGGTGAAGCCTGGCACTGGTACTGTGTTTGTGTACAAGAGAAGGAAACGGAAGAAGATCCAACTATCCCCTTAGTTTGGGGTCCATAATTCACTATTTGCCTTTAGAAAAGAGAAAAAAATAATCAGAACTAATTTCATGTGCAGAAGTCTCATACCTGTTGGCACTGTTGAAGATTATTATGCCATCCTCTTGAAGGTATCCACAAACAATATTCCCTCTGAGCTGTGTTCCCTAGGAAGTAACTGAGGTGTAAGACAGCTGCCAAAATGCTGGAACAAAAGAATGGATGTAGAGAAAGAAAACCTCATATGAAATGTGGACCCTCAGAACAAAATTATAGTGTACAGAGAAACCCAAAGCCATAGAGAAAAGCTACTAAATCCACAACAAACAGTTGAATTCACAATGTTGAACTGAAAACAGCAGAGTGCTCTGAAGATATTAAAATGAGTGTATTGTCAATGCTCAGAGTGACTATGAAGAAAATATCATCCATAAAACAAGATTAGAAGATAGAAAAAGAAAACACTGAATTGCAGAAATATAAAAACGTTATTAAGATGAAAATAAAAATGATAGGATAAATAGTAGTTGGCGAACAGGGAAAGAGAGAATTAATGAGTCAATAATTACAATTGAGATAGGCATCTAAGACATTATGAGATAAAAATATAAAAGATAGATTGAGTGGTTCTAAATGAAATTTAATGGAAATTCCAGTAGAAGAAAATGGGATAATTGAGAGAGCATCCAAATTTAAATAGGCAAGATTCAAACTTTTCTGTAATTGACAAAAAACATACTTTAGAATGAAAATATATTCCACTGCTGAGTAAGACAAACATAGAAACAAACATAAGGGCAACTAATACCTAGCAAAAATAAATTATAAAATAAAATTTCAAGGAAAATGGGAAAATATTAAAAACTACCAGAATTAAAAATCTGTAATCTGATGTAGGACATTCTATCAGGTATAGTAGATAAGTCACTACAGTGAAAGAAAATAAATCTCAACATTTGTCTCTATATCTAGCTAAACATATATTACTGAGTTAAAAAAAAAAAAAAAACAAATCATTTTCACCAATAGAGTTTATTGCTCCAGATGTTTGCCAAAAATTTACTGAATGATGTACTTGGGCAAGAAAAATTGTGAACCCATTAAAAAGTGAGGAGCAAAAAGTAAGTGAGCAAACATACAAATAAAGCATGTCAGTAAATTAGACTAAGTATAGAAAGCTTATGAAATAAATACACCAATTTTGTTTGCTTTAAAAAAAGGTACAAATACAATTTTACAAGACAAAATCTTATCAGGTGTGTAAGTAGTATGTAGAGAAATTTTATAACAAGCTAACCTGTTTAACACGGATGGGTTAGAGAACTATAAAAAAATTAAGCATGCTAAAACTTTAAGGAAAATTACTATAATAAGATATAGTATACAGCTTTCCAGCATAGTAAAAATGAAAGAAGAAAAAAGATTAATTTTCAGTCCCACAGAAGGCAGAACAAAAGAATAATAAGAGGTCCTTAGTAGTGTTTTGCTGTCTTGGTAACAGGACAAAAATTGCATAACATTTTTATCAAGTACTTGAGGATATCACCATGTCAATTATGGGAAAATTATTGGAGAAATTTCTAATACATAACAATTAGAAATCAAAGACATATTTATAAGCTAAAATGGATGTGTTAAAACCAATAATTCATCAGAGCAAAATAGTGTCCTTACTTTAAAATTTAAAAAACATTTGAAAAACAGTCTATCTGGAATTAACTGTAACATGTGGGAAAATTCTGTGAATTCTCAGTAATCATTTATAAAAATTTTTAAAGATATAACTATGTGATGAGCAATGTATAATGTAAGTAATGTATGAAAATGATTTATAACATTTATTCAGTTCTCATAATACTCAGTTGCTAGACCATTAGCTCATTTAATCCTCACAGCAACCTTATGACACGTTATTATAATTATTATTCTTATTGTGCAAAGGAAAAATAAAGTCACAGATAGCTTAAATAGCCTGATTAAGGTACACAAATATTAGATGAAGAAGCCAAGAATAAAACCTAAACAAATTGGTTCCAAAATGTGAGATTTTGACCACAATGTTCTATTGCCTTATATATTGTTACCTCTCATTAGTTGCCAGTCTCTGGCAACTATTGGGTTGCCCAAAAATTTTGTTTGGGTTTTTCCGGAAGATGTTACAATAAAATTCTATCCTTAACCACAATACTATCCTTCATTGTAATGTAATGTCATCCTTAACTACAAATACAGTGAGCTGATTGAGAGGGTTGTGATGATTAAAATATCACTTTTTTTTTCTTTTGCTCTCACAAGAGGTGAAATCTATTCCCTCTTCTTTTGAATCTTGTATGGCCCTATGACTTGCTTCCACCAATAGAATGTGACATCTTAGAATCCTGAGACCCTCATTTTATGTGTAAGCAGAGTTTAACCTCTTTGAAGATGAGAAATCATGTGAAGAGAGACATCACATGGACAAAGAATGTCCAGCCAAGCAGCAAAAGCTCCAGACATGTAATGAGTTCATTTAGGACCATCCGGCCCTGGATAAAGAAAGTTGCATGAGTCACCACAGGCAAGACCAGCAAAAGAGTTGCCCAGCTGAGCCTAGCTTACCAAGCTGTCAACAGAAAGAAATGTGAATAAATAGATGATGATTGTTTAGAGCTACTAAGCTTGTTATGCAGAAATTTTTTTCCCAAAACGGGTTAATAAGCCTTCTGTGATTTTTGCCAGTCAGACACATCTTGAATATTGAGTCTGTTTCTCCACTCCACGACTGCAAAATACATTTGACAAAATATGTCTAAAGGCTGATGACCATAGTGCTGACATATTCAAATACCATATTAGATAAAGAGATAGCAGCTGCTCAAAACTACTAACCTATATTCAGAAATTCCTGGAAGTGTGGTACAAGACTACTGCCTCCAGAAATAAATGTGCAGTGATACCTTATCTATGTTCTACCAAGCTGAGCAATTGCATCTCACTCATAATTTTTTATTGTAGTACTTTGACCAGTGGATTGCAGCTGTAATGGGAGGTATGTGCCTTGACATATATTCCTTAATGGGTTATATGACATGCAGAGTATAAATGATAGGAAAGAAATGGCAGGGATATGTTTAACGAATTAAAGTGGACAGAATTGACTTCAACTTCAGTTTTCTTGTTTTTGTTTTTATGAGAAAGTGCACCTTGTACAGTGCAGAGACCTGCAAGCTGTGCTTGAGGTGGAGCCTCACCTCCCCAAACAACTGCAAGTTAGTGTACCTATCATAGACAGGGATGCTGGTATGTTAGGGACCTGTATCTAACAAGCCAAAGAAAAATCGTTCACAATTGCACAAAGAATTGCTCACCAGTGTGCCTATTGTGTATCATTTAATGGAAGCAAAATGAGTTGGGGACTTATTTCTTGTGAATCTTTTCATGGATTCTGAACTTAGTATCATGTGACATTGAATCAATGGTTGTATAGCAGGTAGATTAGGGGCAGAAGTAGAACTGATACAAACACACCTATTCGACACGTATAGAAAAAGATTTATACGGTGAAAGACAATATGGAAGAAAGGAACTGATAAGACTTTGATCTCTGGATGGTGGCCAATCCATCCATAGTCTGAAATAGTGAAAATCTTGCCACATGTGACTAGGAATTTCTCCTTTTAATGGAATTTATATGATGTAAATTTGACTACAGTTGAATAGAAAAAAAAAAAACTGTGAAAATGTCTAGAAAATAAAATGTAAGTGACTATTATTGACTGTGTTGGCAAAAGTGAAACTGTCAGCTAGAGAATAACCAGGTAAATAATTTGAGGTCAGTATATGACAAAAAGAAATGGTTCATAATGATGTTCCAGTACTCTTTTGAAGATTGGAAGAAAATTAAGGTTAATCTAACAGTTTGATAGTTAGGTATTACAGAATAAAGGGATTTATTTGGAATAAGTAGCTACCTAAAATTAGTTGTGGTTTTGGCATTCAATTCATTAGTGACAAAAAAGTAACAGATCTCTCCTCTTCAAGGTGGTAAAACCCAGAGTCAGGTGAGTGTTCAAAAAAACTGAGAATTGCCTTATTTCCTCTTCCATGTTAAAATGGAACATACGTATTGAACACTGAAAATGCTAAGAGGGGCAATGCCATTTCATTGGTTATATGGTAATCAAAATAAAGTTGCCCCTAATGGCATGCTGCTCCCCCAAACAATTTTGGGAACAATAAAATTCAGTGAAACTCCAATCTTCTTGTTTAAGGAGCAAAAGGGCATTAAGATATAGTAGTAGATTAACTTCCTGAATTATCTTCCATGGAGTTTGAGAGTATGTAAAAGGTTAGAGCAATTCAAAAAGGCCAAAGAAAGAGAAAGGAGACTAAGTGTAATGGTTTAAAAGAAGAAAAAGATTAAGCCAGGCAGAGTTGTTCTGCTCTTTATTTAAAAAAAAGAAGAGGGAAGTAAAATAGAAAAAAATAAGTACCCACAAAACATCTACTTTACATCCTTTAAACACCTCTTAAAGGATGTTGTCACATTCAATCTATCCTCTACTGGGTGAGTTTAAAATAGGTAAAATGAAAGGATAATTAATAGAAAGGCTGAAACATGGTGAACAATTCATCTCATCTATTTAGTCCAGGACCTTGAAACTGTATCTCCCAGCATGATCTCTATGGCTGTGTGAAATGTTTAGGTTAAATATCAGGGTGTGTGAAGCAAAATTTCTTTGACTTGTTGGATACAGGTCCCAAATACAACAGCATTCCTGCCTATGACAGTGAAGAGGCACTGCAAGGACTTCAGTGGAATTGGGTGGTTATGGAGATACTTTCTTGTAAGGCATTCAATGAATGAAATTATTCGTTAATGAAAAAAAATTGCAGATCAAAGTACTGGAAGCAAAATACCCCTAAATACATAATTGCAATGAATGCGACATAAGTGGCAAACATTGCTGTTATGTCCTTTAGGTCAAATTTCATTCAGAATAAATTGGACATGAAATTTGGTAATGAGTACTAGGTAATATAAAATTCACAAAGGGCAACAGAAATTTTCAATTTTTTTTAATAAAAGAATTTATCTAAATTCTAACATCACAACGAATATTACAATGGTGTTTTATAAACCTTTTCTGCGATTATATTTTTTTTAATTGAGGTATAGTCGATTTACAATGTTTCAGGTGTAGAGCAAAGTGAATCAGTTTTATATATGTACATACGTATGTGTATATATTATATATGTATATATATATATACACACACCTATATATGTATATACATATGTATATTCTTTTTCAGATTCTTTTCCTTTATAAGTTATTATAAGATATTGAATTTAGTTCCCTGTGCTATACAGTAGGTCCTTGTTTATCTATTTTATATATAGCAGTGTGTATATGTTAATCCCATATTCCCAATTTATCCCTCTCCCATTTCCCTTTTGATAACCATAAGTTTGCTTTTCTATGTCTGTGAAAACATTTAGAAATGTTTTCTAAATAAGTTCATTTGTATCATTTTTCTAGATTCCTCATGTAATTGATATCATATGATATTTGTCTTTGTCCGACTTACTTCATTTAGTATGATAATCTCTAGGTCCATCCATGTTGCTGCAAATGACATTATTTCATTCTTTTTTATGGTTAAGTAATATTCCATTGCATATATGTACCACATCTTCTTTATCCATTTATCTGTCAATGGACATTTAGGTTGCTTCCATGTCATGGCTACTGTAAACAGTACTGCAATGAACATTGGGGTGCATGTATCTTTTTGAATTAGAGTTTTCGTCTTTTCTGGATATATGTAGAGGAGTGGGATTACTGGATCATATGGTAACACTATTTTTAGGTTTTTTTTTTCTGAATTCTATTTTATTTATTTTTTTATACAGCAGTGATGAATTGGGAGATTGGGATTGACACATATATACTAATATGTATAAAATGGATAACTAATAAGAACCTGCTGTAGAAATTTTCAACTTTGTTTTAAAAATGTTAGAAGTGGGGGTAATAATATCAATGCATGCTACAACAATTTGAGTTAGGTTAATGAGAAAGGTAAGAGGGTCATGGAGACTGATGCTATACTAACAAGGAATGAATAATATAGTACGGTTAATAACAGTATCTGATAGGAACTATCTAAAATATGCAACAGACTAACAGAGATTGGTATAATGTGACATTGTGTTAACACTTTGTTTTCATACTTAGAGTGAAAAATTTTAAAAACCTTACAACTGGGCTTCCCTGGTGGCGCAGTGGTTGAGAGTCCGCCTGCCGATGCAGGGGACACGGGTTTGTGCCCCGGTCCGGGAAGATCCCACATGCCGTGGAGCGGCTGGGCCCGTGGGCCATGACCGCTGAGCCTGCGCGTCCGGAGCCTGTGCTCCGCAATGGGAGAGGCGAAAATAGTGAGATGCCCGCGTACAGAAAAAAAAAAAAAAAAAATACACCTTACAATTGCCTTTATATGAGTGGAAACAATACAATTTTACCATATTGTCAAAGGTGTTAAAATTCTACCTTGTACTATCATACTTTTTGTGAGGAGAAATTTGGTCATGATATTGGTGAAGAGCAGGCTGAATCACTGTGCTGTTGGCATTATATTAGTAACAGAATTGGAAAAGGAAGTAAAAAATAAAAAAAAAAGCTTGACAACAAAAGTTACACATAAATCTTAAAGAGAATGATTGATGAGTTTCAAAAATTTAGAAATTGGTTAAGACTATGAAATTTGGGAAATTAGTTGCCTGGTGCCTCAAGAGGCTTCCCCCAAAATAGAGGTAATTAGTGTTTCTGAAGAATTTAACTACTAAAAAGACAGTCCATATTTAGTGGATATATCTCATTCCAAATTATGCACCTTCCTAATTTGGTGAATTTAATTACTTCTTTAAAAGAGGCAAAGTGAAACAACTAAGTGACTAGAAGAAGACTATTCAAATGGACATCTAAATATGGTGGGATATAAAAAGTGTTATAGAACAGGACTTGTCTAGTCCACTGGGACCATAAGGTCTAAGTGAATATATGATATTAGATTTTACCAACTCACCACCATGCTCATTGGACTTAGCGACAGAAGTCAGATAATGCTTCTCCAACCCCTTATTACAGGCTCCTAGAGTCACAGACCTAAAAGCTACCACATGCTGCTATTATATATTTTTCTTTTCAATAGAAACTGTTCCCTTGTAATTAGGCTCTAGTAGAGACAGCACCCAATAATAAACACATATGGAAACAATAATGGATTTGCTTTCTTAACTATCCTGCATGGGAGTTGTGGATGGGAAAAAGACTAGAATAATCCAGAGAAAGTGTATCAGAAGACAAAAGGGAAACTCTGAGCCTATGATTGAGACAATTGAGACTATTATGAGGATGTTTCCCAAGAGAGTTTATTTATCAAGTGAAAATTGTGTGTGTGCTGAATACTGAATACTGTAGGTGTTGCCTCAGGAGGATTGTCACATAATATGGCTACCATTTGCATGACAATCGATGAAACCTAGGACCTTCTTTCTCCCAGAACCCGTTGATGGAGTACCTGACCATATGACCCTCTTATTAATAAAACAATGCAAGTATTATGGTGTACCTATGATAACTCTCAGAAGAATGGAAATTTCAGCTATTCAGCTGATGGAGAAAAAGTTCTTGTAAGAGTAGGAAAAGGAAAACCCGTACAGTAGGCTAAATTACTTGCAGTAGTACATTTAGCTTTTGTACAAATGCTAGAAGCCTATTCTCAAGGGACATCTGTGGATTTTTTACAAATTCTTGGACAGTGGAGATAACCTATCTATGTGTTTGGTTAATGGGTCACAGACAATTGGAAAATTAAAAATACACACATGTGGAAATCCCTAATTTTGAAGGACTTCAGGAACCCCAAAGAATGAAGAAAAGGTAGTATGTGTTGGATGGTCCCTAAAAAACCTAGCAGAAAGTTCTGAAGAGGCTGGAATGGGATGTTTAAAACAATATTTGAAGTAGCAGGCTGAGTATAAGAGATGAATCTCCATGGGTACTACCAGTTGGACTGAATGAAGGTAAATTTCTTTGTTCTCCATTGAAATACTAATAGTTGCCTATGGCTCTTCAGAATGACAGGAAAAGGTCTTTTTTTCTTTTTTTTTACTTGCTGTGGAATGAATTCCACAGAGACAAAATCCAGCTGATAATTATCAGTTAGATCATACTAGGCCATCACTTATAGCTTCCAGAGAATTTCCAAGTGTTTGTACATTCTCTGTTTTTGTTTGTTTGTTTTGTTTTGTTTTCTTGTGAATATCATTACTGAAGCAATGATCCAAAATGTTATAAAAAGATAGAAACAATGTGAATTATTTCAATTTGGAGCATCCAAATCTATTTTCTCAACTTAAAGGACCTATTTCACAATAACTATGATGTACTGTTCAGCTAAAAGCACCATATTATTTGGACATATTCCATACATTCTCACCTTCAGAGTAAAATTTTGATAAGAAATTGAAAGGGGCACTTAAAACATTTGATAAAAAGTGGATAAAGGAACAAAGAGCTTGTCTGCATGATCAGATGACTGGACTTAACATTTTAATAGGGAGGATATAAAATGGGGTTATTTGGGGTGCAGAAGTGAGAATGCATGTGTAGGAGATGATACCATAATACAACTTTGTCTTTTCCACTTGACAAATTGTTTCTGTTGTAATGTAGTATCACATGATGCTAAGATCTTGATTTTGTTTGTTGGCTCCAATTGAGAGAGACATTTTGACACATAACTTTATTGCTAAGACTTCAAACCTCGCAGCATTAATTCCAAAAGAATTCCTGGTTGGATGGGCCTTATGTTTGCAGCTTTGAATGTGTTTTGTGTGAGAGATATCTCTATTCCTTTCAAATCCAGTGACATGAATGGATGAAAGAGAAGACATTGGTGCAGTTACACCCTTTGCCAATGTTATGGTTGAGGATTGTGCCTGAATTCCTCAACCCAATTCAGGTAGGAAGAATCCAGGTAAATCTAGGGATAACTAAAAACAGGAGAAGTGGTAGGTAGTAAAGTAAGGAACTTGGAAGTGAGTGATAACACCAGGAAAACAATGTTGTTTTTTTTTTTTTTCATCAACAGTATCTCAAGGCAAGAGAATGACCAACATTAGTTTTTGTTCCCTCTGGAAGACCGCCAGCACTGCTTCCTTCTGAGAAATGTCCATTGCACTGAAGGTGAGGTAGGAACTTTGCCAAAAAAGTTTTCTGTGTAATCCAGAGGAAAAAAAATTGTGATTCAGCACTCTTTAATGACTCTACCAAATCTTGGTCCTTTTGGAAACTTCTTTTAGTTAAAGGTTTATAAACTCTGTTCACTAATTAAGCTCTTATGCTATAATCTAAAGGAGATACTACCTTTGAATTGCACAGATCTGTGATTGTACAATGGTTGATCACTTGTGCATTAGATAATTATGAACCAGGCTGATGCACTGTTGAAGTAGTTGCCAGGATATGAGGGATGTTGTATTTCTATAGTTTGCTTGGTGTGCTAAAGCCTGCTCTGCTGTTCTGAATATGTTAATTGGAAGTGTGATTAACTCAAGAATGGGAATTGAAAAGTGGTTGATGATAATAAGAAAGGTTAATATAGGGATGATGCAGGATCCACACTAATTGTTTTTGTCTTCTAAATCTCCAAAGAAACCCTCTCTGGGAAGTTCTTATGGTACATGTAGAATGAATAGATTTTACAAGTAGAAAATGAACAAAAAATGAGTTCTCAATAACCACAATATGTGTGTGTAAATATGAATTTTCTATACTACAATCATGCTCAACAATAACAAGGGCAAGTGTAGAGCAAAGTCAACACTGTTCCTAGTGGTCTTGAAGAGATTCAGGAACCATTGATTTGTAGCTAAGTGTTTTGAGCCAAGCAGAAATAGCACTTTTGGAAGCATGCCACAGTGTTAAAATGTACATTGTATTCCATATAGAAATTTTAATGGGATTTCTTTGGCAGGAAACTAGCCAAACTTGGCAAGACTCAGAAAAATGATGAACAGGTGTGTAGAGCACATATATTCATGAAATGATGAGGCAATTTTCCTAAGTGGCTCTTTGGGAGAAGGTATAACCCCTTACATAGGATAAGCTCTTTTATATGTTGATGATCAAAAAATCAAATAGGTTGTGAAGAGTATAACTGAGTATCATGGAAGTACAGGCGAGAGGAGCTCACTCATGGAAAGAGTCTCAATGGCCCAAGTTGTGAAGAGTGTCACAGAGAAGCATTGAGTAGGAAAAGTTTCCTGATAACACAATTGGTGGAAACAGGGAAAAATACACTCTGCAATATATCATCTTAGTGGGAAATAGACAAATCATAGTACACAATGATATTTAAAAAACAGTATTTGTCAAAGTCCATTATTTGTAACTAGGTTATGACTGGGAGCTAAGCTTTGATAGGCCTTAAATTTAATAAACAGTGACTTTTAATAACTGCTTGTGTTATGGGGAATATGTAATATAAGTGAAATACCACTGGTATATTTTGAATATATATTTGGTGTGGAAAACTTTAATAACACATCTAATGGTATTCAGTATAATAAAAGATTTATTGTTTGAAAGTAACTGAGTAAAAAAGGATATTCCAATGAAAATAATCACAGAATGGAACATTATTTGGAAAAACTGATTTTCAAGTCTTAACTGATGTAGCTTCCATGGAAACTAACTGGACTGAAGAAGAAATAAATTTATTTTCAGAATAATTAGATATACATTAAATTCATCTCTCACATTTATTTTTTTAGAAATACAAATAGTAGTAAATGAAGAGTTAAAAGTAAAATCAAATTGATTATAAAATATTCAAAAACTGAAAAGATGTGATCAAGACTAACATATCTAGTCAATCATACTAACATTCACAAAATTTTGCCTATCCTGTTGGCTACAGACAGGAAAAATCTGTTTGCAATGTCAAAAATATATCTTACAACAGGGAACTCTACTCAGTACTCTGTAATGGCCTAGATAGAAAAAAGTCTTTAAAAGAGTAAATATATGTATATGTATAACATATTCACTTTGCTGTACACCTGAAACTAACACATTGTAAATCAACTATATCCCAATTAAAAAAAAATGTATATATATATATATATATATATATATCTTTCAAAAGAGCTATTAAAATGTGTTAAAATTATATGACATGACCGTATCCAGAGTTCAGGGGTAGACTATTGTTAAAGGGTTAACAGTGGGTCTAAATTCACACTCCATATCCAGGAACAACTGAGAATATGACACTGGATTTACCTGCCCCTTGGAATGTGTTGACAATCTGAACAATGATATATCAAGCATATTATACTTGGTTATCAGAATTGTTTATTGTTAAACTCTTTGCTGAGTTGTGGTTGCCCTGGGAATGATGCAACTTGCACACACTGCTAGAAGGACTCCATGGGAAAAATAAAAGTTATGTGAGAGATGGGAAGGGCTGCTTTCATGAGTGGGCTGTATCTGTGCCCTCTTCAGCCTCTTTTGCCTTCAAACATGCCCCATGCATTGGAGACTCTGGAGAGCCTTGACTACTATGAAACCCTGGATGTAGCTTCTATTTGGTTGTGTGATATATTCCTTGCTTCCAAGTGAATGAGAAAGTGAGGAAGGACAAGCCAGACAGAAGTCATAGTCTATTTGCAATCTAATTTAGATGTGACATCCCATAACTTTTGCCATATTCTGTTTGTTAGATGCGAGACATTAGATCCAGCTCACAATCAAGAAAGAAAATTGTATAAGGTAAGACATAAATACTAGGAGAAGTAATCACTGGGAGCTGTCTTAGAGGCAGCCTACCACACTTGTGAAGAAAATATTTAAGCATTGAATTTACATTTGTCTAGAAGTGAGTTCATATGACTTCTAAATTCTTTTCAATTCTATATTTCTATAATTGTATGTCAATAGTGGAGTTAGAGAGATTGTAGAAACATTTTTGAATACATTGTAAAAATTGAATGGTTTTTATATTTTATTTACTCTTTGGCTTAATACAAAAAGAATTAAAAATATTTTGATAAGGATTCATTTTGAAGA
Source organism: Grampus griseus (assembly GCF_964374135.1). Classification (NCBI taxonomy): domain Eukaryota; kingdom Metazoa; phylum Chordata; class Mammalia; order Artiodactyla; family Delphinidae; genus Grampus; species Grampus griseus. The sequence goes on along the minus strand of NC_139012.1, from coordinate 42,654,554 downwards.
TAAGAACTCAAAATACTTTGTCAAAATTCTATTTTTATAATGTTAAAGTATTTTAAACTCTTAAAACTTCTATAATTTACTTTAAGTGAAATTTAAAATACTTTCTATTTAAATAAATTGTTAATATTATCATGAATTGTCAAAAATTTTCCCAAATCTATCTGTTTGGTGGGTTTATTTTTTTAAATGTGCTTTTCTCAAGCAATGCAAATATTTTTCCTTAATTTCATAATGGTAAGATTAATATAATTTTGTAATTACAAAATGTTTCACATTCACCTTTGTCTATCTCTCAGGAACTAAATGTCTTCCTGACATTTACAAAGTTTGAATTAAAATCCTGAGAGTCCAACCTACTTCTTAAATGAATGAGTCACACCAATTCATACTTGTTCAAAATAAATATTTTTTTTATGATACCTGCCCTTCCTCTATACAGTTGTAGTATTGCTTAACCTAGGGTACTTTTTAAAGGAATGAAGCAAGCATTTATTAACTCTAAGTGCCTAGCTTGTTATTTTTAAATACTAGATTTCTCTAAACTGAAATTTTAACTTATTTCTACTCTAATATACAAAATTAACTTGTATCAAGAGGACCTTAATTTTTCTATTAGATAATAAGGAAACCTGATTGAAATATATACGAGGCTTCAATACCTGTGACTTTTTGGAACTCTCAGGAAAGATTCAAAGGATACATAATTTTTAATACTCTTAATTGACTTTTCAAAATCCATCAGAACTGATATCTAAGTTACAGATATTTGTATAACTGGGTCAGAGCAAATATTCTGAATGATCCTACAATGTTAAATTAAATAAGATACATAATTTTGCTTCTACTGCTGTAACCAGGATATGAACAGGTGAAAGTCACATTTACAATGTCCATAATATTATCCTTTCCATATTAATATGTCCTGAACTTAAAAAAAATTATCTCTACTTTCTAAGCCTCTTCAGTGCAAAGTATGCCTCTGTATGATTGCTTGTTGGGTTAAGAGGTTGCATAGATTACTAGATCAAGCTACATTTTACATCCAAATTAATGTCACAAGTGTAACAAATTGGGATGCTCAGATATTGTCAAACAATGTAAGGCCAAGGTCGGCAAATTAATTAGTATTACCATATAGACCTTTTGGCAGGAAAGAAAAGCTTTTTACTTGGAGCTGGGCATTCTGCAGGATTTGTCAACTCGAATCTGCCACTGGTCTTATTATCTCATTTGTCTTATTTAGGCTAAATTGGCAGTTATGTCTTCATGGCAAATGTTTGTTTTTACAAATGAGCAATGAAGCAGAATCTGGGAAACACACACTAAAATAGGTTTGGTGTAAGTTTTTAAGATATTTCTAGAGCTGGATCATCCATAGAAAATTTTCTTTACCAGTTGACTTTGTTTATATTTTAAATTTGTGACTATTAGGGCAAATAACATAGAAATTTGAGTTCCTCTAATCAAATGGACAAAATATATTGAGTATTGAAAATGTGAATGACTTAGTTATGACATTGGACAAGTTAAAGAGTAAGAGTTTATTTTTGATTTTGATTTTTTAGTGTTGTAAATTAAAATTTCCTTGTGTGATTCTGATTGGCACAATCATATACCTGATGCACCTATGTGTGTATCTATATGTGTGCACAAAACCACACACACACATACAAACACATATATATATATATATGTGTGTGTGTATACACACACATACACACAGGACTTCACTGTAGCATATTTTATTCTGATCAATAATATGTAAGACACACTTATTTTGTTTAGCTTGTGAACAAGAAGTTTAGAAAATTCAGTGATAGACAAACTCTATTATGAAGACATATAAACACAGATTTACATATACACACATACACATAGCCTCAGAATAGTATGGTGTGTAAGTAATATGTTACGTGTAAGTAATAGTATGTGTGAAAGTAATATGTTAACAATAATATATATGGAAATATATAAACTGTTTAATATATCCGTTAAGACTAGATCAGCTAGGTTATACTATATGTTACAAAAATAACATCATTCTTAGCAAAATATTAATTAAAAAAAAAGATATCGGGGCTTCCTTGGTGGCATAGTGGTTGAGAGTCTGCCTGCTGATGCAGGGGACACGGGTTCATGCCCCGTTCCGGGAAGATCCCACATGCCGCAGAGCAGCTGGGCTTGTGAGCCATGGCCCCTGAGCCTGTGCATTCGGAGCCTGTGCTCCACAACGGGAGAGGCCACAGCGGTGAGAGGCCTGGGTACCAAAAAAAAAAAATATATATATATATATATATATATAAATATATATATCTTGATTATTGTATGTAGAAAACCAAATAGAGAAAAAAATAATAAATGCTACATTAGAAGAATTTTTCATAGGATTATCTTGTTCTTTAATCTTACTTTAAGTTATATCCTTGAAATTACAGTTTAAGATCTACCAGACATGTGCTGTCATTCTCTTCACCCCAAATCTTTATAGACTTCATAGATTATGAATCCTGAAAAAATCTTTGCTTAAATTTACAGACAAATTGTTTATGGACAAATGAAGAGTTCCTTGTAAAAACAAGAGTGAATATTCCTTTACTAAAATGAGTAACACAGAAAAATACATTTTCCTGATACATAATCAAAAATAGTCTCTCTGGCTTTTATTTAAAATGTGATTACTGAATTTTTATAGAGGAATTCACAATACAGAGTTCATTTGATATTCAATAAGTGCCTTGTCCTTTTGTCACAGGTATAATTCATATTGGTTCTTCCTTAGATTATGGATGTATAAAGAAGAAAAATTCCTTTAGCTTCAATGTCAGTGACAAGAATAGAACAAGACCTATGGATTACAGTAGAGACTCCATGTTGAAAACACTAGTAAATAAATACTGGCCATAGTAGGCATGAATGAAAATATATTAAATACATTTTTATCTAAATTTCTCAGAATATGTATTTCCAAATACACAGGAAATAGATCTTTTGTAATTATTACTACACGTAAATTTTAAGTTACACTTTTGCCAATTACTATGGGAATTTGTTCATATTTTTAAAATATAATTCTTTTATAGTTCACTTAAAGATAAAATGAGTAATTTTTTTTTTTTTTTTTTTTTTTAGCTTTGCACAGTTTGGTTTCAGTGAGGTCTGATCAAACCATGTGGGTAAATATTGGCTTATGTGGAGTATTCTGCTTTATAAAATCTCTGATAGAGATTAGCATTTAGGTTTGAGAAAGGAATATATAACTTATTTTTTGTATTGACACCATTTCATGACACAGTATTGCTGTCTTAAATGTGTAAAAGAAGCTGCTATGAACTCTCTTTAACCTCAAAATTCCAAAGAAAAAACTCTATTCTGGAAACTTGTGGTATACTATTTCAAAAAGGATAATTATCAGTAATTATCAGATAATTATAGGCAAACTCTCAATAAGCAATAATTACTGCCATAAACTTGGAAAACTGAAATAAGTTTCTACAACCTATTATGTAAATTCTATTTACTTGAAATAGCTCTGAAGTAGGACTATATTACCATTTTCAAAATGGAATCCACTTTTTAATGAACTAAATAAATCAATATTTACAAAAACTGAGACATCCTTATGTTTACTTCAATACAAACCAATGGCTACAAAATATCTAAAATAGCTACATAAAATAAAAATTATATTTTTTAAAAGGTGGTTGTATATGTCATAGAGAAATAGAATTTCTTTGAGGACAGAATAAATTGGGAAGACAAAGCCAAGAATATGAGAAATTGCTGAAGTTGCTGTATATACTGAATATGTGTACCTCTGGGGGAATATGCTAGAAATCTGTGAGCCTTCACCTGTGCAGTACAGGGAACTATATGGGAATTCACCACACATTAAGTTAGGAGTAGAGGAAGACCTATACTACTAGAAAATATAGTTAACTAAAAAATGAATTTGGGGTTTCCCTGGTGGCGCAGTGGTTGAGAGTCTGTCTGCCAATGCAGGGGACATGGGTTCGTGCCCCAGTCTGGGAAGATCCCACATGCTGCAGAGCAGCTGGGCCCATGAGCCATGGCTGCTGAGCCTGCATGTCCGGAGTCTGTGCTCCACAGCGGGAGAGGCCACAACAGTAAGAGGCCCGCGTACCACAAAAAAAAAAAAAAAAAAAATTGAAGACAGTCAGAAAGTAAGGAAAATTTCTTTCTCATATTTCAGGCTCTTGTTAGAAGTAAAATAGAACTTGCTCCATGAGAACTTATGGCAATGGGCTAGGTATAGGAATTGAATTTGTGCTATTTGTCTGGTTCCAAAAAATACAAAAGAATAATTAATTTGAAGTGGAGTGGACTTGTATTTCCTCCAGGTCTCAGGGAGAAAAAAAGGAAAAGAAAGAAAAAGAACAACATCAGAAAGCTTAACTTCTAAGAGAATTGACCCTAAAAAAACAGGCCTCATAGAAATGCCATAGAGTTACAAAAAAATTATGAGCCCCAATTAAAAATCATAAAATATTATAAGAAACAAGATTATGTAAATGGTATTCATCAGAGAAAAAGTTAATAATACCAGGTATATAAAGATTATAAATTAGAATTGTTGAATATTGTAGTAAACTGAATAATGAATGGTCTCCCAAAATATTGACATCTGAATCCTTGGAACCTGTGAATATGTGACCTTACATGGTAGAAGAGGCTTAACAGATATGATTAAGTTAAAGATTTTATAAGGAGACACTATGCTGGATTATTCTATAATCACAAGTGTCCTTATAAGAAAGAGTAGAGTTACAGTCAGGGAGAAAGCGATGTGATAATAGAAGGAAAGACTGAAGTGGTGCAGCTATAAACCAGAAAAATCATGGAGTGCCAGTAGCCTTTACAAGCTAAAAGAGTCAAGGAACATATTTTCCTCTGGAACCACAAGAAGGAACCAGACCTGCCAACATCTTGATTTTAGCCCCTTACAACACATTTAAGACTTCTGGCCTCCACAACTATAAGTGAATATACTTGTGTTGTTTCAATCCACTAAGATAACTATTGCAAAAATTAAAACAAATTATTGTGATAATTTGTTACAACGGAAATAGGAAAATAATACACCATAAATATGAAATGAGAATACTTAAAATGTTTAAATTATTAGAATATAAATTGAACATATTCCTGAGGAAAGGAGATTATAAATATATATATATATATATATATAAGCACATTTAGGGAGGAAAGTCCACTAAAAACCAATTAGTTTTCAAAAATACAGTAACTCAAATTAAAAATTCTATATGGGAGTTAAATAGCAGTATAGACACAGCTAAAGAAAGAATTAATTGAATGGATGAACCATCTGAAGAAAATACAGAGAATTTAATACAAAAAGCCATAAATATAAAATGTAAAAAATTTAAAATATATGGGAGAATATGGTGAGCAAAGGTAATACCTAGCTAAATGTAAAGTGATAAGATGAAGAAAAAATTGGAAGAAATTTCACCTGAGAACTTTCTAGAACTGATGAAACACACAACCTTCACACTTAGGCATAATTAGTTACTTCTTCACAAAGAAAAATCCTTATTAAATACAACATGATCAAATTGGAGATCACTAAAGAGAAATAAAAGACATGAAAAATCACCAGGTAATATTTACTGCAGATATATGGCTGAAATATGTCAAAACATTAAATAGCTCAGGAATATATATTATAGAGGGATGGTCAGTGTTTTAGACATACAGAACCAAAAGATTCTTTGTATGTTCACTGTAAAAGAGGAGGAAAGAATACCAAACTATACGTTCAAATGTAACTTTTATAATATATGTTACATTATATTATATAATGTATATATGTATAAACATCACATGTGTACTTATTTATATGAATATAATACATGTTATATTACATATAATACATGTGTATAGTATGTAAATTACATATAATACCTGTCATAATGTATATAAATTATATTATATAATGTGTCAGTCAAGGGATGAGACAAAGTAATGTTGGTTCCTTTGACTTTTTAAAATTTAAAAAAAATAAAAATTTTTAAAGGAGAAACAAGAACAATATGACAAAATAGCAATGACAATGGCATGCACCACCTTCTATATTCATTACCTCAAATTATATTTTCTTCCTTTTTCAAGACTTTGTTCATAATACCAGAAATTATCAAGAATATTTTTTTAAAATTTTTATTTCTATGTATTTCTTATCATCTAACTTTACCTTGCAATACATACAAAATACTCATATTTTCTGTCCAAATCCAGCAATCTTTCTAGGTCTAACTCAACTTGCCCCATTGTCATGATTATTCCAGGACTCATGAACACTTTTATGGAAGAACCTTGGGAAAAATATAAAAACGAAACCTAAAACAATAAAACTAAACTGATCAAAAAATCCTGCATATTTATTTTACATGAGTCCATGAATCATATTTATTTCTCATGAGAGACAGGTATAATTAAAGTTTGTGCCTATTGGCTATTGGCTTACTGAAGCTATATTAAGTCCTATATGCCCTCTAAAGAAATAACTTCCCTTTATTCAATGAGTGATGAGCACAGGTGATATCTTCAGATAATTCAGGAGAAAATTCTTCCTTATTAATAAAATATGCTTGTTTCTTTGAATAAGAAACCAATATCTCAGACACAGTAAAATAATAATGTGATTGGATATAACCACAAACCCTTAAATTATGCCCTGAATTGAACATTAAGAAGAAATAAAATAAGTTACATCCCAAAATAAATTTACATTAGATATACAGAACCAAATTCCAAGAATCTCATGCCATAGTGCAGAACACCAGATAAAAGGCAAATAATTTTTTGAACAATTGAAGACTTATACCTTCATGCAGAGAACTTAGACTAGTGAGACCTGGTTGGAAATAGCAAGTGGCAACTACCTGTCTTCAATTTTCAGTTCTTTGCGATCAACAAACTTAATGTGCAATCTTACCGAAAGAGCAAAGGCATATATCCCTAACTGGAGCAGTTCCTATGGCACTATCTCCTGCCATTTTTACTAATAATACTGTAATTAATAATTATAATTAATTAATACTGTAACCTAGTATTCCATACATATGCTATTTTGTACTGTTTTATAATTTCATGGGTGAGAATGGCACATCTTATACTTAAAATATTTCCCAATTTTTTAAAATTTCAATATTCTGAGTTTTAAAGAAATCTCTTTCAAAACAGTAAAACTTACATTACAAAAATCCTCTGCAGTTAAAACCTTGCTGTTAAAGGTAAAAAAAGAAAAGGATGCTTACTAATTTTTGCATTAATTGATGAGGATTCATATTCACCATTTATTCATTCTACTTGATTCAGAACAAGCAGTTTACCATATTATCGATTGATCCATTGATCTATATGTACCACCTAATAACACTAATATTTTAATATAATGAGAAGAGTGAATCTAACTTCAGAAATTAGTTATTATCCTAATTGCTAGAATTCCTCCCTTCTGGAAACAATGCCCTCTTCTTCTCTCAACCTCTCTACAGCTAGCATAAAGTCCCAATGTAAGCAGATATTACCCCTTTCCCTTGGACAAAGTGAGTGTTGAATAAATAGGTCCCTAATCAAAACTATAAAAACGTGTTTGTTGTGATTGGGTCACAACATGGACAGGCAAATGAAGAATCCATATGAGAGATTTCCCCATTTTTTCTTTCCATGGGCTCAGCTCTGAGGGTTCGGGTCTGTAGCAGTTGGCGGTGCCAGGAGAAACCTGATCAACTTTAAGAAAAATGAAACCAAATAAGAAAGAGGCAAAGGGAGAGAGTGCTAGATTCAATATCCTTGAGTATCCTTGTTGGGATTCCTAGGGCTTCCAGGTATTTGCATTCCCAAAGTTTGACATACTAACTCCTCCTTTGATTGAGCTAACTGAGGATTCTTTAATATATTTTCAAACTAACTCAATTTAAGCTTACTTTATTAGAAGAAAAATTAAACTTCTAACTAATAAACATGTGCAGATTATACAATCTATTTTCCTGCATTCTATTTTATGCTATATAAAAATTTTAACATTACAATTAGCAATGGATCCACAGAAATACCTATCATTTTTCTTATAAAGAATTTTAATTCATATGTACATAAAATTTGACAGTAAAAATATTTTCCAGAGAAATAAAAACATCTACATTTGAGCTTTATTCTAAAGGCAAGATGGTAAATGAAATACATTTTGCTTTAGTTTAATCTTTAGAGCAACCCAGTGATGATACGTATTATTATTAACATTCAGGAGAAAAAAATTGGCTCAGAGAAGCTAAGGGAATTGTGTGAATTCAATTTATGACTGTATTGCACCAGAGCCATGTACTTAACCACTACACTATAGTCATTCATCATTCACTGGGTGCTTTTTTAAGAGAAAGAAAACTTTTAAAGAACAAGTGCATCAGCTTTCTAAATATCTTTAACAAGACACATTAAAAACTATGGCAGCTGACATATGGCTATTGATGTTAGCCAGTGAATCCCCCTGAAAAAAAATGATACAATAATTTCTTGCATTAATATCTACCATATATTGCTAAATATAAATATGATGAAGATCCCAGAGTGTATTTTTTTGCTCTTATTATTTAGATAGCATGCTTATACTCTTGTACAGGTTTTCCTATTGGCCATTATATCAAACTAGAAATAAAAGATCATAAGGTAAGCAATGATATATATATATATAGCTGGAAAGTGATATAAATATATATATTTAGCTGTAAACGGAATAATTTATTATATCAATGTACAGTTGTCACAGTGATAGGAAATCTTAAACAGATGAATAGAATAATAATAGAACTTCTTGCTATCATTGTTCTCACTCTCTTTTCTCACTCTGTCAATCTGTATTTCTTTCCATCTATGTCTCCCTCCCTCTATTTAGTCTCTCTTTCTCCATTGTTATATAATATAATACATGCAAAATATATACATCTATAACTTCCTGGTTTACATTTTATAGTTTCAGCCGAAGAGAAAGAGAAAAGGATTTACATTAAACGAGCATACTAAGCTGAAAACATTTTTAATGTATTGAAGCAAATACAAATTCTGCATGAGTAATAGGAAGGTAAAACACATGAACAAATGTAATCATATATATTACGTATGGTATATATGTCACATGAATCAATGTGCTATAATCTAAGCTGTGCTGTCCAGTAGAATTTACTGCAATGTTGGAAATTCTTTCTTTCTTCTCAGTCCAATTGTGGTAGCCACTAGCCATGTGTGGTTTATACTACTTGAAATGCGGAGAGTAAGACTATGGAACTGAACTTTTAATTTTATAGCAACGTGTGGCTAATGCCTCCTGTGTTGAACTTCTGCAGATACAGAAGAAATAGATTTGGAGCAAATAGATTCATAAATATCAAGAGAAATACTGATTTTAATAATAAAATTTTAAATAATTATTCTGTCTAGTTGAATGAATGTACTAAAGAGCATTTGAGTTGACAACCTGAAAATGTTAAGAAAAAGCACTTAGAAAATAAATTTATGCCATAGATTCTAATATAAATGTCCTAATTTTTAAGATTACAGATTTTCAGGATCATTTAGTATGCAATACTTTTTCGTCTCTTTTTTCATATGGAGGGAACTTGAATTGGCACCTCCAGTAAGCAAATAGAATAAATAAGTTAAAAAAGTAAATAAGTAGATACTGAAAATTACTTGATATCCACTAAGTAAGTTTAAAATGTTTTGAAATAAATGGGCCACCACCCAGGATGAAGGAATTGCCTTTTCCTGTGTAGCATCCTGTTTTATGCTTGATGAAAGTTGTTTTATAGCGATATGCTTTTGCTCTAAATTTATTAGTAATTTTCCCCCAAAAGGAACAATTTACTCAGAGAGATTTTATATACAGTCTTATGAAAAGGAACCTCAAAAAGAGGATCTGAAGGGTTCAAAACTGAAGGTGACAAATACAGATTTAGAAAAAGTGTTGAAATTCTTAATGATTAAAAACTTTTATTTTCTGATCTAAAAGTCCTGTCTCTGAGATTGCTGTTTGAATCACAAAGAAATGTTGCCCAATTGCATTTCAGATTCAGAAAACGTTCCTTTAATTTGTGACTGAAACTAAGGACAGGGATCACTAATCGAGCCATGTTTTGTATTTATGTGTCATCTATGTTTGGAAATTGAACTGGGACTATCAAGTAATTTCACTTAGTCCATTGAAAAAGCTATTGGATATTTTAATGTTTAGTCACCAGTGGTTTGTTTGAATTTAATACATCTGTGAGCTAGAAGTTAACATCTTTGTATCTTATTACTAATCTCCTGAGAAAGCCAGACTTATTTATTTCTCCATTTTAAATTCAAAGGGGTCATTTGTTCTTGATTAAAGGCAAACATTGATCCTTAAATTAAAAAAAAAAAGTTTTCTAACGCCTGGTACTTGGTTTTCCTACTGTGACTTTTAAGTGTGAAAGTATAATTTAGTCGAGCAGAAAACCTCTTTACAGAATCAATTCTTCTCTAAAAGTATCAATCTCAACATGTTGGCCTTTTTGAGAAAGTACTTCCCTTTCCAAAGCAGTTAAATTTCTCTTGGTATCATAGAGATGCTGAGGTTTCTTTCCTTTTATTTCTTAGTCTGTACAGGAGTCAAAAATTGTTGAATTCTTTTTTTTTTTTTCATTACAGAGTTAAGATACTCATCACAATTATTACTTCCTTTCTTTTCTGCAATAAAAATGAATGTTACTGATGTCAGTAACGGCATCATTTGAAAGGTAAAGAGTAATGCTGTACTGTTCCTTGTTAACAGTCAGCCCTATGAGCAGTCAGCCTCTGCAAGTTCCCAGGTCTTACTAAAGAAAATGTGTCGAAAGAGAGAGATAACCCTGCTGGGTGTACCCCCACTCTGTTCTATCATCAGGATTTACATTACTGCAGGACACGACAGCAGAGTTATAAATAAACAAACAGCCTGTGACTCACGCTGAAGGACAATAAAGCATCTGCACCAGACAGACAGTCACCTTCTTGTTCTATTAAGTTATCATTCCAATTTTAGATTCAGGTTTTCTGAAGCTCTTAAATTTGATTTTTCCCACTTCAAGTCACATATGGCCTTTTATCTTATTTTCCTATCTCAAAATTTCTAACAAAATTGCTGAATAATAGAACTTATTTTATCATGCCATGTTTCAGATGTACATCTCCGTCCCTCCCAGGATTTCAACACTGTTCTCTGTCATTCGTTTATTAATTCATCTACTAATTCAACCCACAAATAAATTTTGATAACCTGCTATATGCCATGTTCTGTGCCAGGAACAAAAATGTCACATGAGTAACATCTTCTGAAAAAGGAGCATCCAACTAGTCTTCCTGTAAAAAGGTATCACCTGTAGTATAAGTATTGGACCCCAATAGACTGGAACATGCAAACTATCTAAATAGTTGCTCTAAATCTCCAGATGATTTAGAACCATCTGTGAGGCTTTTAAACACTAAATTATTCAAGTCTCACTTCAGACCGACTGAATTAGACTCTCTGGTGGTGGGTGTTGACATGTATGCTGTGAATAACAAATCTAAGTGACTTTAATAATGCCAGTTGAGAACCACTGCTCTGAGATATTATAGAATTTGTATTTTCATTATAATGGGGCAGCGAACAAATATAAATAAAACATGATCAAGTGAACAAACACTAACATTAAATTATAGAAATTATTTTGTAATCATGTAATCAATGATTCCACATGTTGAATTAGCACCCTATGCTACAATGCTTCAGGAAAGAGAACTGTATTTAAGTGTATTTTTAAAAAGATATCTGTTATAGAATGAATTGTGTCCCCCACCCTCCCAAAATATATATGTTGAAGCCCTAACCCCAGTGGGAATATATTTGGGGATAAAGACTTCAAGGATGTACTTAAGTGAAATCATAAGGGTGAGGCCCTAATCTGGTAGGATTGATGTCCTTATAAGAGGAGGAAGAGACACCAGCAATCTTTCTGCCTGCAAGCACAAAGAAAAGGCCATGTGAGGACACAGTAAAAAAGTAGCCACCTTGCAAACCAGGAAGAAATTCTCACCAGAAACCAACCCTGCTGGCGTTTTGATATTGGACTTACAGTCTCCAGAACTGTGAGAAAGTAAATGTCTGTTGTTTAAACCACCAAGTCTGTGGTTTTCTATTATGGGAGCCCAAATAAACAAATACAATATCTTAAAGCTACTTCTCCTGTCCTTGTGTTCAAAGGAGACAGGAAGAAACCAGACACGAGTAAAATATGTCATCTTAATTGAACATAGTAAAGCCAGAGGTAGTTACCCATTCCTGCAATAGCTGACAGGAAAAAACAAGCTCAAAGAGACATGCCATATATAAAATGACAATCCTAGCATATGACAGATTCCTCAAGACCCCTCATGCTCACAATCGACTACCAAAACTGATTATTTCAACATTAATTAATTAATTAATCCAAAGGCATTGATATCAGTCTCTGTATTAATTCCCGGATGATTCTTTGAGTTTCTTTGTAAGCTGCTACTAAAATGTAACAGTGGCCATGGTATTCAACAAGGGAGGAACATATGGCTGCAAAGTACACAGCAGGGCAGTGAGAAGCAGGTGATCAGTTCATGGCAATTAGTAGATCAGGCATTCCCCTTCAAATAAAGAAATGAAACTTAAGAGCAATAGCAATATCCATAGGGCAGCACAATTTATTGTGCAATATTTTATGATACATTTACCTCTTGTATAGTTGTTTTATTATTTTATGGCAGAATAAGATAGAGAAATACTCTTTCCCATTTCATGGCAGAGGAGAAAGAAATAGGTAATTATTATTTATAGAGCACCTTTAACATGCTAAGCAATATGCTAAATATTTTACATTTCAAAGAGGCAGTATAATCTTAAAAGTTAATGTAGGTCATTACTGTAGGTAATAATCCAAAAGAGGCCTAAAGTTATTAGTAGTATTTTAAAGGAAAAAGAAAAAGGCAAGCGGAAGCTTGGGAATTTCTGAGCCTGTGACCCTATTAGGAATGTGTATTTACTGACAATACTAATTTATTTTTCCACAATTGTGTGTCTTTATTTGGTTTAGGGAGAGAGTCAAGGGAGTAATTTCCAGAACACAATGGAACAGCTATCCCTAAAACGATGACAGTTTTGCTATAACATACCCATAAATGATGGATGGCATACCTAACATTCTGAATGAAGCAAAAATAATTTTGTCAGTTTTGTTCAATGCTATTGAACAAAGGAGTTGAAAACTTATGTCCACACGAAAAGCTGCACCTGGATATTTACAGCAGCTTTATTCATAATTGCGTAACTTGGAAGCAACTAAGATGCCCTTCAGTAGGTGAATAGATAAATAAACTGTGGCATATTCAGACAATGTAATATTATTTAGTGCTACAAAGAAATGAGCTAAATCCTAAAAAGACACACAGAATCCTTAAATCAGAAAAAGCTCTATGCTTTCTGATTTCAACAATGACACTCTGGAAAATGCAAAACTATGGAGACAGTAAAAAGATCAGTGGTTGCCAGGAGTTAGGTGAGAGGGAGGGATAAATAGGGATGAATAGAGGATTTTTAGGACAGTGAAACTACTCTGTACAATACTATCAATGGTGAATACATGTCATTATAGGTGTGCCCAAACCCATAGAAAGTAAACAACCAGAAGTGAACTCTAATGTAAACCATGGACTTTGGGTGATAATGGTGTGTCAGTGCAGGTTCCTTAGTTGTAACAGAAGTGCCACTCTGATGGGGATGTTGATAATTGGGGAAGCTATGCGTGTGTGAGGGCGGCAGGGGGGTTATCAGAAATCTCTTTACCTTCTACTCAATTTTGCTGTGAACACAAAGTTGCTCTAAAAGATAGTCTACTTAAAAATACAAAAAAAAAGAATAAGTACTCTAAAACATCTATTATATTCATTCAAATAACCTGTTACTTATGTATAAACATGCAGATATATGATAAATAATAATTGGGACTGTAACTACCTCTGCAGAGGGAAGGATATAAAACATCCTTCAATTTTAACTCTAAAGATGAATTTTCCTAAGCTGTGTGGTGGTTTCATGTGTGTTTATTATATCATTTGCTACAAATTTTGTATGCCTGAAATATTTCATGTGTAAACACAATAATGAGAAATGTATAGTGTAGAATGGAAGGTTTTAAATGAAATACCCATAATTAACAACTTCTATCCTCAGTAAATATTATTTCCCAAAATCTGGTCTGTCGATAGTCCTAATTAGGGTTCCCTTTATTCTCTTTTTTCTCTTCCTGCTAACACAGCTTCCCTGCTCCTAGTTACCTTCTTCACGATTCCTATATTATTCATTCCTTAGTCATGCAGGCAGAGGTGTTCAGCTGTCTCCACCCCCGCTTCAAAATGTGTGCCTCCAAACCTACTACAGAGCACAGCAAGACAAACAGATAACCTTCTAATTATCAGGTCCTCATTTCTACCCAAACACGTATATATACACACAGAGTGTTCAAGACATTAAAAATATATACGCATATACAAATATGTATGTATTATATATGTGTATATATGAAAATGAGTCTTTTGCAAAGCATAGGACCATTTTATATTATTCTTTTTTCCCAGTATGTAGCACATACCTCAGTACAAGGTCAGACCTACCAAACAAGAGGTCACTTGTAGTTGACATGGCCTGACTGGACCTTGCCTTGGCAGGCTGGCTGCCTGAAAGGTTTGTCATTCGTGTCCATGTACATAGTACATTCCTCGAGTCTTTTTTCAAATATATGTGCAACAAAAGAGTATAGGAGGAGAGAAAACATTACAAATCACGGTTAAAAAATATAGAAATCAAGAAGGGGGGAAATGTTGCTCAGATAAACTTTGTCAGTTTGCATAGAAAGCAGTCTTTATTTTTTTTTTAACATCTTTATTGGAGTATAATTGCTTTACATTGTTGTGTTAGTTTCTGCTGTATAACAAAGTGAATCAGTTATATGCATACATATATACCCATATCCCCGCCGTCTTCTGTCCCTCCCACCCTCCCTATCCCACCCCTCTAGGTGGTCACAAAGCACTGAGCTGATCTCCCTGTGCTATACAGCTGCTTCCCACTAGCTATCTATATTACCTTTGGCAGTGTGTATATGTCAATGCTACTCTCTCACTTTGTCCCAGCTTACCCTTCCCCCTCCCCGTGTCCTCAAGTCCATTCTCTATATCTGTGTCTTTATTCTCGTCCTGCCCCTAGGTTTATCAGAACCTTTTTTTTTTTTAGATTCCATATATATGTGTTAACATATAGTATTTGTTTTTTCTCTTTCTAACCTACTTTACTCTGTATGACAGACTCTAGGTGCATCTAATCTACCTCACTCAATTTTGTTTCTTTTTATGGCTGAGTGATATTCCATTGTATGTGCCACATCTTATTTATCCATTCATCTGTGGTTGGACACTTAGGTTGGAAAGCAGTCTTCTTTAAATTTTGTTCAAAAACAGTCTAAAATAATTTATTACTGAAGCTTAAAATAAAAGGGATTTACATACTATGCTAAAGATGTGAAAAAGGAGAGATACATTTCATATATAAGCAGGCTGTCATAATTATGTTTGCTTTGGAGAATGTATGTTCCTACCAAATAATAATGAAATGAATGCTTGTGCCATTGGCTGTTTTCCTGATTTTCTGAAGCCCAATCCCATCTCTGATTGTCACTAACCAAGTGCAGACCACCAACAGCTCTTATGATCTGCCAGTTTATTGCTTTGTGGCTCTCCAAAATTGTTTTTGGTCAGTTTTTTGTTTGTATATTTTTGTTTTGATCTTTCTCTCAACTTCAACCCACAGGTACCTGGAATTGGGTTAGGTAAATTGTTGATAAAAATTTGATTCTGGTTGAATTGAGATGCATTTGCTAAGCCTTCTGTTGGGTTCCTTTGCCCAAAGCCTATCTACTCAGGAACACTATCTCTTAGAGGTGAAAGACCTGCAAATTATGTGTTTTTGGTAAATTAACAGAGGCTGGTCTAGCTCTTTGAGTACACAGAAGTGTTAAGCATTATTAGGTCTCTTTAAATTTTCACTAGAAAGTTAATTTAATTTAGAATATTAATATTTTTATGCATCATTTTCAAAATATTTCCACCATTCTCTATTTTTTGGCTTTGTTTTCTGTTGTAGTTGTTTCAAAAGATTAATAATCAGATTTCATCCACAGCATATACTTTTCCCTAGATATTTTTTACAAGCATGTAAAAAAAGTATGAAATGCCAGCTGAATTTTAAGGTGTTTTGAAGAAAGAAACACTGAATATTCTTATCCAACAGGGATATGCTGTTAATACATGAAGAAAAAAGAAGTTTGGCTTTAGCACCTAGGAAGATATTTTTGGTTGATTTGAAAACACTGAGGCAAGTGAATAGCAAATGCACAAATTGACTTTTGGCTGATGTACTTATATTTTCTAAATATGACTCTTAGTGCTCTTTGGAAAATGCCATTTTATGAACTGAATTTGAACTCAGAAGGTCAACTTATTAAAGGTTACATCACTACCCAAAAGGGCTTAATAAACTATAAAACCTCTATGTTGTATATATCATAACTCAGAATAAAAGGGAAAATAGTGCAGTTTAAGGAAAGACTTTAATATCTCGTGTCCTTTCACCAGCTGCTCTCTTAACTAGATCTTATTTTATTTGTGTCTGCTAACTCACTTAAAGTATATCAGAATTAGATGTAAATTACCTCAGATAATTTTCTAATTGCAACAACTGCATGTACTATTCTAAGGCCAAATAATATATAATTAATCTCATTATAACCTTCTCTCTAACCACCATTTTGAGAGACAAAATAACAAGTATAGGTCTTCCACATCATCAGAGAAAGTGACACTTTATACCTCTGGGAACTCAGAACACATAATTTGACCCAAAAGAAAAAAAAATGTTAATGAGTAGCCTTACCCTGAGATTGTATATTTATTGGTCTATTTTATGTTGAAGGAGGTCATGGATATATATTCCTGTGCCCTGTACCAAAGTATAGATGCCTTGTGGATTTTACTTGGCATTTTCTAGTATCAAGATATGCAAACCTTTAAAAATGCCATACCCTCACATTTTGCCAAGTAAAATATAGGAAACCAGTAGGATGGCTCTGCCTTGACATATAGCAGTCACTCAGTGGCAAAATAAGAGTTGATTTCCATTTCAGTAAAAGTGAACGTAGAGTCATCAGGGAAAAAAATGTTACAAGAATATATAAGAATTATAGAAATGGATAGACTAAATATGAAATTAAAATACATATAAAGCAGAGAGTCGCTTCTTTTTCTTCAATAAGTTGATTCAGAGTCTCTTGACTTCATTATTTTTCACACTGTGTCTCCTCCCCATATTTTCCTCTCAACATCTTATTTTTGTTTTGTCTTTTGGGAGTAGTCCATCTTTTCTTTTTAATATCCTCTCCTGTAACCATAGATTTTAAAATCCTAGCTCTTCCAAGAGTCTTCCTAGATTGGATGGAAATTGGCCCCTGTTTCTATCCCTGTTTTTAATTATCTAACTGTGGTACAATCTATAAGCTAATCAAGTGTTATAGCCATTTTTTATTATTAGCTGTATTTCAGCTTTTCAAGTTGTTGATTGTGCTCAGCTTGTTTTATATTCTTTGTATTTCTTTACATTTGTCTTAACAGGGCATTAACATCCCTTTAATTGGGAGTCTCAATCTTAAGTATTTTGAGAAGCAAAGTGGTAAAGTCGTGCACATCTACAGAGTGTGAGAAATCTGGAGAATTAGAACTTGACACCTTTCCTAAAATTATTCAAATTTAAATTCCTGGGAAATATACTAGTCAAATTAAGTATAAGATACTGCTACCAGTTATAAAGTAATTTGTAGCGGAACAAACAGAATAATATACAATTAGAAGTAGACAAACAAAAATTGCTTACCTCAAATAACTAAACTTCCACTGAAAATTATCTTTATATGTCATGGTAAGGACCTTTTGATCAATATTAAAATTAAAATAAATTGTCCCATATGAATACACATAGCTCAGTATTCAAAAAATATTTGAATACTAAGTTATAGACTCTGGGTTGATGGTAGAAAGAACAGCCAAAAATTATATATTGGAATAGATTCAGTAACAAAAAACACTGTAAGTGAAATAAAGTAAATTTTCACAAAATGACTGAATACTAGCTTCATATCTATGGAAGAATATTACTGATGTTGAACCATAGCAAAGGGCTGTGAAAAAAAGGACAGAACCCTGACTAACCCAGCAGTTACAATCAAAGATAGGGTATAATTTTTGAACAAAATTAAGTGCTACAGATTAAAAACCTAAAACCTCTTTTGCATATGTATAATGTCACCTAACCGTGAGTCAAATTTGTCTTTTAGGCAACTGAGAAGATATTATCAACAGTAGTATCTGCCAGTAAGAAAGAAAGGAAGAGGAAAAAATAAACCAAACCAGTGGTGTGATTTCATCAAAATGATACTCTACAGGAGGGCTTCTCCGGAGGAGAGGGAAGGAGTATGAGAAACACATGGGGGTGTTTCTCAGACTGTAATAGCAGAGGTGTGATCTCCAGCCAAGAAGCATCTGCAGAGTCCTTTCTGGCAGAGGTAAAGGAAGCTCAGAGATTCTGTTTAGCATTGCTGTGTTGAACATCATCCCTATGTGTGTATCTGAACTTTCACGTCAGTCCCATGCAGCCTGACCACACACACTCACACACAGGCTCAGTGCATCTACATGTGCTCTTACACTCTCACACATGAGCACTCCCACTCACATTTACTCATTCGCACTGTCCTTCACACTCATGCCCCCGTTCAATTACACTTCCCCTCCTACGCCAGCAGAGAGATATAAATCCTATAGGAATTAAAAATAGATGTTCAAAATTCCCCTTTAAATAAATCTTTAATTGCCAGCAGATGGATTATGGACTTGATATTTACATTTTGAGAGGTTTCCAATTACAATAAAATCTACCAGCATTTTTCACTCTATATGGAGCCATTCACTTGTATTTGGAACACAATTCAATTTTCCAAATTTGGCTAAACTAAACATTTTAGGAACACAAATATCCATCAAAAGGAGGTAGATTTACAACTGGGCAAAGTGCAATGTTTGCACATTTATTTTCTCCTCTGAGACATTATCAATTTTGACCAAAAAAATGTTTTTCTCTCTCTGAAAATTAGGCACCTGATACACTCTCATTGACCGTATGAATACTGTTAGGTCTCTGACTTCTTTTCTTAAGTTTTCAAATTAAAAAAAAAAATTTTTTTTGAAGTATAGTTTATTTACAATGTTGTGTTACTTTCTGTTGTACAGCAAATTGATTCAGATATACATGTATATATGTTCTTTTTAAGATTATTATTTCAGATTATAATGCATTTAGGTTATTACAAATTATTGAATCTAGTTCCCTATGCCATATAATAGGTCCTTGTTTATCTATTTTATATATAATAATTTATATATATTAATCACAAGCTCTTAATTTATCCTTCCTGCCTTTCTCCTTTGGTAACCTTAAGTTTGTTTTCTATGTCTATGAGTATGTTTCTGTTTTGTAAATAAGTTCATTTGTATCATTTTTATAAATTTGAAATACAAGAGATATCATATGATGTTTGACTTTCTCTGTCTTACTTCACTTAGTATGATCATATCTAGGTCCATCTAGATCTCTAACTCCTCTTAAGAGAAGGAGAAGCAAACAGAATACAGGGATTGGACTCAGAATTGAAGAGGGGA
Organism: Grampus griseus; assembly: GCF_964374135.1. Classification (NCBI taxonomy): domain Eukaryota; kingdom Metazoa; phylum Chordata; class Mammalia; order Artiodactyla; family Delphinidae; genus Grampus; species Grampus griseus. The sequence goes on along the minus strand of NC_139012.1, from coordinate 42,634,688 downwards.
AGAGAACACTAGCACTAGAACACACTGTGACTCTTACTGAGGCCTAGGCACTGTGCTAGATCACACAATAGGTGTGATATAGACATATTCTCACTTAAGAAGGCTAGGGTTTTATTCTTGCTTCTGGGGAAAGCAGCTATGCAACCTTGGATTCCAGTTAATTGCTCTAACTCAAAGCTATGACTTTTAAAATTATTTAACTAGATCACTTATACTATCATATCCAGATTTAAATTTATATTACTAATAGAACCTTATTTAATACTATATTGACAAAATGATATTTCTATGAGTATTATGGTCTATGACAGTGCTTGCTCACATGTCCTTTCTTCAGCAGGTTTTAACATAGTACAACATTTATTTTCCTTATATTTCATTTAAAATCTAATTCTCTTTTGGGAGGTTGAAAAAATGTAGACTACATGTCATTATTTCTAAGTACTTGTCTTCACTCAAATTCAATGTAAAATAGCTAAAAATTTTATAGCCATTACTGTTTATAGAATGCTTTCACAAATGCTAAATTGATCCATATTTATGTAATAGAGATCTACAATATTCAAGGAATTAAGGAAGATTCTGAGTTTAGAATCACCTGGTTAAAAAAAAAAAAAGAAAGGTGGTAAGGAGGATTAGTCCACTGTTAGTCCAATGAACAGTCCACTGTTCCTCCTCCAATTTCTGAACTGGTAGAAAGAAGTGTCACATAGATGGAGATCAAATAATAAAACTGTTAAACTATTTTTGACAAAATCCAAAATGGAAATTTTGTATTAGATATCTAGACACAAAGAGGGATTTAACATTTCACTACTGATCAGTGTTCAGATTGCTCCCCAAGTCACTGGCATAGCCTGAATTGCAGACTTCACCATCAGTACAGGCCAGGAGCCTATCATGGAAGAGAGAGAATAGCCATCCAGAAAAGAGGCTGCTCCAAAGAGTGAGGACCCAGAAAGCCTTAAATCCTGTATACTATATATTGAATGTTTTTGTCCCTCCCCCACCCCACAAATTCGCATATTGAAACCAAATTCTCAATGTGATGGTATTAGAGGTGGGGTCTTTGGGAGATAATTAGGTCATGAGAGCAGAGCCTTCATACAGTATATTACTGCCCTTATAAAAGAATCCCAGAGAGCTCATCTGTATCCTCCTCCATGTATGGTTACAGTGAAATGGGAGCTGTTTATGAACTAGGAAGTGGCCTTCCCCAGACACTGAATCTGCCAGCACCTTGATCTTGGATGTCCCAGCCTCATGAATGAACTGTGAGAAATACATTTCTGTTGTTTATAATCACCTAATCTGTGGTATTTGGTTATAGAAGCCCAAATGGACTAAGAAATCTAAGAACTCCCTTCTTCCCAGCTCATCACTTAGCAAAGTTGCTCCTCCAGGAAGCATGTATGAAAGGATGTATAGAGGAATATAGTGGAAGGGTCTTGTAATACTCTTTCTACAGAGGAGTAGTAGTTTCCTACCTTCTAAAGAAACATGGCAAGTGGGTACTCACAGTTCTTTCCAAGTGGTCATACCTAAAGAGACTCAAAGCAAATTGCTTGAGCTTCCATGGGGCTGCAAAAGGGAGACATGATTTCTCTTCTACTTGAAGACTGAATATTTTAAGTGTGTAACTGTGGAAATCAAATAATCTACTTTGTATCATGCAATTAGCATGTAAAATGTTACCTAGGAAATGGCAATTATCTTTGGACAGAAGTAGATTCTCAAGTCTGGATCTTCTATTTACTAGCTCTGTGTTCTGTTTACCTAACTTTTTAACTAAATAGTCTATTTACAATGAGCAAGTTAAAGGATTTTTTTTTCATTTATAAAACTGAGAAATAATCTGCAGAGTTTTTGAGGAGAAGTATTAAAAAAAAACACAGAGAAAATATATGTAAATCAATGAAGCTGAAACGACATATACTCATTAAATATTAACAATTATTTTCAAGCGAAATGTTCAGATTTGGAAATCTGCTTGTAGAGTCAAGTATCATTTGTTCATTCAGCATAAATTCTTATATTTTCTTATATTAAATACTAGGTAACAGCACTGTCCTAGGCATGTGAGGTACATTAGGGAAATAAACATTAAAAATACCCAACCTTGGTGGAACTCAGATGACAGTAACAGATTTAATTGTTAGATGTCATAAATATAAATAGAATATAAATACACAAAAAGTGTCATTCCACTCTTCACACAAATAATCAAGATAGGTCTCAGGTAATTTTATGAACAGCTGACTTTCTTTTCCTCAAAACACATACACACATTTAATATCTGAAGAATAAAGAAAGAAAAAGTATGAAACTAACATGCTTCTTATTTGGTTTTGGTAGAGATGGGTAGCTTTTGAAAAAACTGAGAGATTTTTATGTGTGTGACTAAGATTCAAGTTAAGAAATATATGTTGCAGCCAGGTCCCATGCAGACAGTGGAAGTAAAAGACCTCCTTCACCTAGAGAAGTGAAATTCACAGAAGTGAAATAAGACCAAGGTAATAGATTGAACAGCAAGGACATTCATGCCTAGTGGAAATGTTCAGCAGGAGAAGTTGTCCAAAGAATTTCCAGAACATAGGGAGAACAATGAGATGGATAACATCAAGCAGAGAAAAGCCAACATGGTAGCAAGGTAGGTCTGAAGCTACAGATAATAGGAGATTTTAAAATGGCAACAATATATCCTTAATTCTGATTAGCTTTGTACAATCCACAAACACCTGTTTATATTCCATATCTTTTATTTTACCTGATTTACCAACCTTATAGCCATAAGAGCAACACATTTTGTTATGTTTCTGGAATATGAGATTCTGCCTTTAGAAATGTATTAAAAATGTATATACTTCTCTTTATATAGAGCTTGCACCTTTCTTGCTAAATGTATTCTTAAGAATTATATAAATTTTATCACAAGTTTCTTTTATCATTTCTGTTTTTAGTTGGGCATTGCTAGTGTCACTGGCTACACTACACAGGCTTTTTTTTTTTCATTGTTTTAATGAAAAGTACCACCTCTACTTTTATTCTTGTTTATTTTACACTAAAAAATGTCATTTTCTTCTCACCTCTTAACAGACTGCAAACATCGTTTTCCTGTCTTTAAGAAAAGGGAAACTATATTTTTTTACTCATTAATAATTTAAGACCACTGTTTTAATAAGCCATCAAGGTCTATGTAAAACAAAACAAAATGATAAAGAAGATAAAAAATAGGAGACAGATATTTAGTGAGTGAGAAGGTGAAATAAATATGAAAGAGGACATCTGAGTCCTGGGGAGAAGAAAAGACATGAACTACATTAATAGCAGGATTTCCCAACTACGAGGCTTTGCTATTGATACAGAACTAGCCCAACAAAGGAGGAGGTCAGATGCCAGTTGAGTAAATACAGAAGGACTCTTTCGAGGAAAATGGTTCATATAACTATTAACCTGGGAGCTAAGACATCATTCACTAATGTACCAATTCTCACTTGATTGAGAATTTCTCACTACTTACTCTCAGAACCTTTGCCAGGTTAATCCCCATCAATGTCTAAAGAAGTCTCCTCACCAACTTCATCCATTAACTCTCTTGTTTCCTGTCTATCCAAAATGAAGCTCATCTATGCCATACTAAGATTCTGTCTGGTCTTTTTTTTTGGAGGCCAGTGTGGATTCTATCTTTGAATGCCCAGAACAGCCAAAAGCTTGTAAGAGGAGACAGAAACAAATGTACCTAGTGATATATATTTTGAAGGTAAGATGAACAGAACAGGTTATGGGATATCCCTTTATATTAGCACTTAAAAACAAACAGACAACAATTAGAGACCATCCAGCCATCTTACTCTATTGTCAGTCATAAACATCATCTAGTTGAGTTCATCAGGTTTTCTAAACTCGGCTATAAAATCAGATTCCACGGAATAACAATGAGTAACCTTAGCTCCAGCACTACATATTCTCAATTTTGAAGTTCAATGAAAACTGGCTGGCCTGCTTTGGGTGACATGCCCAACACCAACCTGTCAATGTGACCAGGGTAAGGTTTACTTTATGTGCTCCATTCCTATATCCTGAGGTGAAATCAAATATATCAGAACCACAGACACTGAGAATGTAGAAAGATGTAGATTTCCATAGGGACACCCTTCAAGTTAAATCATAAGAGGAAAAAGTCTTAACACATTGTAGATAAACCATCCTCCAGGAGGTAAAAACTTAATATCATTTAAAATGCCAAATGGAGATACAAAGAATTAATGATATTTTAATTAGAATCACATTTTTAACTTGATTTAGTGTTTCCAAAGTTCATGTGGAGAATAAATGTAGACGAGAAAATCTTGAAAAGTGGAACAATGAGTGAAGATTTCCTATACTCGACAATAAAAGTTATTATAAATCACCAAAATAAAAAAAATAATTTAGTGTCTTTGGAGAGGTAGCCAAATAGATATTTGGAACAGAGTCTGAAGACAGATCCAATTAAGATATAAATGTGGGAGGCAATGTGACATTTAGGTAAAGGAAGGGCTTGATTATACAAGTAAGTTAAATGGGCCAGCGGTCAAGGAATGCTAGATTTCTTTATTTCTATAAATCAAATTTAATCTACTTGGAGACTATACTCAGAGTTGTAGGAAAGTCAGTGTCAATCATTGGAGGGAATGGACCTCTGGTTTTCTAATGTCTTAAAATTCAGAGTCTTTGTATTAGTGTCTAATACTGTGTAACAAATTACCACAAATTTAGCAATTTAAAACAACACAGATTTCTTATCTCAGTTTCCCTGGGCCAAATGTCCTGGCACAGCTACACCAAGTCCTTTGTTCAGGGTCTCACCAAGCTGGAATCATGGTGTGGACTGGGCTGTGTTCTCATCTGGAGCTTGAGGTGCTCTTCCAAGCTCATCCAGGTAGTTAGAAGAATTCAGTTCCTTATGACTGAGGTCCCTATTTTAGTGCAGTCAGCTGGGGTTATCCTCAGCTCTTTGAGGCTGTCCTCAGGTCCAAGCCATGTGGCCCTCAGACAATATCAACATTGACCTTACTTTTTCAATGTCAACAGGAGAATCTCTCACAGTCCAATAAGACAGTGTCTCATTTAACATAAGGTTATCACATAACATTTTCCTCCATGTTGGTCCACAACAAAATCTGAATGAGGTGATTTCTGTGCACTTGGCCATTTCATCTCTTTATTCTATAACTCAAAACTCATTTACAACATATGAAAATGTAAATCTTTAGTTGCCATCATGAAACAGCAAAGGGATAATGTGTCTTATTATCTCTAATTTTTGTTAAAAATATAAACAATCATTAATTAATAAAACTTAGATTATCTTTCCAGGTAATTAAGACATATAAGAAAAATATATAAATAAAAAAATCAAAGAACAAACTAACTTAAAATGAAAGTGTTCATTTGGTAAAAAACATAATAAACAGTATTGAAATACAAATGATAGACCAATAGAAAAAATGCTATTAATGTATATGACAGAGGAATACATACAATAAGCAATTTTAAATTAATGTGAAGAGCTCCTATAAATTTATAAATAAAATAATTTAATTGAAAAATAATAAAAGTTTTGAACAAATAATTCACAGAATAGAAAATGCAAGAGGACAATAAACATACTGTAAGATGTCTAGCATTACTAGAAGTCAGGACACTGCAAATTAAATCAGTAATGAATATTTTTTACATTGCACTAAAAGATATTGAGGGATAAATATTCTTACACATTGTTGGTGGTACTGTAAATTATAGAAATTTTAGGAAGTAATCTAGCAGTATTAATTAAAATTTAAAATATATATACTTTTGGAAGCAGCATTTTCCTTCTGTGAACTTTCTCTACAGATATGAAGATATCAATAATTGAGAGATATAGTCATGACTGTAATTAATTTTAAAATTCCAGTAACAATGTTGTTACTCAAGTATAGAAAAATGGTTGAATATGCATTGAATTCATTTAATAAAAATCTATAAATTATTGAAAGATGACAAGTTAAATGTATATTAAATACATATCAATTTGGAAGGATGTTCATGGCATATTTTTAAGTGGAAACAATTAAGTTAAATGTTTTAAATATTATCTTACATTTTTGAAAATTAAATAAAATAAAACAATAATTTTAATATGTATATATTTGAACAAAGGTACTGTTTTGGAAAGATACAGTGTATACCAAAATTTTAATAAACTCTAGTTTTATTTTTCTGTATTCAATCAATATATGTGCTTTTAATTTTTTGCAGGAATATATTACTACCATCTAAATATCATGTATCAGTGGGTCGAGATGAACTTAACCTAGGAATAGTTTGCACTATATGTCTTAGATATGCTTGATCTTGTGGCTCTAACTCCCATAGTGTTTTGATTCTGCCTTCTCCTACACAAAACAGCTGTCGGACCACAATGCTATTGTCTCTAAGTCAATATCTAAGACTACTTCTGCATTTCCAACTCTATATGTTACTTTATTTGTTTATTGATCTCTACTAAGTATTGACTGTTTCAAAGAATATTAATTTTTTTGAAACTATAGCCAAATATACTAGAGAAAACAGATGAGACCACTGTATGTTGAATAATTGTTTTGTGCCACACAACTTGCTAGTTGCTTTCAGTGTCCATAAATTTGAAACTTATTCACACAAACACTTATTTGTAGAACAATGAGTAGAATCCTGATTAGTAGCCATACACACGTGAGAAAAATGCTATATGGTGACAAAAAAAGGAGAGTGAATGAATTTGACTCAAAATAGATTTGAGGGAGATACCCAGAAGCAACATAAAGAGACCAAAACTGTGTCTATTCTTCCATATTAAACAGTTCATTTTCCCTCCAGCAGTTTGTGTCTATTCTGCTTGCTTAAGTAGGCCTGAAATAAGATCTAATCTCGATGCCATTATAATTTTGAAGGCAGGGTACAGGATAGCTACTTAGAGAAACAAATAAATAAAATTCTATATTTTCAGTCTTCTTTTCTCACAATCAGCTAAAAAATATCTAGTTGATTTTTCCTAGACACATATTACTCCCTTTCAAAAGATTCTTATACTGTGTTCCTCAGCTTTCAACACTATACTACCATCTGTGTAAATTTGACTGAGGTAGATAATTTTATTATTTTGTTCTCTTCATACTGTCTTAGTCTGCTCAGGCTGCCATAACATAATACCATACACTGGGTGGCATAAAGAACAGAACTTTCTCACAGTCTGGAAGCTGGCAAGTCCAAGATCAAGGTTGCAGCAGGTTTGGTTTCTGGTGAGACCTCTCTTCCTAGCTTGTAGATGTCCACCTTCTTACTGTTTCTTCACATGGCTTTTCCTCATTCTGTGTGCAGGGAGAGAGAGACATCTCTCTCTTCTTCTTCTTATAAGCCACCAATCCTATCAGATTAATATCCCACCCTTATGACCTGCTTCAGTCTTATTTACCTCCTAAAAGCCTGATCTCCAAATACAGTCATATTAGGAATTAGAGCTTTAACATATGGATTTGAAGTGGGGAGTCACAATTCGGATATACAAAGGTTTATCATTTCACAATTCAGATATACAAATGTTTATCACTTCAGGTATTTATTTAAGAGTAATTTATGAATGTCTATTAAATGCAGGGAAAGTGGAGGTTACAGTATTGTACACAATTAACTATAATATAGGCACTATATATGCCTATATATGCATTCATCAATTTATTATTTTAGTAAACAGTTTCAGAAGCCTATTCTAGGCATATGAAACATAAAGCCCAAATATTGAGTGAATAACTTTAGTGCCTCAAATTTGGGGAAATTTTGATATGTTTCTATTGTCATATCAATTGATCAGTCGTTAATAATTTTGATCACCTGCTCTATACTCAATATTCTAGGATGTGTGTGGGGGAATGAAAATGACAACATATAATATAGATTTTGATGTTAAAAGCATAATATGCTCATAAATCTTTTAACTGGGAATCATTGGGAGTTATCAGCAATCATTACTAACTATCTCAGTTATCTATAGCTACAGTAATGCTGTGCAAAAATTAATCATGACATTTCCATGTCATATAGCAATAGACCAATTATTTTCACTTATGAGACTGTATGTCAGCTGGGCAGTTCTGTTGACTGAGCTGGGCTCAGAGGAGGCCATTCATGCATCTGTGATCAGCTGTCCATCAGTTGTTCTGCTCTACTGATCTTGGGTGGGTTCTCTCACAGGTCTGGGCCTTCAGCTAGAAAAAATTGGTCTGATTTGGTTCTACCTGATGAAACTCCTTGGGCAAGATAGCCAAGCTAGACCTCAGGATGGAAACAGAAGAGCAAGAGAGAATGGAATCATGCAAGGCCTAATAACGTTGAGCCTCAGAACTGGCACAGCATCATTTCCTTATAATCTATTATGTAAGACAAGTTACTAGACTCGTCCAAATCCCAGGGGTAAAGAAAAGAAATGTATCATTTGATGTGAAGAACTAAAAAATCGTATTGCAAAGAGTTTAGATACTGGGGTTGACTGACGAGCGGGTGAAGAATTGGGGCCATTTCTGCAATCAATCTAGCACACTAGCACACATAAAAATTGGGGGAAATATAAACAAATTGTTAATCACTTAATTTCATAGATTATCAGAGAAATTACCAAATGAATCCACAAAGGTGCCCAAGTTAGTGGGTCACATATATGAAAATAAACTAAGTCAAGAGAACTATTTACTATTTTAACTGTCCTATTATCAGGAATGAATTATTATATATTTTCTCCCTCCTCCCCTCCATGCACATGCACACAGTTCCATGTTTCTTAGCATCTGCATACATTACTTAATTATCAGGTGTCTTAATAAGTATTTTATGACAAATATAGGATTTGAAATTAGATGTGGACTTTCTGTTTTCTTTCTCTTCTCAGTTGAAACCAAAGTTCCATTTCCTATTGTCACCACATTTTCCAATATACCATCATCTCTTGCCTGGACTTGCCACCTAACTGTGAGTACAGTTCCCTATATTAGAGACAGGGCAATCTTAAAGTCATGCACACACGTACACACAATTAAAATACTGTCCACTACTTTTTAATACATACCACCTTTAACATGGACTACCAGGCACATCATGAGCTGATTTTTTGTTCATCTACTTAACGGGGACTTATTCACACTTTCCTCAGGACATTTGTAAGTTCTGTTCCTTCAGGGTAACAAACACTTCCCACTTACTCTTCGATTTTCGATAAATCTGTATTTTCTTAATTCTTTTGACTAGTTAGAATAGAAACCCTACTGTATGTTTACATAAATCCCCATTGTTATTAAACAACAATTATCATAGTTTGCAATTATATTCTTGTGTGATTTTTTTATTAGTTTTTGTTCATCCTCTCCCCCACAAATATACCTCATACTGTCAGCTTCATTAGAACAAATGAAAAATCTGTTTTGCTTAGCATTTATAGTCTATAGTTATAAACTTAGCCTAGCTAGTGTCTAACACACAGTAAACACTCCAGAAACCTCACTGACTGGATAAATAAATTAGTGTATGTCAAAAAATTTTCTTTTTAAAATCTGGGTTTTCAAAACTTGATCGTATGGCAGAAATATTTAGGCTTACTAAATATTCACCAGTTCTGAAAGTGTCTCAGCCCAGTTTTGTGAGTCACTGAATGAAAGAAAGTTGCCCTGGAGAGTAGTATTGGGCATTTCATAATTATGGTATAAATCTTGTTGTATTAAGCCACTGAGAGCTTCAGGTTTATTTGTAACTTAATAATAGTCTAGGGCTTCCCTGGTGGCACAGTTGTTGAGAATCTGCCTGCTAATGCAGGGGACACGGGTTCGAGCCCTGGTCTGGGAAGATCCCACATGCCACGGAGCAACTAGGCCCATGAGCCACAACTACTGAGCCTGTGCGTTTGGAGCCTGTGCTCTGCAACGGGAGAGGCCGCAATAGTGAGAGGCCCGCGCACCGTGATGAAGAGTGGCCCCCACTTGCCACAACTAGACGAAGCCCTCACACAGAAACGAAGACCCAACACAGCCAAAAATAAATTAATTAATTAATTACTTAAAATGTTTAAAAAAATAATAATAATAGTCTATCCTATGTTGACAAATATAGATGTTAAGATATATAAAGTTATTAGCAAGCCTATTGATAGAGAAGTATGCATAAAATTATATATGCACCTTTTTGTATAGAAATACAATATTTAGGCATATTTTAGATTTTATTTAAAGTCTACTTAAGAATCACCCATCTTTAATGATTAAAGTCATAATAATTACAGAAATACTTAATGTATTATTCTCTGATTTGAGTCAACAAACATTGCTGTGATAATTCAGTTCTCTATTAGATAATTCAGTTCTCTATTAGATAATTCAGTTCTCTAATTCAAACTCTATTCTGTTATTAAATCAATTTTACTACAATTATGTTCAGAAAAATAAAAAAAACTCAACTAAAATCTAGATCATCACTAAAATCTACATTGTTTTTCAAAAATCTATTCATGTAACAACTGGATTTTGACTTTAAAAAAAATGAATCAGTGTAAGCTCCAGATGTGACTTTCTCCAGACTTTTCATGCTGTGCTCTCTTTTAAATAGTCTGCCTATCAGGGCTTCATTCTTTGACTTAGATTACTTACATATTATTTTATTCTCTATTCAGTAATTTCTTGTTTTCATTATCTAGTACTATGTTTTTTTCCTTATCTGACAAATTAACATCTCTAAATCCAGTGTATTTATAGAGAAGATCCCTTAAACATCTCTTCTTTAGCTTTTGTGTATAGTACTTAGTATTTGGCACATAATCCATATCTAGGGAAGATTATTTCTTCCCATTCACAGCTTATCCTTTCCCCACATTGGTTACCATGCTTTTATATAATAAATAATGTTGTCTTCAACTGTATATTTATGAAATTTTACAGAATTATTTACATTTATGACACTTGAAATTTCACTTCCCAACTTGAATCCTAGAACCTGGAATTTAATCTGTAACTCTATGGCTTGCTGTTCTCCCTTTAGTCAACATTAAACATGGTGATGGAGAGGCAGAAGTAGGGTGCAGCCTGTTCCAGATAAAGTTGCATGTTGAGTGCTTGGGTGGAAAGGGATATCTCTGAAGTTCCTCCCTGTGGAAGTTCTTCTTCAATATATTAAAACACAGTGTTTTATCCAACTTGGGAAGGGAAGACTTTGAATTTGGTTCCTTAAGGTTTTATAATAATGTGCTCAACATGTCAAGAGATTCTTTTTCTAGGGTTAAATTCTTTTTATAATAAAATCAAACTTTTATTAATAAAAACATAATAACTTCACAGGAATTATTTGAAATGTGTTTTTAAAATGTGATTTTATGACTGATTATAGATGACATTATAAATGAGCTGCCTGAGATTTTGATCCAACATTCAAATACAAGATTCTAAGCATTCTGATGTTTACACATGATTAGCCCTGTGTTACAGTCAGTCATATTGAAATTAATTAAATGAATGTAAAAAAAGGAATTTGAATAATGAAATGTTAAAAAGTACACTCCACAAATAACGTGTAAAGAATAGCTCTTTAAAGTGAGAATTTAGTTGTAGTTCTCTTGTACACTGATGCCAAATTTCAATATTTAAAAAAAGAAAGAGTAGATTTAAATAATTACCCAACCCCCCAAAAGAGTTTTTATATAATTTTATACTGTTTTTATCAGATAAAGTGAAAACAAAAACCTTATACAAGCATTTCTATCTTTAAAAAAGATATGCTACATCTTAAACATGTACATACCCATAATTAAGATTTGAGTTCAGGGCTTCTCTAGTGGTGCAGTGGTTAAGAATCTGACTACTAATACAAGGGATATGGGTTGGAGCCCTGGCCCGGGAAGATCCCACATGCTGTGGAGCAACTAAGGTCATGTGCTGCAACTACTAAGCCTGAGCTCTAAAGCCCACAAGCCACAGCTACTGAGCCCACGTACCACAAATATTGAAGCCTGCATGCCTAGAGCCCATGCTCTGCAGAAAGAGAAGCCACAACAATGAGAAGCCTGCACACTGCAACGAAGAGTAGCTCCCGCTCACTGCAATTAGAGAAAGCTCATGCACAGCAATGAAGACCCAACACAGCCAAAAATAAATAAACAAATAAATAAATAAATTTATTAAAAAAAAAAGATTTGAGTTCAAAGGAAAGCTAAAACTTCCAATGTTTATCTATTGCATCTTTTGCCCTCTTTGTACAAAACTAAGTTAGAAATAAAAATAAATAAAATATATAAAATCTAAATATTTTTGGAGTTTTCCCTTTTTTTCCACAAAAGGAAATTGTCCTGTAAGAGATTTCTATACATTTCTCTGTGTGATCAGCCTGAGGAACTTCCAATAATATGGGGGTGATGGGAATGGCAGTCCGACAATGAAAATAATGCTAATGAATATTTGAAGCATTTTTTATGGCATCACTCAGTATCAGTATTGTATTGTCCCATGGTCAATGGGACAATAACTTACTGTCATTAAGTTATTACAAGCTTGCTTTGTTTCCAATTTGCCTTCACCGACAGCATGACTGACATACATATGTATACATATATAAAATATCATATCACATATTATATATCTTAAGCTTAGCAAATTTGAAATATTTTGCCATCTTACAAAAATTATATGTTTATAAGATATTACTAAAAAAGATAGATAATCAAAAGTTTATTTTGCCAAAATACAAATGTGTTATTTGACCTTTAATCTCTGCTTTTTAATGTCAACCTATAAACTTTGGCTTTCTTTGAAAATCTGTTATGAAGTGTTTTTCACATTTCCTTTAATTCTTTGTTAATTCTGTACGACTAAGGAAACAGTTTCTTTATTACAATCACTTCAGAAAACACTGATTAATTGCTGTCCACAAGACCTTTTTGCTAGGAAATGTGATTTTATAAAAACAAGCTTCTATTCTCAAAGAGTTTATAATCTGTAAGGGTGATATAATCACACTATTTTCAAGATAGGGATAGAGACAGGTAAAGATCTGGAACACAAACGTGGATATGGATATTATAGGTGTAGGTGTGGATATATAAGTGAAAACCAGAGCATCTCAGATAGTTAGTTGCAAAAGCAATCATCATTGGAGATTCCAAAAAGAGAAATTAGTATTGGCTTCATGAAATAAGTGGCCTTTAGCAACAGACGTAGTCATTTGAAGAGACAAATGAAGAATTTAGACAAACTTTATAAAATATTTTCATACTTTATCAGTTTTTATAGTTTCCCAAGCAATAGCTAATATTTTAACTGCAGGACTCTTTCTTCCTCTGATTGTTAAGAAGACTGTTTAGAAATAAATATCGTCTTTCTAAAATATTGACATAACATTGGTTTATAACATTATATGTTTCATGTGTACAACTTTATATTTTGACTTCTGTATACACTAAAGTGTGCTCCATCACCAAAAGTTTAGTATTCCATCTGTCACCATACAATTGGCCCTCTTTACCCATTTTCTCTTTCCCTCTTCCCTCTGGTCACCATTAATATGATCTCTGTGTTTATGTTTGTTTTGTTCATTTTTTTTTAATATCCCACGTACGAGTGAAATCATAAAGTATTTGTCTTTTCCATCTGATTTCTTTAGCTTAGTTTAATACCCTCAAGGTCCATCCATGTTGTTGCAAATGGCAGGGTTTCTTCTTTCTTATGGATGAGTAATACTTCATTGTTTGTATATACCACAACTTCTTTACCCATTCATCCATCAATAGGTTGTTTCCATATTCTGGATATTGTAAATAATGCTGTGATGAACTTTGGGGTACATATATTTGTTTTCAAATGTTTTTGTATTTTTCACACAAATTCCCAGAAGAGGAATATTTGGGTAATATGGTAATTATATTCTTAATTTATTGAGGAAATCACTATACTGTTTTTCATAGTGGCTGTACCAATTTACATTCCCACCAAAGTGTACCTTTTCTGCACATCCTCAATAACACATTATTTCTTGACTTTATGATAATAGTCATTTTAATGAACATGTGGTAATATCTCATTTTGGTTTTGATTTATATTTCTCTAATAATTAGCGATGATGTTGAAAAGCTTTTTATGTCTTCTTTGGAAAAATATCTATCCAGATCCTCTGCTTATTTTTCAATTGGGTTGTTTTTTGTTGTTGTTGTGTTGTATGAGTTCTTATATATTTTGGATATGAACCCCTTATCAAATATAGGATTTGCAAATATTTTCTCCCATTAAATCATTTTTTCACTTTGTTGATGGTATCATTTTTGTGCAGAAACTTTTTATTTTAATGTAGTCCCATTTGTTTATTTTTACTTTTATTTCCCTTGCCTGAGGAGACATATCCAGGAAGATATTGCTAAGACCAATGTCAAAGTGCATACTGCCTATATTTTATTCTAGGAGTTTTAGTTCCAGGTCTTACATTCAAGGCTTTAACCCATTTTGAGTTAATTTTTGAGATAGTGGTCTAGTTTCATTCTTTTGTATGTGGCTGCTCAGTTTTCCCAACATCATTTATTAAAGTGACTATCCTTTATCCATTGTATGTTCTTTGCTACTTTGTTGTAAATTAAGTATCTGTATATATGTGGTCTTATTTCTGAGCTCTCAATTCTCTTCCATAGATCTATGGGTCTGTTTTTCTGCCAGTACCATGCTGTTTTGATTACTATAGTTTTGGTAGTATAGTTTGAAACCAGGGAGAATGATACCTTTAGCTTTGTTCTTTTGTCAAGATTGTTTTGGTTATTCAGGATCTTTTGTGGTTCCATACAAATTTTAGAATTTTTTTGTTCTACTTCAATAAAAATGTCATTGGGATTTTGATAGGGATTACATTGAATCTGTAGACTGCTTTAGGTAATACAGACATTTTAACAATGTTGAGTTCTTTCAACCCATGAGAAATAATAACTTTCCATTTCTTCCTGTTTTTGATTTTTTTCAACATGTCTTATAGTTTTAGTGTACAAAGCTTTAACCTCCTTGGTTAAATTTATTCTTAGGTATTTTATACTTATAGTTGCAATTGTAAATGGGATTGTTATCTTAATTTTTCTTTCTAATAGTTTGCTGGTAGTGTATAGAAACACAACACATTTTTTAATATTCATTTTGTACTGTGCAAAGTTACTATATTCATGTTTTGTTTCTAATAGGTTTTTTCTCATGGAGTCCGTAGGGTTTTCTTTATCTAAAATCATATTGTCTGCAAATAGTGACAGCCTTACTTCTTCCTTTCCATTTTGGATACAATTTTCTTGCCTAATTGTTCTGGCTAGGACTTCCAATACTATGTTGAATAAGAGTGGCAAGAGTGGACATTCTTGTCTTATTATTGATCTTAGAGGAACAGCTTTCAATTTTTCACCATTAAGTATGATGTGGCTGTAGGTTTGTCATATATGACTTTTATTATGTTGAGGCACATCTCTTCTATATTTACTTTATTGAGAGGTTTTATATAAATAGGTGTTGAATCTTATCAAATAATTTTTCTGCATCTACTGAAGTGAAAATATGATTCATATCTTTCATTTTGTTATTGTAGTGTATCATGTTGATTGATTTGTGGATGTTGAACCATCCTTGGATCCCTGGAATAAATCCCACTTGATCATGGTGTATGATACTTTTAATGTATTGTTGTATTCAGTTTGCTAATATTTTGTTGAGGATTTTTGCATCTTTGTTCATCAGTGATATTGGCCTGTAATTTTTGTGTGTGTGTTGCCTTTGTCTGGTTTTGGTATCAGGGTGATGTTGGCCTCTTAAAATGAATTAAGACTCTTTCCTTCTCTTCAATTTTTGTAACATTTTGAGAAGGATAGGCATTAAAATTATTGTGTGTTTGGTAGAATTGACCTGTGAAGCTCTCTTGTCTTGAACTTTTGTTTTTGGGGAGCTTTTGGTTACTGTTTCAATTTCTGTACTAGTGATTGCTCTACTCAGATTTTCTCTTTGTTCATGATTCAGTCTTGGAAGGTTGTACAATTCTAAGAATTTGTCCATTTCTTCTAGGTTGTCCAATTTGTTGGCATATGTAAGTTCATAATATTCTCTTATAATCCTTTGTATTTCTTTGGCATACATTGTTATTTTTCCTCTTTTGTTTATGATTGTATTTGAGTCTTCCCTCTTTTTCTTAGCGAGTCAAGCTAAAGGTTTACTCATTTTATCTTTTCAAAGAATCAGCTCTTAGTTTCATTGATCTTTCCTATTGTCTTCTTAGTCTCTATTTCATTTGTTACTGCTCTGATCTTTATTATTTATTTTCTTTTACTAACATTGGGCTTCATTTGTTCTTCCTTTTCTAGTTCCTTTAGTTGTAAGGTTAAATTGTTTATTTGAGATTTTTCTTGTTTCTTGAGGTAAGCCTGTACTGCTATAATCTTCCCTCTTAATACTGTTTTTGCTGTATCCCATAAATTTTGATATGTTTTACCTTTATTTTCATTTGTTTTCAGGTATTTTTGATTTCTCCTCTGATTTCTTTATTGACTCAACAGTTTTTCAGTAGCATATTGTTCAGTCTCCACATATTTGTGATTTTTCCATATTTCTACTTGTAGTTTATTTCTAGTTTCAGACCACTGTAACTGGAAAAGATGTTTATGATTTCAATCTTCTTAAATTTATTGAGACTTGTTTTGTGTCCCAACATACGGTCTATACTTGAGAAAGTTCTATGTGCACTTGAGAGGAATGTGTATGCTGCTGCATATGGACGGAACATTCAGTACATTCTATTAAATCCATCTGGTCTAAATGTTTCATTTAAGGTTGTTGTCTCCTTGTTGACTTTCTGTCTGTATGATCTATCCATGATGTAAGTGGGGTGTTAAAGTCCCCTACTTCTATTGTGTTGCTGTCAATTTCTTCCTTTTTTAATAGCTTTAAATATTTTTACTAATTGCTTTATATATTTTGATGTATATTATATCTGTTATGTTTTTGTGATGAATTGTCCCTTTTATCATTACATAATGTCCCTCTTTTTCTCTTATTACCTATTTTGTCTCACATGAGTATGGCTACACATTCTTTCTTTTGGCTGCCATTTGCTTGGAGTATCATTATTTTCCAACCCTTTACATTGAGCCTGTTTGTCTTTAGAGCTGAGGTGAGTCTCCTGAAGGCAGTGTCTTCACAACCTTCATCTTTCTTTTTAATCAAATGGCAACTCTGTGTATCTTGCTGGTAAATTCAATTCATTTCCATATAGGGTAATTATTAATAAGTGAGGACTTAGTACTGCCATTTTGTCTTTGATTTCTAGTGGCTCTACATCTACATTGTTTCTTTATTCCTGTGTTTCTGTCTGCCATTTAGTTTGGTGGTTTTCTATGATTTTCTCAGTTTCCTCTTTTTTAATGTTTCATGTCTCTGCTCTAGATTTATGTTTTGTAATTACCATGAGGTTTGTGTAAAATGTTTCATAGAAAAATAGTCCTTTTTTCTGCTGATAATATCTTATCTTTATTTGCCTATACAAGTTCTGTCCTTCCTTTATCTCTTTCTCTTTAATATTTTGTTTTCTCAAATGATCTCTATGTATGTTGTGAGGTGGGTTTTGTTTGTTTGTTTTGTTTTTTTTACCAAATTGAAGTAGCTATAGTTGTTTGTTCTTCTTTTTCCTCTTTAACCTTTATGCTATAGTTGTTTAACAATCTATTCTGATATAGAGTTACAATTTTCTCACTCTATTTATTACCATAATCAAACTTTTGTGTATTTCAGCCTTTTCATTTCAGGTGGAAGAACTTCTTTCTACATTTCTTATAAGGCATATCAAGTTCTGCTGAAATGTCTCAGCCATTGTGTGTCTCGGAAAGTCCATATTTTCCCTTCATATCTGAAGGATAATTTTGCTGCATAGAGTATTTTTGGATGACTGTTTTTAATTTTCAATATTTTGAGTATGTTAGTCCACTCTCCTAGCCTGAGGAGCTTCTGCTGAGAAATTTACTGATAGCCTAATGGGGACTCCTTTGTAGGTTACTGTCCTTTTTATCCTGGTTGCCTTTAATATTCTGTATTTGTATTTGAATTTTGACTGTTGTAATGTCATGTTCTTGAAGAAGGTTTTTTTTTAATTTATTTTGATAATTAGATATTCTGTTAGATATCCATCTTAGATATCTCTTAGATATTCTTGGATATCCAATTCCTTCCCCAGGTTTGGGAAGCTCTGAGATATTATTTCATTAAATATTCTGCTCCCTTCTCCTTCTCTTCTCCTTTACTTTATGTTGTCCATTCTAATGGGGTTGAATTGTTCTCACAGAATTTCTTTGTTTTTTAAGATTCTCTCTCTCATTTTCTACTTGTATCCTTTCCAGATTTCTGTCTTTGAGCTCACTAGTTCTTTCTTCCATATGGTCTTCTCTATTTCCAATGCTTTCTAATACCTCAGTTATTGAGTTCTGCAGCTCCAGAATTTCTGCTTGGTTCTTTTCTAGAGTTTTAATCTCTTTGGTAAAGTATTCCTTCTTCTCATTAATTTTATTCCTGAGATCACTGAACTGCATTCCTAAGTTTTCTTTTAGCTCACTGATTTTCCTCATGACAGATATTTTGAATGCTGTGTCAAGTTTTTTGCAATGTTCCATGACTTTAAGTTTAGTTTCTGGAAAACAGACATTTTCTTTTTGTGATACCATGTTACTGCAGTTTTTCATGGTACATGCTTGATGAGTTGTTCCTCTGGTGGCACATTTGAAGTACTGAACACCTTTCTTCTTTGGGTAAAGCTTTTTTATTTGATTCTAACAATTCAACAGAATGGTAATTAGAGGTCTTTCTTTTGTTTTTCAGTAGGTGGTGGTATAGTGCAAGTTTTTGGCTTCTCTTTCTTGAGCTGTGCCTTGGCTATATTTGCGGATTGGCACTTTCAATCCTCCAAGGGCTCTGCTGGAAATATCATCCAGTGCCATCATTGTCCCTGTTTGTAATTCCAGGGCTGCTGGTGCCAGTGTTACTGCTTGCATTGCTGACAGCAACACCAGGATAGCGTGTGCCTCTGCCACAGTTAGGTTTGCCTGGGTCACAGGCACCACTGCCATGGGTGATGTGGAAGGTCATGGGGAGCTGGAGGCATAGGCACCTCCACCATACATGGGGTGTTGGATTCCTGGGGGCCACCATTGCAGGCAAACTTATGGTTACCAAAGGGGAAAGGTGTAGAGGGATAAATTAGGAGTTTGGGATTAAAATATACATACTGCTATATATAAAACAGATAAACAACAAGGACCTACTGTATAACACAGGGAACACTACTCAATATTCTGTAATGGCCTACATGGGAAAATAACCTAAAAAAGAGTGGATATATGTATATGTATAACTGATTCACTTTGATGTACACCTGAAACTAAGACAATATTGTAAATCAACTATACTCCAATAAAAAAAAAAATTACAGGAAGGTAAAACTACTATATATATATATATATATATATATATATATATATATATATATATATATATATATATATATATATAAACCTAAAACTAAAAATAGAGTTGCCATATGATCCAACAATCTCACTCCAGGGCAGGTATCCAGACAAAACTATAATTCAAACAATACATGGACCCCTATGTTCATAGCAGCACTATTTACAATAGCCAAGACATGGAAGTAACCTAAATGTCCATCAACAGATGAATGGGTAAAAAAAAGATGATATATACATATATATATATATCATCATGTATATATATATATATATATCATCATGTATATATATATGTGTGTATATATATATATATATATATATAGTGTGCATATATATACACAATAGAATGTTAACCATAAAAAAGAATTAAATAATACCATTTACAGCAATATGGATGGACATAGAGACTATCATACTAAGAAAAGTAAGTCAGAAAAAGAAAGACAAATACCACATGATATCACTTTTATGTAGTATCTAAAATACAACACACATGAACATGTCAATAAAATAGAAGCAGACTCACAGATATGGAGAACATACTTGTGTTTGCCAAGGGAGTGGAGGGCTGGGGGAGGGAAGGATTGGGAGTTTAGAATTAGCAGATCAAAACTATTGTATATAGAATGGATAAACAACAAGGTGCTACTGTATAGCACAGGAAACTATATTCCATATCCTATGATAAATCATAGTGGAAAAGAATATGAAATAGAATATATATATATATATACATAATGTGTATAACTGAATCACTTTGATGTACAGCAGAAATTAACACACTGTAAGTAAACTATACTTTAATAAAAGTTAAAAAAATAAAAAAAATTAAAAACATAAAAATAACATACTGTCTATAATTTGAAGTATAGAGAGGCAATTAATTTTAATGTCATAGTTTTTTTCTTATTCTGGTCTTCAGAGTGTTGAGGTTTTTTTTAAGTGGTTGAGAATTCCCAGCCTAGTCATAATAAAAATATAACATAAAAATAAAATAGGATAAAGAAAAAAATGGCTATAACAATAAAATAAAACAGTTATAAATTAAGTTAGTTATAACTTTTTTAATAATCTTGCTATGTGCCAGACACCCAGTTGAATACTTTACATGCATTATCATATTTAATTTTATGTCAGTGCAATGAGGAGACATGTACTACTATTATCATATCTAGTTTAGATATAAGAATAACCAAAATATATATCTTAAAGCCAAAATTTTATTCTCTGAGAATGAGACAATATAAATCAGGGGTCCCCAACCCCTGGCCTCTTAGGAAGCAGGCCACATAACAGAACAGGAGGTGAGTGGCCGGCAAGCGAGCAAAGCTCCAAGCTCCATCTGGTGTTCCCCCATTGCTCACATTACTGTCTGAACCAACCCCCCAACTCCCCCCCATCCATGGAAACATTGTTTTCCATGAAGCCTGTCCCTAGTGCCAGAAAGGTTGGGGACTGCTGATATAAATTATCCAGTTCATTGCCCCCCCATCACAATGCAATATTATTAGACCTTTATTATATTGAAGTTTACAGTTTTACTTACTTATAACTCTTGGCATTTTTTTTCTGAGTTTCTTTACTGATTAGAAGCAAAAAAATTTTCTTTTGTGTTAAGTTTTGTCTTTTTTTTTATTTTGAAAAAAGGTTTAATCTTTAAAATAAGCTTTCAGTTAAACAAAGGTGTGTGTGTGTGTGTGTGTTTTCTTTTTTGTCAAATTACAATCTTGCCTTGTTCTTCAGTTACTGTTTTTACAAACCTATAATTATAACCTTAATATATCTGTACCACAGGCAGTGTACTGCACAGTTGCAGAAAGGTGCAATTTGCTGAGACTCTTAGTGTCAAATGAATTTATGAGATTAAAAAAAAATCTTATGAAAATTAGCTATTTCCTATGTAGTTCCCAAATTATTCCAACAAAATATTTCTAATTTTATTACATTTAACTTAGGAATAATGTTTGAAGGTGGCCAAAATTTAGTCTCATGTAATAAATGTCTTTGATAACTTCACTTTCAGAAATATTTTTATGGATGCTAAATGATATTTTGCTTCTTTGCTTCTTTAAGTGTGAGCTCTAGCAGTCTCAAACCAGGTTAAGCTTTCCTTAAATGGCTCTGTGTTACAAATAATCAGAATAAAGTGGGCTCAGAATAGCTGTTTCAACATGAAAGTATTGCCTCTTGAGAATTTTTCATTTTGTTTTGGAAATTTTCCTTTCCCATCTCCTAAATACTTTGTTTGAGTCAAGATCTGAGGCATATATGCAGTTGAATTTCAATAGGTTGGGAAAATATCATCCCTAACATTATATTTCAACATAATGACAACATGACCCAGTGAATATTGCTTCTAGTCAGAAGTCCTGGAGACAGATAACAAGTATTAAAGTAGTGACAATTACTGCCTCAAGTTACACCTACATATGTTTGAAGAGTCTTTGCTATTTTTCTACCTCAAATTGTAGCTCTTAAAAATCATAGAAAAACATTACTTATTAAAATTCTAAACATAAAAGTAGTATATAGAAATTTTTATATCTGTTAAGTTTGTCTTAATACCCTCAGGGATTTATTTATAATAATCTAAGGTTATCTAAGCTCATATAGAAAAGTTTCCAGTCTTGACTGATGGCTATAATATACTGTAGAAATCTTAAGCAATACAGAGTCCTAAGCCTTAGTAGCTCAGAAGTGAAGTCCAAAAGAGTAAGCTTTTCAAAATGTTTCAGAAAAAGTAATTCCACTTATGGTAATGGCAGAATAGCATGTAACAGACTCACCCTCCTGCATATAAAAAATAAAAAGTCTACACAAAATATTTTTAATAACATAACTTTTTGAATGCATAAGTCTAAACTTGGAACAGTTTAACAAATTGGATGAAATTTGCAATTATGTAACTTTTTGCCTGGGTGGGGGCACTCTTTAGTGGGCCTTCCCATGAGTGTTGAAAAACAATCAGAAAACTATAATCTTATTGACTTGAGGAGTCAGAGTGTGGGCTTTTGTGGGTTCCAGAAATAGCTGGAAAGTGAGATAGAAAATTCCAGAAAGAGAGAGTTACTGAGGAGAAGTACAAAATTTGCGTATAAACTCTACCTGCATTCTTGTCTGAGCTTTCCATATGCTCTGAGGAGGCTCCAGTATACTCAGCAGAAGGCAATGGCTGGAAGACTAAAACAGCAAAGTGGAGAATTTAGCTGTTGACTACCACAGGTAGGGCCAGATAGAGATTGAGTTAAGCCAATTTATCTGCATGACATTCTTCAGAGGAAGATAACAAAATCCAGATCTGTATCCAGATTGTCCATAATGTCCAAGATATAATCTCCCTATGAAGAACTGTCTGGATCTTGATAGTTTTACTGGTAATTCTATTAGATGTTAGAAAAAATTAAAAATAAATAAATAAATAAAGCCAATCTTACACAAATTCTTTTCAAAATAAAGAATAAAGAAAAAAATAATTTATTTATGAAGCCAGCATAATATAGAAATTAAAACAAGGAGAAGATATTGAAGAAGAAAATTTTAACTTCTATTGCTGATAAATGTGGTTAAAAAATTTAATAACAAAAACACTCTTTACAGGGGAGCAGGGGAATAGCAGAAGACCTGGTCTCATCTCCTTATAAGGATACTAATGACAAACGTACTGGCAGTCACACATATGCTGTTTGTTTGGAGAAGAGTACTTGACGATAGACTGTTTTTAAGAGGATATAACTGATCTAGGATTTCATCTAGCATACAAAAACAAAACAAAAATGCAGCATTGGGGGAAAATCAGTTATCTGTACCAGTTGAATATTCTAAAACAAAATAATTTAATTAATTGTTTCCTAGGTGTTTCCAATTAATACCTAGGTTTAGAAACCACTGTAATCTTAGGAGATTACTTCTACCTATTTTGCCAGTTGGCCCAGAAGGGCAGAAAGAGGATTTGAATTATTCTTAGGCATTGACTACAGAGACTAATCAGAAAATGACAAGACAGTTGTTTACACTGAAGTCTTTCATTATGCCAGCTGCTAACATTTCTCTACACTATTAGAGCAGAGATCACCACTAACAAGAAATTTCTCTTTCTCCTTAGCTGCTCCAACCACTTATTGCCATTTTTCACTTACCAATGAGCATATAAAATACCTGGCATTTTTACTATTTTATAATGTGTGAGATGTGCCTAACAGTTAAACAAAATTCCTTCTAACGTATAAAATCAAGTTACAGTTCAAAATATTTAGTCATTACTTTATTAATTATGTCATAAATTCACTTACAATTTTACCCAATGTTTCCATGACAAATCATTATATTGAAAACAAACATTAATTTTTTTTTGATTATCTCACTTTGAAAAAGGTAAATTGCAACACAAGGGTTTATCATCATAATAAAATTAACATTTTTTAAACTCTCATTATTTGCCAGTCATTATGGAAAGGGTTTAAATACATTATCTCAGTCTTCAAAACTGTACTATAACTAAATATTTTATTATCATTTTTCTCAGCAAGGCAGAAATAATGTGAAATCTTCAGGTGATTCTGAAATACCCTGATTTCTAAGTTTGTGAATCATTACCTTAGATAAATTACTTCCAATTTTCATGTGATTAATGCCTCTCAGGTGAAAATATAGATCCATTTATTTTGAAAACACCAAATGTGACTTATATAGACATCAGAGTTATAGGATCATGCACTTAAATTGTATTTCAGAGAAATTAACTTGAAAGTTTATGATGAGTTCTACATTGATCTGATAGACTCAATTACTTTGGGTCTTATATTTGCTCACATTTTCATCAATTATATAATAATGGGTAACACTTTACTATTGAGTTATCACATGACACTGAGTTTTTGTGAAAGCAAAATCAGTCCACTTTGGATTTCATTGTGATAAGTAGTGCTAATTGCCTTGGACAAATCAATCCTATAGCATATTAGTCACTTCATATTCATGAGCCAATCAAAACAAAAGCAGAATTAACAGTCATGCTGCTAAAGAAGTAGCAGCATGACTCAGACATGACATGGAAAGAAAGCCCTGGGAAAAATTCTTCCAATGAGCAAGACATTTTAAGATGATCTGCCAAAGTATTAAGCCATGTCCATTTCATCAGGGGTGAAGTAGATGGAAAGAATTAGGAAACAAAAATCTTATTTGATATCTGAGTTAATTTATAATATTCTCAGGCCACTCCCAGAATCTAGAGGTACTGAGGACTGATAACTAATGTCTCTGATCCAACTAGCAGCCCCCAGATAATAAAGTTCCTCCATATCCAGGAGTCAAGTGACATGGAAAGGCCAAAAAAGGGGGAGGGAGGCTCTTGATTGAATACCTCTATAAATTGATGTTATTTTTTCACTTCCTTGGGAAGCTTTCAAAATTATGCATTAAAGCCACATATAAAGGGAAAATATAAGATTGTGTAGATATATAGAGTTCTTTTGTAAACTGTCAATAATGCTCGAGCACATATGTTGGTGAACTAAGACCAGTGGATAAACAGGTCTACTGCCTGGTTTTGTATAAAAAGTTTTATTGGAACACAATCACATTCATTCTTCTCGTATTGTTTGCGAATATTTTCATGCTACCCAGACAAAGCTGGGTAGTTACAGCAGAGACCATGTGGACTTCTTTTATGTGGTACCTTACAAAAAAGTTTTCTGACCCCTGCATTCAACAGACTATATCAATGTTTAAGGACTGCATAATGTTGGAGAGAAAGCTTCTCCCCAATTCTCATTTTGTTATGCAGCGACCTTTAAAAGACCTCCTGACCCACACATTACTCATTTTCCCCATGGTGAAAGAATAACTTTTCTGGCTAGTAGATGATATTCATTGGTTTATGCCACTGCATTGGATGGAGCTAATCTACTTAGAGGCTATAAATCATAGGACTTCAGTCTTTCTCTTTTCTTTAAGAGGCTTTTTAAATTATTCTAAGCACTAGACTTGTGAATGTATAATTCTGGATAAGTTTATCTGCTCTGCAGACGCTCATTTTCCTGACGCACTCTCTCACAAACTTTACTGGGGGCGTGGGAAGTATCTGCAAACCTATTTGGTTCTTATTTCCAGGAAAAGTTCTCGACCAACTTTATCAGAAATAAAAGTGATATACTGATCTCTATCTGCGGGAATTCTGTATCACTTATTGTTTTCAGAGTTGTGAATGGATGAAGAGCACAATTTATGATTCTAAGAGCACCAATCTATCAAGTGCCACATGTTGGTGTTAATCAAATTGCTTACATTCTCATGGGATGACCAACAAGTTAACATATATTTAAAATACTCAGAAGTATGTAATACTAAAATACATACTATGGAATCAGAAAGAACAAGAGAAGAGAATTAGAAGGGTATGAGCACTGAATGTGACTAAGATTGTACTTCAGAGGTAGGGTATATTCTGTGTGTTGTGCAAATAGAGTAGAAAGAAATGTGTCAGGATTCCAGATAAAGTAAATTGAGAGGAAAATATGCAGCTATGAAAGAATGTGGTTCACTTGAGAAGTACAGTATTTAGTTTGGTATATCTAGAGTATAGAATGAAACTGAGGAAGGTCAGAATAAACTGGAATGTTAAACATGAGTAAAAGCATAGAAGTCCTAAAAGAATAGCACACAGTCATTGTTTTGTTATGCAGATATATTGAATTCCTTTTCCTCCGGAAAAACTGCTCCTCTTACCCTTTCAACTCTTGTAATTTAGTGTAATTGATATCGACCTTCATTACAGTCTCAGTGATGTTTGTGACTTTGTGACTTTGACCCCATACTTCTGAGCACAGCACTTGATTCAGAGTATGGTCAGGTGATTAGATTAGAGCCAATGAGGAAAAAACAAACTTTTTTTTTTTTTCTCTGAGAGTTTGGTGAAAATAGACGCTTACTATTCATGGGACTTGATCTTGGAAATTTATAATTATTAGAGCTAATTGTAGCTTTTTTGAAACCACCAAGGAAAGGCTTGTCTGAGAATTGAACTAGCACAAGAGAGGCTGGACAGTTAAATTTAAAAAAAAAACCTCTTGATAGAATTTAATCTCTGGGTCAAGTTGTACTTTAAATCAATTCTACTTCTATAGCTTTGTGCACCAATAAATTCCGTTTTTATTTAAGATGGCTTGTGTCAGATTATGTGCAAACAGTATGTGGTCAGATTTATTTGGGGCATTTATCATAGCTGTTCAAAAATTGGGAAGGTGAATTAAATAAAAAGATTGCAAATATAAATATGCTTTGAGTTATTACTTTGTGTCATAGAAAGGTAAGTGTGAGAATAGTAAAATACTGTGTAAGTGCAAGAATTACACATTTTACTCTCCTGGCCAAAATTTCTTAATGGCTGTAGTAGGCAGAAGAATGGTTCTCCAAGATTGTCCATATTCTAATCCGTGAGATATTTTAATATATTATTTTACATGGCAAAAAATAACCTTGTAGATGTGATTACATTATAGAAACAGAGATGAAGAGTTATTCTACATTATCCCAGTGCTCCCAGTCTAATCACATGGGTCTCTATATATGAAAAAAATTTTCTTGTTATAGTCAAAGAGAAAGGTGACTCTGGAAGAAAGGTCAGAAAGATGTGACATTGCTGATTTTGAAGACAGACGATGGAAGCTATAAACCAAGGACTATGAGTCACCTTTTGAATTTGGAAAAGGCCGATAAACATATTCTTTACTAAAGCATCCAGAAAGGAACACAGCCCTGTTAATACCTTGATTGTAGCCAGGTGAGACCCCTCTTAAACTTCTAACCTCCAGAACTGTAGGCAATACATTTATGTTGTTTTAAGCCACAGTTTGTGGTAATTTTTTATAGTTTCCATATGAAACTAATAGAATGACTCTAAAATTTTCAGTATGAAGACTAGTTACTTAGTTACCAAGACTTTCATGACACAGGACCTCTTTCCCCATGGGATTATTTTACCCATCCAAACAAATTATGCTGTTTCAGGAATCTGTCCCTTTGCTTGCATCTAGAATGACACTTCCTTTCCATTTGCCTTCATGTAGAATTTCAAAACCTGGCTCAAGAATTATTTTCTCAGAAATATTCCCAGATACCTTGGTATATTTTGAGTTTCCCCACCCATGCACTCTCATTTCCCCTGAGCTTATTATAATACACACCACTTTGGGCAGTAAGCATTATACTTATATATATATGAACGTCCCATTAGACATAAATATTTTTAAAATTAATATTAATGCAGTGTTTTCATTGGGGCATATGCTCAATCTTCTGTTAATTGGCTAAATGAATGAGAAAAGGATGAATTAGGGCTCTTTGTCAGGGATATGCAAAATGATCCCAAGTTTCTATGATTCACTGGGAAGACTCATAGGATTCATAATATAGTTGTATCATGGCTATGCATATTATAGCAAATGGATATAATGCACAAACATCAAAGGAAAAAAGAATATGATGTATGTTCCAGAGAAAATCAGGTATAATCTTCCAAGAGTACTTTATCAGTAGAATCACAACAGGATGTACTCAAATCCCTTGGCAGTGAGTTCTGACAACATTTGTAAAATGTTGTCAACCAGGGAAGCTCATCTGAGACTAAATGCTCAGGGTTTTTTATTAGAGGCTAATCGTGATCACAACTTGACTGACACAAACAATATTCTATATACGTAAAAGGAATGAAGGTTTTCAGCATAAACATTGTTCATTCAAACAGTGTAGGCACAGTGAGGCACTTTTTGCAGTTAATGGTGGAAACCCTCCTGAAATCCAAGGTCCCAGATGCTATCCAAGGATAGTACTTCAGGCCTGCCATATTGACTCTTTTCTTCATAGCCCTATAAGTATCATCTAGAGACAGAAATTCCATCTGAACTTACTACTCTGGTTATAAATAGTCTTATTTTAGCTGAGAAAGTACTCTGACTGCAGATACTTAATACCTAATATAAATAGTGAGATGGATATAGAAACTCATTTATAAATATGGTTAGATAACCAGGAATCACAAAATATTTGAGGAAAAGATAGAAATACAAATGCAACAATAAAAGAGGTAGCTACTGTAGAAATACAGTAAACAGAGGAGAGCATATAAATTAAATATTTTAATAAGTATTAGTTGCATTTCCACACAATAAAAATGAACTATCTGAAAAAGAAGCTAAGAAAATCTCGTTTACAATAACATCAAAAACAATAAAATATTTAGCAACAAATTTAACCAAGGAGGTGAAATATCTGTACTCTGATGAAAGAAATTAAAGAAAGTACAGTACATGGGAAACTATCCTGTGTTCATAGACTGGAAGAATTAATATTGTTAAAATGTCCCCATTACTCAAAGCAACCTACAATTTCAATACAATACCTACCAAAATTCTAGTGGCATTTTTCACAGAAATAGAAAAAAAAAAATCCCAAAATTCATGTGGAGACTCAGAAGGCCCTAAAGAGCTAAACAATCTTGAGCAAGAACAAAGCTGGGCAAATCAGTTTCCTGATTTCAGACTATTTTACTAAACTATAGTAATCAAAATAGTAAAATACTAGCATAAAAACTAACATACAGGGGCTTCCCTGGTGGCGCAGTGGTTGAGAGTCTGCCTGCCAATATAGGGGACATGGGTTCGAGCCCTGGTCTGGGAAGATCCCACATGCCGCGGAGCAACTAGGCCCGTGAGCCACAACTACCGAGCCTGCGCGTCTGGAGCCTGTGCTCCACAACAAGAGAGGCCGTGATAGTGAGTGGCCCATGCACCGTAATGAAGAGTGGCCCCCGCTTGCCACAACTGGAGAAAGCCCTCGCACAGAAACGAAGACCCAACATAGCCAAAAATAAATAAATAAATAATTAAAAATGAATATCTGCTTTAAAAAAAAAACAAAAATACTAACATACAGACCAATGGAATAGAATAGAGAGCCCAGAAATAAACCCACATATATACAGTCAATTAATTTTTGATAAATGCACTGAGAATACAAAATGGGAAAATGATAGTATCATCATTAATGACATTGGAAATCTGGACATCTACATGCAAAAAACGAAATTAAACCCTTATATTACACCACTCAGAAAAATGAACTCAAAATGTATTAAGACTTAAACATAAGACCTGAAACCATAAAACTTCCAGAAGCAAACATAGGTCATAAACTTTTTGACATTGACTTGATAAGAATTTTTGGATATGACACCTAAAGCACAAGCAACAAAAGGAAAAATAAACAAGTGGGACTACATCAAGCTAAAATGTTTTTGCACAGCAAAGGAAACAATCAATAAATTGAAAAGGCAATCCATGGAATTGGAGAAAATATTTGCAAAAGGAGCTAACATTTAAAATATATAAGGGACTCATGCAACTCAATAACAAAAACCAAATAACCTGAATAAAAAATGGGTAAATGACATAAATAGAGAGTTTTTTAAAGAAGAAATACAAATGACCAACTGGTGTATCTAAAGATGCTTAACATCACTGATCTTTAGAGAAATGCAAATTAAAACCTCAATGAGATATCACCTCATACATCTTAGGATGCTTATTATCAAAAAGTCAAAATATAGTATATATGTTGGCAAAGATGTAGAAAAAAGGTAACCTTTATACAATGATGTTGGGAATGTAAATGTGTGCAGTCATTATGGAACAGTGTGGAGTCTCCTCAAAATATTAAAACCAGCTTTACAACAAATGCAAAACGAACTTCTCTAGGCAGGGAACACAGAGAAGGAAAAGACCTAAAAAACAAACCCAAAACAATTAAGAAAATGTCAGTAAGAACATACATATTGATAATTACATTAAATGTAAACAGATAAAATGCTCCAAACAAAAGACATATACTGGCTGAATGGATACAAAAACAAAACCCATATATATCTACAAGAGACCCATATCAGACCTAGGGCCACATACAGACTGAAAGTGAGGGGATGGAAAAAGATATTCCATGGAAATCAAAGGAAGCTGGAGTAGCAATACTCATATCAGATAAAATAAACTTTAAAATAAAGACTGTTACAAGAGATAAGGAAGGACACCGCATAATGATCAAGGGATTAATACAAGAATAAACATAACATTTATAAATATTTATGCACCAAATATAGGAGCACCTCAATACATAAGGCAAATGCTAACAGACATAAAAGGGGAAATTGACAGTAACACAATAATAATTGGGGACTTTAACACCCCACTTACCCCAACTGACAGATCATCTAGACAGAAAATAAATACGGAAACACAAGCTATATATCACACAACAGACCAGATAAATTTAATTGATATTTAAAAGACATTCCACCCAAAAGCAGAAGAATACGCTTTCTTCTCAAGTGGACACAGAACATTCTCCAGGGTAGATCACATCTTGGGTCAGAAATCAAACCTAGGAAAATTTAAGGAAACTGAAATTATATCAAGCATCTTTTCCGATGAAAACGCTATGAGATTAGAAATCAATTACAGGAAAAAAACTGTAAAAAACACAAATATGTGGAGGCTAAACAGTGCACTACTAAATAACCAAGAGATTGCGGATGAAATCAGAGAGGAAAATGATAAAAATACCTAGAAAAAAATGACTACCAAAACATGACCCAAAACCTATGGGACACAGCAAAAGCAATTCTAAGACAGAAGTTTATAGCAATTCAATCTCACCTCAAAAAACAAGAAAAATCTGAAATAAACAATCTAAACTTACACTTAAAGCAACTAGAAAAAGAACAAAGAAAACCCGAAGTTAATGGAAGGAAAGAAATCATAAAGACCAGAGCAGAAATAAATGAAATAAAAATGAAAAAAACAATAGCAAGATAAATAAAACTCAAAGTTGGTTCTTTGAGAAGATAAACAAAATTGATAAACCTTTAGCCAGACTCATCAAGAAAAAAAAAAAAGAGACAGGACTCAAATCAATAAACGAAGAAATGAAGAAGGAAAAGTGACAACTGACACCACAGAAATACAATGCAACGTAAGAGAAGACTACAAGCAACTCTATGCCAATAAAAAGGAAAACTTGGAAGAAATGGACAAACTTTCAGAAAAGCACAACCTTCCAATACTAAACCAGGAAGAAATAGAAAATATGAACAAACCAATCACAAGCACAGAAATTGAAACTGTGATTAAAAATCCTCCAACAAACAAAAGTGCAGGACCAAATGGCTTCATAGGTGAATTTTAACAAACATTTAGAGAAGAGCAAACATGTATCCTTCTCAAACTCTTCCAAAATATAGCAGAAGGAGGAGCACTCTCAAACTCATTCTACGAGGCCACCAGCACCCTGATACCAAAACCAGACAAAGATGTCACAAAAAAGAAAACTACAGGCCAATATAACTGATGAACATAGATGCAAAAATCCTCAATAGAATACTAGCAAACAGAATCCAACAACACATTCAAAGGATCACACAAAATGATCAACTGGGGTTTATCCCAGGAATGCAAGGAATCTTCAATATATGCAAATCAATCAATGTGACACACCGTATTAACAAATTGATGGATAAAAACAATATGATCATCTCAATAGATGCAGAAAAAGCTTTTGACAGAATTCAACACCCCATGTATGATAAAAAAAAATCCAAAAGGTAGGCATAGAGGGAACTTATCTCAACATAATAAAGGCCCTATATGACAAACCCACAGACAATATTGTTCTCAATGGTGAAAGACTGAAACCATTTCCTCTAAGATCAGGAACAAGACAAGGTTGCCCATTCGCATCACTATTATTCGAACATAGTCTTGCAAGTTTTATCACCAGAATCAGAGAAGAAAACAAAATAAAAGGAATCCAAATCGGAAAAGAATAATTAAAACTGTCACTGTTTGCAGATGATATGATAATATACATAGAGAATCCTAAAGATGCTACCAGAAAATCTCTTGCATCCTATACAATAATGATGAAAAATCTGAAATAGAAATTAAGGAAACCTCTCCATTTACCATTGCAACAAAAATAATAAAATACCTTGGAATAAACCTACCTAAGGAGAAAAAAGACCTGTGTGCAGAAAAATATAAGACACTGTTGAAATAAATTAAAGATGACACAAAGAGATGGAGAGATATGCCATGTTCTTGGATTGGAAGAATCAACATTGTGAAAATGACTACTACCCAAAGCAATCTACAGATTCAATACAATCCCTATCAAACTACCAATGGCATTTTTCACAGTACTAGAACAAAAAAGCTTAAAATTTGCATGGAGACACAAAAGACCCCAAATAGCCAAAGTAGT
Source organism: Grampus griseus (assembly GCF_964374135.1). NCBI lineage: Eukaryota > Metazoa > Chordata > Mammalia > Artiodactyla > Delphinidae > Grampus > Grampus griseus. The sequence goes on along the minus strand of NC_139012.1, from coordinate 42,601,843 downwards.
CTTGAGTGAAAAAAACTGGAGCTGGAGGAATCAGGTTCCTGGACTTCAGACTATACTACAAAGCTACAGTAATCAAGACAGTATGGTACTGGCACAAAAACAGAAATATAGATCAATGGAACAGGATAGAAAGCCCACATACATATGCTAATCTTATTTTTGATAAAGGAGGTAAGAATATACAATGGAGAAAAGACAGCCTCTTCAATAAGTGGTGTTGGAAAAACTGGACAGCTACATGTAAAAGAATAAAATTAGAACACTCCCTAACACCATACACAAAAATAAAATCAAAATGGTTTAAAGACCTAAATGTAAGGCCAGACACTATCAAACTCTTAGAGGAAAACATAGGCAGAACACTCTATGACATAAATCACAACAAAGTCCTTTTTGACTCATCTCTTAGAGAAATGGAAATAAAAACAAAAACAAACCAATGGGACTTAATTAAATAAAAGTTTTTGCACAGCTAAAGAAGCCATAAACAAGGTGAGAAGACAGCCCTCAAAATGGGAGAAAATATTTGCCAAAGAAGCAACTGACAAAGGATTCATCTCTAAAATATACAAGCCACACTTGCAGCTCAATAGCAAAAAAACAAACAACCCAATCCAAAAATGGTCAGAAGCCCTAAATATACATTTCTTCAAAGAAGATATACCGATTGCCAACAAACACATGAAAGGATGCTCAACATCACTAATCATTAAAGAAATGCAAATCAAAACCACAATGAGGTATCACCTGACACTGGTCAGAATGGCCATCACCAAAAAAATCTACAAACAATAAATGCTGGAGTGGGTGTAGAGAAAAAGGAACCCTCTTGCACTGTTGGTGGGAATGTAAGTTGAAACAGTCACTATGGAGAACAGTATGGAGGTTCCTTAACAATTTAAAAATAGAACTACCATATGACACAGCAATCCCCTACTGGGCAAATACCCTGAGAAAACCGTAACTCAAAAAGAGACATGCACCACAATGTTCATTGCAGTAGCATTTACAATAGCCAGGACATGGAAACAACCTAAGTGCCCACTGACAGATGAATGGATAAAGAAGATGTGGCCCATATATACAATTGAATATTACTCAGCCATAAAAAGAAACAAAATTGTGTTATTTGTAGTGAGGTAGTTGGACCTAGATTCTGTCATACAGAGTGAAGTAAGTCAGAAAGAGAAAAAAAATTACCATTTTCTAACACATATATATGGAACCTAAAAATGAAATGGTTCTGATGAACCTAGGGGCCGGACAGTAATAAAGACGCAGATGCAGAGAATGGGCTTGAGGCCACGGGGAAGGGAAAGGATAAGCTGGGATGACATGAGAGAGTATCACTGATATATATACACTGCCAAATGTAAAATAGATAGCTAGTGGGAAGCAGCTGCATAACACAGGGAGATCAGGTCAGGGTTTTGTGACCACCGAGAGGGGTGGGATGAGGAAGGTGGGAGAGAGGCACAAGGGGGAGGGGATATAGGGAGACATGTATACATATAGCTGATTCATTTTGTTATACAGCAGAAACTAACAAAACATTGTAAAGCAATTATATTCTAATAAATGTGTTGAAAGAGTAAAAGAAGAAACAATTTGAACAGACGAATCACTAGCAGTAAAACTGAATTGTAATTAAAATAAACAAAAAAAACATACAAGAAAACAACCTTCCAGCAAACAAAATCTTAGATCAGATGGCTTCTTTGTGGGTTAATTCTACCAAACATACAAAGAGGAATACTGTCCTCCTCAATCTATTCAGAAAAAGTGAAAAAGAGTGAATACTCCCAAATTCATTCTATAAGGTCATTATTACCCTGAGATCAAAAACCAGACAAAGATATTATAGAGGAAGAAGACTATAGGCCAATACCTTTGATAAATATAGTTGCAAAAATACTTAACACAATATAATCTAACCAAATCCAACAATACATAAAAATGATCATAATACATGATCAAGTGAGATTTATCTAGAGATTCAGGGATGGTTCAATTTTCATAAATCAATTCATGTGATACACCACATTAACAAAAGCAAGGATAAAAATCACATGATCATCTCAAAAGAGTCAAAAAAAAATTTGACAAAGTTCAACATCCATGCTTGATAAAAACTCTCTTTGAAGTTGATATAGAGAGAGCACATCTCAATATGATAAAGGTCATTTATAACAAACTAACAGCCAACATCATACTCCATGATGAAAAGCTAGAATTTTTTTCTCTAAATTCAGGAACAAGACAAGCATGCCCACTCTCACCACTATTTAACATTGTATTGGCAGTCCTAACTATAGCAATTAAAAATGAAAAGAAATAAAAGTCATCCAGAATGGAAGAGAAGAAACTGTCTTATTTCCAGATGGCATGATATTTTATACAGAAAATGCTAAAATCTCAACCAAAAAGCTATTAGAAATGATCAATTAATTCAGTAAATTTGCAGGATACAAGATTAAAATCTCATAATCTGATGCTTTTCTATACTAAAAATGAGTTATCAGAAAAAGAAAGCAAGAAAACAATTCTGTTTAAAATCACATCAAAAAGAATATCTAGAAATAAATTTAACCAAGGAGGTAAAAAAAAAAAAAAAAAAAAAAAAAAGATAAAAGAAAACTCTAAAAACCATAAAAAGTTGATGAAGGAAATTGAAGATGATACAAAGAAATGAAAAGACATCACATGTTCATGGATTGTAAGAATTAATATTGTTAAATAGCTATATGACCCAAATCAACCTACAGTTTTAATGCAATCCCTATCAAAATACCCATGACATTTTCCACAGAACTAGAATAAATAATCCTAAAATATATATGGAACAACAGATTATCAAAACAATCATGAAAAGAAAGAACAAAGCTGGAGGTATCACACTCTCTGACTTAAGGCTATATTACAAAACTACAGTAATCAAAACAGCACATATTGGCACAAAAACGGATACATAGATCAATGGAACAGAAGTAAAGCCCAGAAATAAACCCATACACTTATGATCAATTTATCTATGACAAAGAAGGTAAGGATGTATAATGGAGAAAAGACAGTCTCTCAGTAAGTGGTGCTGGGAAAACTGGACAGCTACATGTAAAAGAATTAAATTAGAGCATTCCTTCACACCATATACAAAAATAAACTCAAAATGAATTAAAGGCTAAATATAGGAAAGGAAAACATAATACTCCTAGAAAAAAAATATAGGAAGAACACTCTGACAAAAATTGTAACAATATTTTCTTGGATGTGTGTCTTTAGGCAAAGGAAATAAAAGCAATTAACTAATTAAACTAAATGTTTTTGTACAGCAGAGGAAACCATCAACAAAATAAAAAGGTAAACTAATGAATGGGAGAAACTGTTTGCGAATGATATGATCTATAAGGGGTTAATACCCAAAGTATATAAACAGCCCCTACACTCAATATCTAAAAAAGAAACTACCCTATTAAAAACTAGACACAGGACCTGAATAGACATTTCTTCAAAGAAGACATACAGATAGTCAACAGGCACATGAAAAGATGCTCAGCATTGTTAATCATCAGAGAAATGTAAACCAAACCCACAATGAGATATCACTTCATACCTACAAAAATGGCTATCATCAAAAAGTTTAGGGCTTCCTTGGTGGTGCAGTGGTTAAGAATTCACCTGCCAAGGCATGGGACATGGGTTGGAGCCCTGGTCCGGGAAGATCCCACATGCAGTGGAGCAGCTAATCCTGTGCGCCACAGCTACTGAGCCTGTGCTCTAGAGCCCATGAGCCAAAGCTACTGAGCCCACGTGCCACAACTACTGAAGCCTTACACCTAGAGCCAGTGCTCTGCACCAGTGGTGAAGCCACCGCAACGAGAAGCCCACACACTGCTACAAAGAGTAACCCCTGTTCATCGCAATTAAAGAAAGCCCATGAGCAGCAAAGACCCAACACAGCCAAAACTAAAATAAACAAATAAATTTTAAAAAATTGTCTACAAATAACAAATGTTGGTGAGGATGTGGGGAAAACGGAACATTAGTGCATGGTTGGTGAGAATATTTGGTACAGCCACTGTGGAAATCAGTATGGAGGTTCTTCCAAAAACTAAAAAAGAATGTCCAGCAATTCCACTCCTGGTATTATCAGAAGAAAATAAAAAGACTAATTTGAGAAGATACATGCACCACAATGCTCATAGTGGAACTTTTTACAAAAGCCAAAATATGAAAGCAACCTAAGTCTCCATAAACAGATGAATGGATAAAGAAGATGTGGCAAATTATCTATCTATTTATCTATCTATCTATCTATAAAATGGAATATTACTCACCATAAACAGAATGAAATTTTGCCATTTGCAAAAACATGCTTAGTAAAATAAGTCAGACAGAGAAAGACAGGTACTGTATGTTATCTCTTATATGTGGAACCTAAAATATAAAAGAAACAAATGAATACAATAAAACAGAAACAGACTCAAAGATATAGAGAACAAATTAGTATATACCAGTGGGTAGAGGGGAAGGGGAGGGGAAACAGGGGTAGGGTATTAAGAGGTACAAACTACTGTATGTAAAATAAATAAGCTACAGCACAGGGACTACAGTCAATATTTTATAATAACTCTAAATGGACTATATTTTAAACAAACAAAAACAAAAATCCAAAAAGCCCCTTCATGTATAAATTAATGGATGTGGCTATGTTCTAATAAAAATTTATTTACCAAAAAAGGGTGCTTGCCATGGGCCATACTTTGTCAAGATCTGACCTAAAAGGTGAAATAGTTTTTGTACAAATACAAAGAAGTATCCTAAAGACACTGTTTAAATGGTGAGATTAAATCAACACTAAACTGGATAGGACAATTTTTTCTATCCTGAAGCACTCACTGTACTTATCCTTGATATATAGTAGATTGAAAACTTAAAAATGAAAATGGCAAATAATAATGCAAAAAAGTTACATTTTATATTGTCAAATTTTATATTGTTATAGGTAAAATTCACCCCAAATATATACTACCCATTAGGTGTATGAGGGTATAATTTCAAATTACAGATAACGAAATGTTATAAATACAAGAAAAAAATGAATGAATGTATGTTTTTTATTGAAGATTTAACAGATCCCTTTGAACACACTATGAATCACTAAATAACTATGAGACTAAATATTAGCAGATGTGGAAGACTTGATAATATAAGTAAAAGTCTTGACTCAACAAATATTTATAACTTAGTAGTTACGTTACAGAAGATATACCATGGATTTTATGACTCCATCATTATATAAAAGAAATAGCACAATATTATAATCTGCAGTATGTTGGTAAAATCCAATACCAACAGAAAGATTATATAGTTTTTGTTCATCAAATATTTTATGAAAAATAAGGAAAATTCTCTGGACTTCACAACCATTAAAATGTACATCCAAAGATAAGATGAGATATGTGCATGGGTTTATCTCTGGGCTTTCAATCCTCTTCCATTGATCTATATTTCTGTTTTTAGGCCAGTACCATACTGTCTTGGTTACTGTAGCTTTGTAGTATAGTCCGAAGTCAGGGAGCCTGATTCCTCCAGCTCCGTTTTTTGTTTTCAAGATTGCTTTGGCAATTCGGGGTCTTTTGTGTTTCCATACAAATTGTGAAATTTTTTGCTTTGGTTCTGTGAAAAATGCCATCAGTAGTTTGATACAGATTGCATTGAATCTGTAGATTGTTTTGGGTACTATAGTCATTTTCACAAGGTTGATTCTTCCAATCCAAGAACATGGTATATCCCTCCATCTATTTGTATCATCTTTAATTTCTTTCTTCAGTGTGTTATAATTTTCTGCATATGTGTCTTTTGTCTCCTTAGGTAGGTTTATTCCTAGGTATTTTATTCTTTTTGTTGCAATGGTAAATGGGGATATTTCCTTAATTTCTCTTTCAGATTTTTCATCATTATTGTATAATGCAAGATATTTCTGTGCATTACTTTTATATCTTGCTACTTTACCAAATTCATTGATTAGCTCTAGTAGTTTCTGGTAGCATTTGTAGTATTCTCTATATATAGTATCATGTCATCTGCAAACAGTGACAGTCTTAATCCTTCTTTTCCAATTTGGGTTCCTTTTATTTCATTTTCTTCTCTAATTGCTCTGGCTAAAAATTCCAAAACTATGTTGAATAATAGTGGTGAGAGTGGGCAAACTTATCTTGTTCCTGACCTTAGAGGAAATGGTTTCAGTTTTTCACCTTTGAAAACGACGTTGGCTGTGTCTTTGTCTTATATGGCCTTTATTATGTTGAAGTAAGTTCACTCTATGTCTAGTTTCTGGATGATTTTTATCATAAATTGGTGTTAGATTTTGTCAAAACCTTTTTCTGCATCTATTGAGATGATCATATGGTTTTTGCCCTTCAATTTGTTAATATGGCTTATCACATTGATTGATTTGCATATACTGAAGAATCCCTGCATTCCTGAGATAAACCCTACTTGATCATGGTGTATGATACTTTTAATGTGCTGTTGGATTCTGTTTCCTAGTATGTTGTTGAGGATTTTTGCATCTATGTTTATCAGGGATATTGGCCTGTAGATTTCCTTTTTGCGTGATATCTTTGTCTGGTTTTGTTATCAGGATGATGGTGGCCTTGCAGAATGAGTTTGGGAGTGTTCCTCCCTCTGCTATATTTTGGAAGAGTTTGGGAAGGATAGGTGTTAACTCTTCTTTAAATGATTGATAGAATTTGCCTGTGAAGCCATCTGGTCCTAAGCTTTTGTTTGTTGGAAGATTTTTAATCACAGTTTCAATTTCTGTGCTTGTGATTGGTCTGTTTATATTTTCTATTTCTTCCTAGTTCAGTCTCAGAAGGTTGTGCTTTTCTAAGAATGTGTCCATTTCTTCCAGGTTGTCTAATTTTTTGGCATATAGTTGCTTGTAGTAATATCTCATGATCCTTTGTATTTCTGCATTGTCAGTTGTTACTTCTCCTTTTTCATTTCTAATTCTATTGATTTGAGTCTTCTCCCTTTTTTTCTTGATGAGTCTTGCTAATGGTTTATCAAGTTTGTTTATGTTCTCAGAGAACCAGCTTTTAGTTTTACTGATCTTTGCTATCATTTTCTTCATTTTTTTCTCATTTATTTCGGCTGTGATCTTTATGATTTCTTTCTTTCTGCTGACTTTGTTTTTTTTTTGTTGTTGTTGTTCTTCTTTCTCTAATTGCTTTAGGTGTAAGGTTAGGTTGTTTACTTGAGATGTTTCTTTTTTCTTAAAGTAGGATTGCATTGCTATAAATTTCCCTCTTAGAACCACTTTTGCTGCATCCCATAGGTTTTAGGTCATGAGGCAAGAATATATAATGGAGAAAAGACAGCCTCTTAAATAAGTGGTGTTGGGAAAACTGGACAGCTACATGTTAAAGAATGATATGGGTTTTTTTGTTTTGTTTTGTTTTGTTTTAAGAATGATATGTTAAAGAATGAAATGAGAACACTTCCTAATAGCATACACAAAAATAAACTCAAAATGGATTAAAGGCCTAAATGTAAGGCCAGACACTACAAAACTCTTAGAGGAAAACTCAGGCAGAACACTCTATATGATATAAATCACAGCAAGATCCTTTTTGACCCACCTCCTAGAGAAATGGAAATAAAAACAAAAGTAAACAAATGGGACCTAATGAAAATTAAATGCTTTTGCACAGCAAAGTAAACCAGAAAAAAGATGAAAAGACAACCCTCAGGATGGGAGAAAACATTTGCACATGAAGCACCTGACAAAAGATTAATCTCCAAAATATACAAGCAACTCATGCAGCTCAATATCAAAAAAAAAACAAACAACCCAATCCAAAAATGGTCAGAAAACCTAAACAGACATTTTTCCAAAGAAGATACACAGATTTCCAACAAACACATGAAAGGATACTCAACATCACTAATTATTAGAGAAATGCAAATGAAAACTGCAATGAGGTATCACCTCACACTGCTCAGAATGGCTATCATCAAAAAATCTACAAAAAATAACTGCTGGAGAGGGTGTGGAGAAAAGGGAACCCTCTTGCACTGTTGGTGAGAATTGATACTGCCACTGTGGAGAACAGTATGGACGTTCCTTCAAAATTAAAAAATAGAACTACCATATGACCCAGCAGTCGCACTACTGGGCATATACCCTGAGAAAACCATAATTCAAAAAGATTCATGTACCACAATATTCATTGCAGCACTATTTACAATAGCTAGGATATGGAACCAACCTAAGTGTCCATCAATAGATGAATGGATAAAGAAGATGTGGCACATATATACAGTGGAATATTACTCAGCCATAAAAAGAAATTGAGTTATTTGTAGTAAGATGGATAGATCTAGAGTCTGTCATACAGAGTGAAGTAAGTCAGAAAGAAAAACAAATAGCATATTCTAACACATATATATGGAATCTAAAAAAAAAAAATGGTTCTAATGAACCTAGGGGCAGGACAGGAATAAAGACGCAGACGTAGAGATGGACTTGAGGATGGGTGGGTGGAAGGGTGAACTTGGACGAAGTGAAGTGTAGCATTGACTTATATACACTACCAAAAGTAAAATAACTAGTGGGAAGCTGCTGCACAGCACAGGGCGATCAGGTCAATGCTTTGTGACCACCTGGAAGGTGGAATAAATAGGGAGGCTGGGAGGGAGACGCAAGGGGGAGGAGATATGGGAATATATGTATTCTTATAGCTGATTCACTTTGTTATATAGCAGAAACTAACACACCATTGTCAAGCAATTATACTCTAATAAAGTTGTTAAAATAATAAAATGTCCACCCAGAAGTACATTAAGAAATAATCATATTTCAATAATTTAAAAGCAAATTCTTAAAAGTCCCCAGATAATATATATATATATATATTTTTTTTTCTATTTATTAGGCCAAAAAGAAAATCTCAACAAAATCCACATGCAAAAAAAAATTACATTAGACTCTTTCTCACAACAAATCATTATAACTAAGAATAAATATAAAAAGATAGTCTTTTAACCCTTCCCCTAACTCAATCTAACTTGAAAATATCCCAAAACCCATGGGAAAAAAAGTTTCAGAGTTGAAATTACAAGCTATCAGCAGAAAACTGAGTACTACAAATCTTCAAGTAAACACCGTAAACAGACCAGAAAAATTTCCAGCTGGAATCAATGAGTTCATTAAAAAGAAGAAATAATTTGATGTATGAAATAATTGAATAAAACAAGAAAATAAGCCTAAAGGAAGTGAAACAAAGGATATCATAATTATAAAATAAGAAATTAATAAAACAAAAAAAATTAGGTTCAACTTTTAAATTATTATTATTAAATAAAAATTGGTCCCTGTAAAATATCAGTTTAGACCATATTGTCAATCCATTCAAATAAAAAAGTTAGAAAGGATCAAGTAAGTTGCTGCAGGAATTGAAAGGTGGAAAAAATTTTGATATAAAAAAGTGTTTTTTATAACATTACCCATCAATATATAGAGAGGGCAAGGAAGAAAATGCTTGAGTTCGATAATTAATGCATGAGTTTTGTCTGTGATTTGAAACCCTCAAATTGAAAGCGTTGTTGTGCTCATGGCACTCTCAGTGTTTAACTGCCGGCACCTCACTTTTTCTTCCGCTTCACGATGATGGACACTAGGGCAAAATTCCAATACCAAGCAATCATATTTATTTTTCTAGGAAATTGATTCTTAAGCTGATAGATACAAAGAAGCACTGAGTTGCTTTCAGAGACCTTACAGAAAGTCTCCAGGAGGTCCTGCAGCTAAGGTCTCTAGGCTCTATCTAAAAGTAAGTTTGTTCACTTCTTCTTTTAAGTTTTTAGTTACTCCAATAACCTTCCAATAAAATCCTTTTTTTTCCCCCTTTTTCACTCAAGTGAGCCAAGGTAAGTTGTTTTGCTAGCAAACAAACAAAAAAATAAATAAACTACTGCCAGAGACCTGTGAGAGATGAGAAATATCAGATTTCAGTGTCGGACTGCTGCTTCTGAGATTTCTAAGCAATTCCAAATAATAGAATAACTATTTCAACTTTCAAAATTTACCTCAAGTAAAGAATAAAATGTAAGGCTTTCATGTGCTTCTTCTGAAGGGATTATTTACACATGAGTTTTCAGAGAAGTTGTTTCATAAAATAAAACTTCAACTAAATTCACCCACTAAATTCACAAATATTTTACTTCTCCAATGAATGTTACAACCCTATCATGGACAGGGTGGAAAATTTAATGTCGGAGGATGTATAGAAACTTTCTCCACCCAATTGCTTTTCTATTATAAACTATTCTGAAATTACTCCTGCAGTTTCTCTATACTGAAAAAAACTAAATAATTTGATTCATTCTTCAATTCTTTTTTCTTTGAACTTTAACCAGAAGTACAGTTCAATATGGCAATCAGAATGAAGTGAAACATCCAGAAGGAAGAAAAAAAGTCACATTCAAAAATTATTTTCATAATTTACATGATTTTTTTAAATGGGACATTTTACAAGTGCAATTTGAAAGTCCTGGTCAAAGAAGATGCATTTTGGGGCTTATTTCATTGCTATAGGTATGCAGGCTTGCACATGTGCATATTTTCCTGCACACACACACACACACACACACACACACATACACAAGTAGATTGCATTTAATATGATAGCTTAGAAAGCCAGCTATAGTTTTTTTTTTTTTTCAGTAGGCTGGGTTAGGTAATGTAAATCTTATCAAAAGTGAACCCATGCCATGTGACATTTGAAGGCTGTAAATATCTTAATATAATATACAGGAATGGCTAAAGAGTCTGCAGAGATAAGAATATTTGATTTATTTTGTCATGTGTGGTCTTTCCACACAGCCCAATCTGTGTTCTCTCCAGGCTCTCTTTCTATATACAGAAATATATACATATATATATTTCTGAATATATATATATATATATATATATATATATATATATATATAAATTGATGATGGGAGCATAATAACTTTGAAACTTGCTTTGTGTGAAAAATTAATTAACAGAAACCTCAATTAAATAGATTTAGGAGATCTGCGGGTGGGGAGGGTTTCTCACACCCGTTGAAGATTGCAGAGCCCAACAGGAACAGAAAAGATTCCTCTTCTTTCCTGGCAAGGATTCAGCCAACAAAAAAACATAGACAGATTGTTTATGATAACCCTCTCAACTTCCTTTTGCCCTCTATAAAGGTGTTCTCCTTCTTTCGCTGCGTGAGGGATTTGCCTGTGGCTCACCATGGTTGCAGACCCCAAACTGCAAAGTTTTGCTTATCCCAAATAAAACTATATTTTCCAAACAAATATCTCTGGCAGTCTATTTGTTTTATGGTAACATTTTGGTGGCCCATATGGGAACCAGGAAAGACCCTCAAGGTTCTGGACTGGTGAGCAAACAGGTATAATACCCACAATTGAGCCCACTATGCTGACTCCTTTTCTTGCAAACCCTGGAGTTTGAAGGTACATCTTTCTTCTGGATCTGAGCTCATGCACTCCTTGCATTTCAAGCTCTCCAGACTTTATTTGGGAACTATTTTAAGGTTTTGTTCTTTCTGGTTAAAATCTCATTTTTATGTGAGTATTCATTTGGCACTTTGGTCTGATTTTGGGATCAGACTGTTTCAACTGAAGCTGACTAAGAGGGCTTCAGCCCATTCTTTTGGGAACATAAGCTTCTTTGAACCTGTGACAGTTTTTCAGCCTTCAAGCCATTTTTTTTTTGGGGGGGCACGGGGGCTGTTCTACAGAAACTGGCTGAAAAGCCTTTGGCCTTGCTTCTCTAGGACCAAGCTGTTTCCTTAAAACTGTCTGTGTTTGAGTTGCAAGCTTTTTGAATTGAGCTGTTTAAGCTGTTTGAAAATTATTCCTTTACCCTAGAGAAAAATCTCAGAAATGAGATAAAAGTTATCCAAAGATTTGGAGGGTGCCCCCCTCAAAGGACTCCAGTCAATTTTATTTTTAAAAAACTAGGATCCTTCCTTGTGAGCATTTCTAGTTAAGAGGACAGAACTGACCAAAGGCAATTTAGAATATCAGTGACCATTAAGAAAAACTTTTGAAATCCTCAAACTTAATTTTTTAAAAACTGAATTGGATTACAATAACTCAAACATTCCCAGAACTGAATGAGATGCCTATTTCAATTGTTATTTTGAGGCTTCTTCAAGTTATCAGGAGTCTAAATTTGCCTCTCTGCAAAATAAGATTTTAAGATTACCTGAGGAAAACAAACTATTAAAGAAAGATAAAATGGCTCCTAAAGCCTCACGCTATTATTCCTTGCCTTCTTTGTCTCAGGATCTGCCTCCAACATCATCTTGTGTCTCTCCCTTGGCTCCTTGGGGTCAGACTCTGCCTCCAGGACCACCTTCCTCCTCCCCTTCTTTACTATTTACACCTCTTCAATACCCTCAATTCCTCTATACTAATTCTCTCAAGGGACTTCCCACTTCCTTTTCCTCTAAATTTTTCACAACTTGACCCTTTAAAATTAAGCCTTCTGAGGATCCAGATGCTAAAGTGATAATTTATTATATTCCTGGACTAATGTTGAACTGCAAGTCATAGTCAAAGATTTTCTCAAACTAACCAAAGATCCTCACATATTTGCTAAGGAATTTAATATAGTCATCAAAATATATCAGCCTGGTGTCTCTGACTTATATCAGCTAGTCCAAATGCACAGCCCCACTACTATAAAGCAGTCCCTCCCTCGGAATACTAAAAGAATTCAAATAGTGGGGATCTCTAATTAATCTCAAAAAGCTTCTGTCTCTGAACCTGCTCCCTTTTGCTTAGGTCCTTTAAGAGATACAAACCCAATTATCCTTAATTCCTCCACCCCTATCCATTTATTAGCTTGAGACTTCTTAGAGAAGTGTCATGCTGGAATTGTTTTTTCCATAAGGGGGAAATAACTCTAGAATTTGACAGTAGTCATCAAAGTAACCAACAAGATGAATTAAATGACCCTTTGATATCTTTTACTTGTTTTATCTCTGAGGGTACTAAGAGTCGATTCTGGAAACACTGATAATTTGTCCCTAGTGAATCAGCTTTCACCTTTCTTATGGGAAAATCTCCAACTGACATTGGCAAAGTTCACAGCACATCTCCCATCAACATTCAGATAGATCCCTCAGAACTTCTTCCCATAATTAATCAATACCCTATAGGTAAAGAAGCCCTTCAAGGCATAAAGCTCATAAAAAGATTATAAAGGCTCAAGGTCTCATTATCCCTTATGCTAGTCTGTTAATACTTTTATTTTACTGGTGAGGAAATCTAAAGGTAGAGGGTAGAAGTTTGTCCAGCACATCTGAGCAATAAACATTGTTGTTATCCCTTGACATCTTGTTGTTCCTAACCCTTACATGCTACTAACATCAACCCCCACCAGAAGTAAATTCTTTACTGTAATTGATTTATGCAGTGTATTATGTAGATTTCCCATAGATAAATCTAGCCAATACTCTTTTGCTTTCACTTGGTGAGAAAAACATTTCACCTGGAGAGTAATGTCTCAGAATGTTACTGAGTCCTTCTTCCATGCAAATCCTGAAAGCTGATCTGCATGATATAAAGTTTGCTAAAGGTTCTACCTTGTTGTAATATGCCGATGGTTTACTTCTTTGCTCTCCTTCTCAAGTCTCCACATAAGAAGACAGCATCAACTTGCTAAAACTTGTAGCTTTAAAGGGACATGAGGTCACCAAAGGAAAATTGCAGTTTGCCCAAACCCAAGTTCAATATTTAAGGCATCCAATAACAGAACAAGGTCTACAACTAAATTCAGATAAACTTCACAGTGTCTTAAGTTTCCCAGAACAAAAACTAAGTGCCAATTGCAGGTTTTTCTCAGGCTAGTTGGTTATTGTCAAAATTGAATTCCAACTTTCTCTCTTATGCCTAAATCTCTGTATGTTTTACTAAACAACAACAACAACCTCCATGCAATTTTATAGGAAGAACCATATGACATGGTTTTTAAGGACTTAGAAGAGAACTTGATGAACTTACTTGCTCTTGGATATCCCAGTTTTCAAATTCCCTTTTTCTCTTTTTGTATATGAAAAAGAAGGGAAGCCCTCTGGGCTCCTACTCAAAAACATGGGGACCTCAATTGACCAAAACGGTATTACAGCTAGCAACTGGACCCAGTGGCATGGGGAAACACCCACTGCCTTAAAGCCATTACAGTCACTGCTCTTTTGGTTAAGACCACTCATAAAATTATTATGGGATAAACTTTAACCATTTTTGTAGAAGTCCTCTTGACTTCTCAACACACTCAACATTTTTATCATCAGCATCACCTCCTATGAAGTCTTTTTGTTAACGGCTCCTCCCATAATTCTTTTATACTGTAATAAACTTAACTCATCTATTTTCCCTGCCATTACCAATGAAGTTCCTCAAGATTGCTTAATGCTGACAGACTACTCCTCGTGATGATTTGCAAGAGACACTTCTATGTAATTGTAGACATCTCATGGTTCACTGATAGTTATTTAAAAGGTGACAATGGCAAATATTATGATTGGTATGCTATTACAACTCCTTTTGATGTTGTTGAGGCAGCCTTTTTAACTATGGCTATTTCAGCCCAACAGGATGAAATATATTATTTTACAAGGGCTTGCACTTTAGCCAAGGACAAAAGTGTCAATATTTATACTAATAGTAAATATACCTTTGGAGTAGCTCATAATTTTGAAATGTTGTGGTAACAAAGTGTATTCATTACTTCCAGTGTAAATAAAATTAAAAATGGCCTCTATAGTCAGGAGTCATTGGATGCAATACTTTTACTTGTTGCTCTAACTATTGTTAAGATGCTGGGGTATTTCAAACTCGACTCTCTGGAATCTCAGGGAAATCACATTGTTGACATTTCCTCAATAAATGCTGCCCTTAAAGGGACCAATAGCAGACAAATTTGTCATGGTCCAAGGGGATATTTCCCCAAATGATAATTTAGAATCACTGGCTAGAGAAGCCCAACAATTGGCCTCGGAAAAGGAAAAACAAGATAGGAAATTCAACAAGTATTGTTTCAATAAAAAGAGAAAGCTCTGGTTTGGATAAAATAACAACCCAATTCTACCAGAGACTCTAAAATTCTCACTCCCCCTCACTGTACATGTCTACTGACAGAATGATACTGACCATTGGTTTACTGACAAAAAGGTAGCATTCATAAAACAATATTTGTGGAGAAACATTAACCAAGCCACAGAAAGTACCTACCTCACTTGTTCCACTTGTCTGAAGTGTAACCCACAGAAGCCAGTTTGTACTGCTCCTTGACATATTAAACTGTCTAATGAACAATTCAAGGTCTGGCGAATATATTTCATACAACTCCTCCCTCTAATGGATGTAAATATGTTTTAGTCATGGGGTGTGTTTTCACACTGGACTGAAACCTTCCCTTGGAGACTGTCTACTGCCTCTTCTATGGCTAAAGTCTTTTTGGGAAAGATTATCCATACCTGGGGAAATTCTCTCAAACTTCATAGTGATAAAGAAACCCATTCTACTGACCAAATGCTTCAACAAGTCTATGCTGTTTGGCCAATTTTAATTTCACTGTTTTTACCACCCTCAATCTTCTGGTTTAGTTGAACACACTAATGGTATTATGAACATTCAACTGGCAAGATTTGTAGGTGCCTTCCAAATACCTTGGCCAAAAACATTGCTTTTGGTCCTTCTAGATCTCAGATGTACCCCTTTTAGAACTCACATATTCTCGCCCTTTGAGACAGTCACAGGATACTCAATGTACTTGGCTCCTGCTGTTTTTGACCCACACCTAATAAAAGGAAAGCTATTCATTATTTCAAAGACCTAATGGCTTCTATTAAAATAACCATGTTTTGGCAGAGCAATATTTTAACAGTGCACTCTCAGGAAATGAAAAACTTAAGCATCACACCTGGCGACTTGAAGATTTCATCTATTGGAATAGACACCTCCAGAAGAACTCTTCGCCCTCACTGAAGAGGCCCCTATTAATCAGGTACAGCTAACCAACCATTATACTGCCAGACTCCAAGGAACAGACTCTTAGATTCATATGACACATCTAAAGAAAGTATGAAACTCTGACTAGACATGTGCGTCATTTGGTGACTTGAAAGTAAAGATTTCCTGTAATTGAATCAGACAACATCTGTTAAGACAGCTTTCCTAAGATATTTGGACTAGGTGTGTTGGAAGTTTGTCACCAAACCTTTGATGATTACATAACACTTAGATAATCTCCAATGTCTATGATCTTGGTAATATACAGATGCTAGATAAAAAATGTCTGAGAGTTCTCCTTTCTATCCCTCCTTGTTACTCAAATGTGACCTCAGTAGGTTTCTAATTTTTGCACTTTCCTTCAGATGTGAGACACCACACCCAGGGAAGGTTTTTTCCTGATATTAAGGGACAAAGAGTCACTGAAACTGGAAAACCTGACTCTTGCTCAGCAATGCTTTCAGAGAAAGCTCTTGATCAAAAAGGTAAAATATTAAAAACAACACTAATAAACAGAAACCTCAATTAAAGAGTTGGGAGACCAGAACAGGGAGCTCTCACGCCCTGCAATGACAGCAGAGCTCAATAAGAACATAAAAGACTCCTAGACTTTCCTGGAAGACAGTGAAAACTGTGGACATTTTGTTTACTGTAGCCCTGCCCCCAACTTCCTCTTCCTTCTATTGAAGTATTCTCCTTTCCTTGCTGTGCAGAGACTTGCATATAGCTTGTTATGGTTGCAGACCCCAAATTTCAATTCCCTGCTCATTCCAAATAAACCTCCATGTTTACCAGAGAAATATCTGGCAGTCTATTTGTTTTAGGTCAGCATTTCAGGTCAGTCTTTTCTCTATACTAGAAATGATGATGAAAAAACATATAATGCAAGGGAGGTGGTTTCTGATCTCAATTGTAATTGGAGGAACCCTTAGCTACATAATTTTAGAAGTGAAGTGTGTGCGGTCACTGTGTTAGTCCTCAGCACAGTAATCAGGGGTCAAGGAATGGTATGGTATTCAGAATTCTCTGATAGTCAACAGATTCCTAAGAATTAAAATGGAAACAACTAAACTAATTGACTTGTAAAACCAAAACAATTCAGAATTGACAAAGTCTCATTTTTCATTTAATTCACAGTCAAAAAAAGTCAAAACCTCTATAAAAGTCACATAATTGACTTCATTTATCAGTCCTATAGTCCACCTACTGTCTACTTTGATTATAAGGGACACAGGATCCTTTTCAGGGAAGCCATATCTATGAAATGACATGTGCCTATTATTATTTCTCACATTTCCCACAGTATGCTAAAAATATATAAATATTTTGAGAGAATTAGCTTAATTCCAAGGTAACTAATTACTAGGAACCTGAAATATTATTGTGAGGTGCCAATTAGAGTTCGAATTTGTGAGAGGAGGACCCTTTGATCCTTTGACAGTAATCTTTGATCGCTTTTCCAGTTCCTGAAAATATGACACAAATAGATATTCCAACATTGGCTCCTTAGCCCATAAGTGATATTATAGGGTGAAGAAACAACTGGAAGTCAATGGACACACAGCCAAGTCATCATTATCATTATTGTCATCATTGTTATCATCATTCTTTAGGAAATACTAAAGATTATTTTAATCATCAAAAGTTTGAAAGTCACAGGTATAAAAACAATCTTCATTATTACTATCCAGTTCTCCAGATTGGGTAGTAACAAATTTGTACATTCCTAGACAATAATATAAGATGGTGACTAAAATATTACTTTTGTTACAAATATAACTAATTATCTGGTGTGGTAGACAATATAATGCTCCTTTAAGATATTCCCTGTGAATTTCCAGAATCTATGAGTATATTATATTACAAGGTTGGCAGAACTTTGCAGATATAATTAAGTTTAACAATCTGGTTTGGATTTTCCCTATAACATTATGGAGGTTTCCTGGATTATCCAGGTCGGCCCAATCAGACCACCTGAATCCTTAAAAGTGGAGAATTTTCCCAACTTTGGTAAGAAAAGAGCTGAAAAAGTGGAAGCAAGGTCAGAGAGACACTATGTTGCTGGATTTGTAAGCATGGAAGAAAACCCTGAGCTGAAGCATGTAAGTGGTCTCTAGGAGGTGAAAAAGGTAAGAAAGTGGATTCTCCTCTCAGACCTTCAGAAAGAAACATAACCATGCTGACACATTGATTTTTGCCCATGAGACTCATTTTGTAGGTTGACAAATGTAACTGGAGTATTATAAATTTATGTTGTTTTAAGTCATATATATATATATTTGTAATTTGTTACAGCAAAAAGTAGAAAATTATATTTGCTTAAATTAATATAGCATTTGATATTTGGAGTGTTATTATTGATGAGGATAACACATTACATATGGGGGAAAAAAACCCACAAATCTATTGGAACCCATTTACTTTTCTTGCAGAAAAGGAAAAGCAGGTTTTACTCTATTGCCTCAATAATACATTAATTCTTATACTTTATGCCACAATGTGGTTCAGTGTCCAAAACTCCTCACCATCTCAAAGAACATCATCCTGGTCCACCACCCTGATGCTATCATGCTCATAGGACCTAGAGAGCAATAAGGAGCAAGCAACTGATAATTTTTTCACTACCTGTGTGTTAGAAGATAAGAAAGACATCTTATTTAAAAAGTTCTGTTATTTCAGTAAAGTTATTGGTGAAACAGTGACAATGTGACATAGGGAATATATGTTATACACATTGCTGCTTATTAATCCTCCCTACTTCTAAAGAAGAGGGTCAATGTTGAGGACTTTGGAAGCAGGCTATAAGATATTTCCTTATGGAACCCATTTTCTTAATAATTCAAATATCCAGCTTTTAAATGCAGTCCAAAATAAGAGAAAGATTTGTACCATTCCATATTTCTGAGTGAAAGTATATGAAATTGTGGCCTTATGATCTGGTAGATCCTACAAAGTGAAAACAGGGGCATATTATAGAGTTAGAAAGTATCAAATAGGAGAATTATAAAAGAGAAACCAATGACTTTTTACCAAGATCATGTATAATTCAGCAAGAATATCTTCTACTATTGAAAATATCTCTGGAATTGCTTTGGGATTTTAGTAGACACTAAACATCTAAAAAAAATAGACTTAGATAATAATCTGAATTAATAATAATTACATTAATAATAAATGATTTAAATTTTATTTAGACATTAAATAATCATTCAGAAATCATGTGACCATATTACTTATGGGTCCCATCACAAAGTAATGCTAATTAATCTAATCAACATTGTCATAATGTCAGGTAAGTCCTATAACACTGGATCAAAAGTTATTAAAAGGATAAGCCTTGTACAAGGCTTGAAGATAGTAATAAGTTTCATGCATACAAATGTACTATCTGATACGTATACTCCCACAAAACTGTTGTTTCATGATAAACTTACATTGATGGCTTAAATCCACAATGAAGGATAAAATTGACAGGTCTTTTTTATTATGGCTGTATGAGCACACTGAACACTTATTCTAGATTTGATTTGCTTGCCTTCACAGGCATGATCTCACAGATTGATTGGATGTCACTCTAGGATGTGGTATCTGTCCTGTATTTTGTACTTTCTCTCCCATGGTAAGTGCATGTGTTGGCAGTTAGCACCCTTAGTGTCAGACAATAGAACACTGCAGCTATTTTAAGGATGAAAAGATTATTGCAGGTTTCAAAGTGTAGAAATAGTAAAATTAAAATTACCAAGTCAATAATTGGTATTTTGCATATAAAAATAGTTCAAGAACTGGGACCTTCCCAATTCAAAGACTGATATGAAGCTTAGGGGCATGAACTTAAGATAACTTATAAAGTGAAAATGAGGAAATGATTAACTTTTACAATGGTCAATTATTACAATGGCAATTGAATTGGTGATTTTTAAAAAAATCTGCAGTGAGTACCATTTTTAGAAAGATGACTTAAAGTCTTCTTTATGATTTTTAGAGGCATCTACAAGAAATTACCTGTTAAGTTTTAGTTATGTTCATGAATTAGGTCAGACTTAGTTCTGCTTACATGACTTACATAGTTTTGTCTGTTCAACACATTCTCCAGTCCAGTCTCCATTTTGTATTTAATTTTAACACAGGTTAACTAACAGGCAGTTTACAAAGTCATTTAAGAGCTGTAGAAGCCATATCCTTCCAGGAACAAGTACTAGAAACAATGCATAGTCAACTACCATTGTTACCACCAGACCCACATAGCCCTGCTATCACCCTCAGCAACAAAATTGATTTTTTGTCTCCTGAATGTTCTTCATGTAATTAACTTCCATGTGATGGTATTCTAGAGGTGAGATAGGCTTTGAAATGTAATTTTATTATTATTTTTATTATATGTTTGAAGAGCAGAATTTACACTGTGGTGAGCTATCAAAATATAAGAACCTGGTGTTCAGACTTAGTTTCCTAAATATCATTCTCCAATAAAAGGATTCAGGGTTTCTTGAAGAAATAGTTGATTCTAGGGCCAGAGTAAGGAAAATACAAGAGAGTCTGGAACATCTTGCAGTGCAAAACTTAAGGAAGTACAGAGCCAAAGGGAGGAAGAGGAAGAACCCGGGCACACAGAGATTACCTGAAAGAACTCTCAATGCCGAGGGCTGGAAATATTTGAACAACAGTTTAAATAATGTAGTATTGAATTATAACTCAAAAGATGTAATAAATATACATGAATCCAGCATGATACTGATTGAATAAATAAATGGATAAAAGGGAAAAATCTTTCTTAGAGAAAAATTACAAATATTATAAACAATTACTTTGTTCTTTCAAGGAGTGGAGCTTAATTCTCCTCCTCTTGGGTATAGGTTGAATTTAATGACTTCTTTCCAAATGATAGGGCATAGAAAAGGAAAAATAGGAAAGTGAAGAAAGCTGGCAAACACTACCTTAATCAAGTGATCGAGGTTAGCATCACCAGTAATGAGTCATATTGACATCTTGAGATTTAATGAGAAAAGCATCAGATAAACCCAATTCAGAAACATTTTACAAAATACCTGACCAGTATTCTTAAAAATTCTCAAGGTCATAAGAAACAAGTAAAGACTGAAAAATTGTTAAGTGTAAGATGGTATCCTGGATTGGATTATGAAACAGTAAAAAGATACGTAGAAATCTGGTGAAATCATGGTAAAGTATATAGCTTAGTTGGCAGTAATGTGATAATGTCTTAGTTTTGGAAGATGGTTATGATTATATAATATGCAACATTAGGGGAATCTGGTTGCAGGAAATCTCTACATCGTTCAACTTTTCTGTAAAACAAAAAAGCCTGTCAAAACAAATGATTTATTTAAAAACGTAGAGAAAGTCTTCCAAAGACTTTGTGCTGCCAGCATAGATCTTTAATATGAAAGATACAAAAGATAAGGAATACAGTTTGAAAGGAAAAGAAAAGTTCCCAGACACCCAAAAAAGCATACCAATGGTGAGACATATTAATGTTCAGCACTAGAAACGATCTACAAAATTTTGCTGTTGGGGTCTACACCTACCTTTAATTCAAATCAAACCTCTATTTTTAGATTATATGAGGTGGGGTCTACAGTATGTCCTGTTGTATATTTCTATGATATCAAATTTCATTATTATCACATGTAGTCTAATAACCAAAACATTTACCATTAAATAAGCTATATATATCCATCAGTCAGAGACTAACAAGAACATACAGTCAACAGAGTTGGGTTTAGTACATGCTACAGCAAAAAGATCTCACAATATGGGGCACTCTGAGCATCTCAAAAAATAGCTTTAGGGAAGGAATATTAATAAAATTTGAAGGATATAACTTGATCATGAAATGCTCTTATCAGAGATTGTAAGAATGTATAAACTAGAGAGTTTTGAGAGCAGTCAATGATCTAGTCTTTAGAGTACATGAGTCCACGAGAAGTCACTGTAACGTTTTCTTGAGATACATGTATCCAAGGAACTGGAAAGAATTTAAGCTTAGTCTGTGATGAACATCGTGTTTTGGTATGAAACAGTTCATCTGTTTTATAAATTATAATGAAATCCATTTTGACAAGTTGTGGTTTCTGTTACATGTCTCAATTCCCCCTGACAGTCTAGCTGTCAGAAGGACCATTTTGCACTTTACCAAAGCCAACCAACAAAGCAGAAGATTAAATAATGAAGCAAAATGCAACTTTAAATGCTTTGAAACCAATCTGTTATGTATACCAGGTATTGTTCTATTCAGTAGTAATGTGGTTTTTAATCCGTGAAAATCCTTATAATTGTATATTGCCATGATTTAGTATAGAATTAGCCCACAGCTGTGTTTATGGCAATAAAAGTTTATTTTGCTAAAATGCTTGCCTATTCCACAAGCCATACAAAATTGCCTTTTTTTAAGAGCCCTAGGAATTCTTCAAATATTTTTCCTCTAATAATGGAAAAATATGACTATACCATTTTCAATATGACTAAATAAATAATGTATAATCTATAGCAATCCTTTATTTACTTTATGTTTTATGTCATCTTCACATGTCTTTTTACTAGAGCATTCACATTAGTAACTTTTATTTATATGTTTAGCATATTAAGGTTAACAACTTTCATTTTGCATTTTTATGATTACAAGCTGAAGGTCAGGATGTTTTATATTCATTCTGAAGCAGTGATTGACATCTACTTGATGATCAGTAAATATTGTTAAACGTGTGATTGTGTGATGAGTGAATGGAAGGGGTCAGGTGGAGAGAAATTTGAGGTGTACTCTCAAATGGTAAAGCATAGGGAGCAAAAGATAGAAATAATAAATGAATTTACTTAATGCTAACTGTTATGTTCTTACCCATTTTATTTTAAAAAAATTGGAAGTGAATATTGAAATAATTGTAGTCATAGACCATATGACTATGGTCCATATGGACCATAACAAGTTACAAAAAAAAGAAAATAATGCCTTGTATTCAATTAATTTTTCTTTGGACCAAGGGGAAAATTATAACTAAGCCTTAGAACTATTGCTAAAACGTGTGTGAATAAATATTTGAATAATTAATCCTTTTTTCTATTGATTTTATTATACCTGTAGGAAAAATTAATTTAGAGCTCATAGTAGAAATAATAAGAATCCAATATTTCTTTAGAGGAAAATATGAGTTTTCAATGGGTTTTTGATTCCCTAAATTCCAGAAAATATGTAATGTACAATTTTTCCTGTTTTAATACTTTGCTTTACCCATGTTAATTGGTTCTCTGGAGAAGTCATAATTGACTCATATGTCTTTTTCTCAATTTTAAAATAATTATCTTATATCAATACTTGAATAACTATTAGCATGCAAGCAAATATCATCCTTAAATTGTATTAGAACACAGTAATCAAGCTCCATGTTTACTATTAAAAGTTAGAATTTTCCATTATTTATCTTTTTGAAGTCACAAAAACTTGATAATTTTACATTTACCTTACAGATCATTGTAACATTCTCTTGTCAATAATGTCAACATGATTGTAACACATCTTAGAAACTTTGTTCCATCTGGAGTATAACCTATTTTCCACCCACACAGTGCAAAACTCATTAAGCAAAACTCTTGAACATTGCAATACTTTAACTTCTTGATTGTTTTCTCAAGCTCACCACCAAATCCAGATATATTTAGTAGCAGCTTATTTTCTTAGTTCAAATTAATTTTTTTTTTTTTCGGTACGCAGGCCTCTCACTGCTGTGGCCTCTCCCGTTGTGGAGCACAGGCTCCAGACGCGCAGGCTCAGCGGCCATGGCTCATGGGCCCAGCCGCTCAGCGGCATGTGGGATCTTCCCAGACTGGGGCACGGACCCGTGTCCCCTCCATCAGCAGGCGGACTCTCAACCACTGCACCACCAGGGAAGCCCAGTTCAAATAAATTTAAAAATAATATGTTAAAATGTTATATTTTCAGTCCTTTTTCTTTCTTTGACCACTGAGAGGAAGTCTGTGGTTCTGACCCTGATGCCACTGGTCAACCTCCAGTGTTACTGAGTTTAATTCCCTGAGATATTATAATCTTCCTTCTTTATGATTTTCACCCAGTACATGTTAATTTAGCTTGTGGAGTTATATGTTCCCCACCTTTGTAATACAATGCATGTAAGTGAGGTTTTATTGCTTAGATGCTAGATATAAGATCCAGAAAGATTATTGACTCCCTATCAGAAAACTAGATTAAGTCCTCCAGCCCTCGTTGTAGTAGTGAGACTTAGAGGGGACTCAAGCACTTTTTTTTTTTGAACTTTAAACCACAGAACTTTTATTCTATGTCATTTCACATCTCACAATTAATGAAAAAGATTCACATAAATTTTACTTATCACTATAGAATACACTGCATATTATTATAACTGTCATATTTCATAAACCCCTGAAAACATCATCATAGATTTTATCATATTATACAGAGTAAAATAATAACATTAATCTAGCACTCTTTATGTGTTAGACATTTATCTTTATTATCTTTTCTGTTGTTGTTGCCAACAACCGTATTTGGAAGTTATTCTCATTATCTTTATTTATATGCAAGGAAAATGATCTTTAGAGAGGTTAGCTAAGTTGTCCAGAATTAAATAGCCAATAAAAGGTAGAGTCAGTATGTGGCTGTTAGCATTCTAGCCCTAGAATGTATGAATTAAACACTAACATTATGCACGGTGTCCACAGCTGAAAGGCATGTGGAACCTGTTGTTTGCCCTATTTTCTACTCACCAAGCCAGGGACTCTTGTGCAGGAAATGCATCAGCTTGGAAGATGGTAGCCATGAGCATTACACAAAGGTTAACAAATATGTTTCAAGAAGTCCCTTATTAATACAGTGTACAGCTTTCATGTTTTTCCTCTCAATGGTCAGCATCTAACACACTTTGAACTCCTCCTTAGCAGGAGTCCCATATTTAAATTTTTTTTAAAGAAAACGTGTTCTGTGTTCCCAGCACAGTGTCTCATGTTTGATATTTCTTAACTCATTCTACCAACTTTATTTTAACAAACCCACAAATGAGTCACAGGTAAAATGACTTACTGTTGTGGCCACATAACTAGCTCTGGGTGCCCTGACTTACCCATTTTGTGGCTTTTGCATCAGAGTAAGACAAACATCTGAGTTCCTAATCATTTATTAAAATATGAAGCAACAACATTAAAACTTCCTCTATTCCAAAATAGTAGTTATATTTTTTAAAAGATGGCTTTACAAACAATATGCAGGAAATGCAAAAATAATTTTTTTCTTCATTGAATATGAAGAAGTATTAAGCTAAACATTTTGAGTGTATAGTACTCAAGAAAACATTGATGATCTAATAATTAATTTGAATTAAAGAAAAACTATTTGAACAGCACTGCTATGAACTGAATTGCTCCCACCATTTGAATATTTATTTTACAACCCTTCCTGGGCCAAAACTGTTTCTAAAAAATGTAAAAAGATAATATAAAGTAAAAGCATGTGTCTATTATGAAACAGATATTTGTGAACTTAGATTGACTATGTATTTTAAAAATATTTACTTGTTTACCCTATTTTCATAAGAAATAATTAATTGGTTTTTTATTTCAATAAAAATAAATCAGAAGGTATTAATACAGGTAAAAGAAAGTAATGTCATGCTTAAATTTTCTTTCTTTCTTTTTTTTTTTTTTTTTCCCAGTATGCGGGTCTCTCACTGTTGTGGCCTCTCCCGTTGCGGAGCACAGGCTCCGGACGCGCAGGCTCAGCGGCCATGGCTCACAGGCCCAGCCGCTCCGCGGCATGTGGGATCTTCCCGGACCGGGGCACGAACCCGTGTCCCCTGCATCGGCAGGTGGACTCTCAACCACTGCGCCACCAGGGAAGCTAAATTTTCTTTTGAAATTTTAGGAAAAAATATCTTTGCTTATGTACTATGTTATATTAATTAGCACCCATTACTGCAAATTATTGTCTAATTATGCATATTACATAGTAGACACAAATTTCTCTATATAAATACATTTTTAAAGTGTTGAACCGGGTTTCCCTGGTGGCACAGTGGTTGCGAGTCTGTCTGTCGATGCAGGGGACACGGGTTCGTGCCCCAGTCCGGGAAGATCCCACATGCTGCAGAGCGGCTGGGCCTGTGAGCCATGGCCGCTGAGCCTGCGCACCCGGAGCCTGTGTTCCGCAACAGGAGAGGCCACAACAGTGAGAGGCCCGCGTACCGAATAAAAGTGTGGAACCAATTTGTATGGTTTTAAATCAGTATTAACCACGGATCATCAGTTCAGAGAATTGGTAGAAATTATTGAGCATGTACCATGGAACTGGCCGTATACTAGGTACTTTATATATGTATATGTGTGTGTATATATATACATATATATACAAAAAATCTTTCCTTCTTTGAATGTCAGTATCTTAATATGGCAACTTATTCTCTATTTATTTCATGTTTTTATAAATTATTTTTGAAGGTTTAAAAATTTTTGTCCCTGCAATATAAATCTAGTTATCAAGAACATATAGCCCTTTCCTGATTTTCTTAAAAATAATTGTGTGTCTTGTATGCTCATACTGTGTTTCTTTGCAAACAGAAACAGAGGTAGTGGCAAATGTTTTGTTTCAAGGAATAAAATTTAATTATTTTGGAGAGAAACATCCTATGATAATTGAAATGCTTAGATTCCCTTGACATAAATGAAATTCAATGTATAGCTCTTCATTTCATTAAACTATTGTAGACACAGCCAGGCTTGGGTGAAGAATTGGAAATAATACATTTTGGGAAATATTTTAAACAGGCACAACTTAATAAGTTGGACTTATTCCAAGGTGCTGAAATATTTATGTGTTGTTTCTTTCTGCTGACAAGTAGCTTGCTACATGTGAATGTTATTTAGACATATAATCATTGACGTTAGGTTACTAAGTTGTCGTGCAAGTAAGGAAAGTTGAAATCTTTTACTTTATAATCAGTTGAAGTTGATGCACTTTGACTTTAAGATAATATTCCTACTGTGCTCCAATAAGAATAAGCTTTAACTGAGACTCTAGGGATCCACATAAATGTGATACACAAAAGGAACAGGGATGCTTGAGATGTCCTTTGCAGAGGATACTTTAGTTGCAGGCAGACTCAAAAGAGCTTATTGATATTATCCCATTTAAAAATGGGCAGTGAGAAAGAAAAGGAGAGAATTATTGTGGGAACAAGGGTCAAAGAAAAAGGCAAAAAATATAGGAGAAGGAATTTTACATTCACAGCATCTTTACTACTTCACTCAGCTTAAGAGATGAATTCAGTACAAAATTATAAAATAACAGTTTGAAGCAAGATCATTGCAATTATAATCATGATTATTATGATAAATTGCTTACCAGACAATGAGAAATGCTTGAATTTTAAAAGGTATGCAGTACTACAAGAACATCTATGTTGCCATTTATTCTTCTCAGACAAAAGTAGGCACATA
Source organism: Grampus griseus (assembly GCF_964374135.1). NCBI lineage: Eukaryota > Metazoa > Chordata > Mammalia > Artiodactyla > Delphinidae > Grampus > Grampus griseus. Next base: position 42,574,288 of record NC_139012.1, on the reverse strand, counting down.
CTACAAAAAAGTAGATCTCTCCAGTTTAAACTATTTCTAGAGAATATTACATACTCTAAATTTTAAAGTTAAGATTCTTAAATTTTTATTTTTCAGGAATAAAATAAATCATATTTTGATATTGTCTCTTTTGAGGAAAATAAAATCATCAGTTGTTCTTCCTTTTGTTTTTATTTTTTTGTTTTATTTAACAATGAATGTTAGTGATAAGTCCACAGCCTAACTATACATGGACAAAAACTCCACCTGGATTCAGTCATATTATTAGAGGAGAGATTTTTTTTAAAATTTATGTATAATTTAACCTATGTGTCTAGGACAGTATATCATTGTGGAGGACTATACATCAAAAAAAATAATGAATTAGTCATTTCATTCACAAAAGAACAAAACTCTGTTTCTATTTAACAACATTAAATGAATCACTGTATAATATATCAGGTTTATATTTAAATGTTCTAAGTATTATTTTTCTCATGTAAAAAGTTAAATTTTATTTTATTTTATTTAGATCAAGTTTGAAGGTGTTTTATTTTAATATAAAGTTTCAGTGGTCAACATAATAACATAAAAGCTTTGTCCTAATTATCTAAAATAGTTTTGAACATATTAACATTTCAATTTCACACATTTTAGCTTTAAAAATTAACAGAGTAGTCTCTGTATGAGATTAATCATAGAACCTACATCATGAATATTTTGAAGTAGGGTCTCTTCGTTTTTTAACTTTCCTTTACAAATAAAAATACATTATCAATTGTTTTAAGGTATGTAAAAGTACCTTTCACATGATCATGATAACACAATGCAAAAGCAGAAGTTCTCTATTCCCTAAAATCTCTATTTTCCTGACTCATGTTTTTTTAAAAAATAAAAAGAAATTGTTGAAAAGCAGTTGATATACAATATTATGTTAATTTTAGATGTTTTACATAGTGATTTGACATTTAGATACATTATGAAATGATCATCACAATAAGTCTAGAAACCATCTGTCCACATACAAAGATGTTAAAATATTATTGACCATTTTCAAATGAGTGTTTTTGGTTTTCTTGGCATAAACACCCAGAAATGAAACTGCTGGATCATATGGCAGTTCAATTTTTAATTCTTTTAGGAAACTGCATAATGTTTTTCATAGTGGCTGCACCACTTGACAGTCCCACAAACAGTGCATGATGGTTTCCTTTTCTTCACATTCCAGTCAACACTTGTTATTGCTTATCTTTTTGATGATAAGCATTCTGACAAGTGTGAGGTAGTAGTATTTCATTTTGATTTGCATTTCTCTGATGATTAGTGATGCTGAGTGTTTCTACATGTATCTGTTGATTATTTGTATGTCTTCATTGGAGAAATGTCTATTGTGGACATTCGCCCATTTTTTAATTGAGTTGTTTGATCTTTTTGATGTTGAGTTGTATGAGTTCTTTGTATATTTTAGATAGCAACCCCTTATTGGATATACTGTTTTCACATATCTTCTTCCATTTGGTAGGCTGCTTTTCCTTTTGGTTGACAGTTTCTTTGGCTGTGCAAAAGATTTTTAGTTTGATGTAGTCCCATTTGTTTATTTTTGCTTTGTTTCCCTTACCTGAGGAGATATATCCAAATATATATATATATATAGCTAAGACCAATTTAAAAAAGCATACAAGCCAAAGTTTCTGTAAACAAAACAGCATGCATGTTATTAGCACAAATACAGACATATAGATCAATGGAAGAGAATGGAGATCCCAGAAATAAACCCATGCACCTATGGTCCTTTAATCTATACCAAAGAGGAAAGAATAGGCAATGGAGAAAAGAAAGTCTCCTCAATATGTGGTGTTGGGAAAGCTAGACAGCTACATATAAATCAATGAAATTAGAATATCACCTCACACCATGTACAAAAATAAATGCAAAATGGTTTCAAGACCTAAATGTAAGACCTGACACCATAAAAGTCTTAGAAGAGAACATAGGCAAAAGATTCTTTGACAAATCATAGCAATATTTTCTTAGGTAAGTCTCCCAAGGCAAAAGAGAAGCAAAAGTAAACAAATGTGATCTAATCAAACTTAAAAGCTTTTGCACAACAAAAGAATTATCAAGAAAACTTACAAAATGGGAGAAAGTATTTGGAAAAAATGCAACTGACAAGGGGTTAATAGCCAAATGTATAAACAACTCATACAACTCAATGTTGAAAAAACAAACAACCGAATTAAAAAATAGACAGAAGACCTAAATAGACATTTATCCAAAGAAGACATACAGATAGCCAAGAGGCACATGAAAAAATGATCAACATCACTAATTACTAGAGAAATGTAAATCAAAACCACAGTGAGGTATCACCTCACACTGGTCAGAATGGCCACCGTCAAAAAGTCTACAAATAATAAATGCTGGAGAAGTGTGGAGAAAACAGAACCCACGTATGCTGTTGGGGAGAATGTAAATTGGTGCAGCCACTATGGAAAACAATATGAAGGTTCCTTAAAAAACTAAAAATAGAGCTACCATATGATTCAGCAATCCCACTCCTGGGTACATAACCAGAAAAAGCAAAAACTTTAATTCAAAAAGATACATTCACCCCAATATTCATAGCAGCATTTTTTACAATAGCCAAGACACAGAAGCAACCCAAGTGCCCATCAACACATGACTGGCTTAGAAAGATGTGAGATATATATATATATATATTCCTCAATGATAAAGAAGAATGAAATATTGCCATTTGCAGCAACATGGATGGACCTAGAAAATATAATGCTTAGTGAAATAAATCAGATAGAGTAAGACAAACACTAAATGATATAACTTATATGTGGAATCTAAAATAACAATACTAATGAATCTACATACAAAACAGAAACAGAGTCACAGATGTAGAAAACAAACTTAGGGGAAGGGACAAATTAGTACTATGGGTTTAACAGATATAAACCATTATATATAGAATAGATAAGCAACAAGGGTTTACTGTATAGCATGGCATATTATACACAATATCTTGTAGTAACTTATAATGGAATATAATCTGCAAAAAAAATGAAAAATATGTGTACTGGCTATGTTTTCTTCTAGAAGTTTTATAGTCTTAGGTATTACATTTAAGTGTTTAATCCATTTTGAGTTTATTTTTGTATATGGTGTGAGAAAGTAGTCCACATTGGTTCTTTTGCATGTAGCTGTCCAGTATTCCCAACACCATTTATTAAAGAGGCTGTGTTTTCTCCATTGTATATTCTTGCCTCCTTTGTGGTAGATTAATGGACTATGTAAGTGTGGGTTTAATTCTGGGCTCTCTATACTGTTCCATTGAGCTATGTTTCCATTTTTGTTTCAGTGCCTAACTGTTTTGATTACTATAGCTTTGGACTATAGTTTGCAAACCCAGAGTGTGATATCTTCAGCTTGTTCTTCTTCTCAAGATTGTTTTGGCTATTCAGGGTTTTATGTGTTTCCATACAAATTTTAGGATTATTTATTATAGTTCTGTGAAAAATTCCATTGGTATTTTGAAAGGGATTGTATTGGATCTGTATCTTGCCTTGTGTAGTATGGTCATTTCAACAATATCAGCCCCTTCAATCCATGAACACAGTATAGCTTTCTATTTGTTAGTATGGTCTTCAGTTTCTTTCATCAATGTCTTATAGTTTTCTTAGCACGACTATCTTACCTCCTTGGTTGTATTTATTTTTAGGTATTTTATTCTTTAAAGTACAATTGTAAATTGGATTGCTTTCTCAAATTCTCTTTATCATAGTTTGTTGTTTGTATACAGAAATACAACAGATTTTTGTATATTAATTTTGTATCCAGCAACTTTATTGAATTCATGTATTAGTTCAAATAGTTTTTGGTGGTGTTCTTAAATTTTCCTCTGTATAGTATCATGTAATCTACAAACAGAGACAGTTTTACATTCTCCTCTCCAGTTTAGATTCCTTTTATCTCTTTTTGTCTTGTCTGATTTCTGTGACTCAGACTTCTATACTCTGTTAAATGAAAGTAATAAGAAAGGGCATCCTTATTGTGTTTCTGATCTTAGAGGAAATGCTTTCAGCTTTTCATCATTAAGTATGATGTGGTGTAGATTTGTCATACATAGCCTTTATTATGCTGAGATATGTTTCTTCTATAACAACACTTTTTATTGTTTTTATCAAGAATGGATGTTGAATTTTGTCCAAAGCTTTTCTGAATCTATTGAGATAGTCATACAATATTTATTATTCAATTAGATAATGTGGTGCATCACAGTGATTGATTTGCAGATATTAAAACATCCATCCTTGCATCCCTGGGATAAATTCCAATTGATCATGGTGTATGATATTTTCAATGTATTGTTGAATTTGGTTTGCTCATATTTTGTTGAGGACTTTTTCATCTTTGTTCATCGGTGATATTGGCCTGTAATTTTCTTTTTTTTTAATTTTATCTTCATCTGGTTTTTTTATGAGGATGATGCTGGTTTTATAGAATGACTTTTGAAGCATTCCTTTCTCTGCAGTTATTTGGAAGAGTTTGAGAAGAAAGTGTGTTATCCCTTCTTTAAATGTTTAGTAATATTCACCTATGAAGCCATCTGGTCCTGGACTTTTGTTTGTTGGGAGTGTTTTTTAATACTAATTCCTAATTCAATTTTATTACTAGTATTGGAGTGTTCATGTTCTCTGTTCCTTCTGGTTCAGTCTTGGGAAATTGTATGTTTCTAAAAATTTGTTCTTTTTTTTTTTCTAGGTTGTTCATTTTAGTGCTGTATAATTGTTTTAAGGAATTTCTTATAGTATTTTGTATTTCTGTGGTGTATGTTGTAACTTTTCCTTCAATTTTGATTTTATTTATTTGGGTTATCTCTCTTTTTTCTTGATGACTCTCACTAAAGTTTTTTCAATTTTGTTTATGTTTTCAAGTAACCACCTCTTAGTTTCATTGATCTTTTCTATTGTTTTTTGGTATCAATTTATTTCTGCTCTGGTCTTAATAATTTCTTTCCTTCTATTAACTTTTGGTTTTGCTTGTTCTTTTTTGCTACTTGCTTTGGTATAAGATTAGATTGTTTATCTGATATTTTTCTTATTTCCTGAAGGAAGCTTGTATTACTAAAAACTTCCCTCTTAGAGCTTAGAGCTGCTTTTGCTGTTTCCCATAGATTTTGTACGATTGTGTTTTCATTTTTATGTATTTCCATGTGTTTTAAAATTTTCCTCTCTACTTTATTCTGTAAATTATTGGTTGTTTAGTAGCATTTTGTTTACTCTCCACATGTTTGTGTTTTTTGCAGTTATTTTCTTATAGTTGATTTATAGTCTCATAGTGTTGTGGTTGGAAAAGATCCTTGATAAGATTTCAATATTCTCAAATTTGAGACTTATTGTATAGCATAGAATGTGATCTACCCTGGAGAATGTTTCATGTGCAATTGAAAATAATATGTATTCTGCTGCTTTTGGATAAAATGTTCTATATATAACTAATAAATCCATATAGTCTAATGTGTCATTTGAGGTCTTTGTTTTCTTATTAATTTTCTGTCTAGATGATCTGACCATTGATGACAGAGAACTGTTAAAGTCCTCTACTATTAATGTATTACTGTCAGTTTCTCCCTTTATGTTTCTTAATATTTGCTTTATGCATTTATTTGCCTCATTGTAGGGTGCATATTTCCAATTTTTTTATTTTCTTCTTTGAGTTTTCCCTTGTCATTATATAATGTCCTTCTTTGTCTCTTGTTACAATCTTTGTTTCATAGTATATTTTGTCTGAAATAAGTATTGCTACCCCAACTTTTTTTTTGTTCTACTTATATGGAATACATATTTCCCTGCCCTCATTTTCAGACTGTGTGTGTCTTTAGATCTGAATTGAGTCTCTTGTAGTGTGCTTATAGAAGGGTCATGTTTTTTAGTCATTTAGCCACCCTGGGTCTTTAGATTGGAATATTTAGTTCATTTACAGTTAAAGTAATTATTTATTGGTATATACTTGTTTCCATTTTGTTATTTGTTTTCAGTTGTTTTTATAGTTCTTTTTTGTTTCCTTCTTCTTCTTTGCTCTCTCACCTTGTGAGTTAATATTTATCTTTATTTTTATGTTGGATTCCTTTCTCTTCTGTGTGTGTGTATTTGTTATAGATTTTTGGTTTCTGGTTACTATAAGTCATATATATATATATATATATATATATATATATATATATATATATATATATATATATATATATATATATAATGGTGATCTCAATTTCTAATGCACTAACCCATACACAACACGTACACTAACCCTAAACTGTTGTGTTTTTTTTTTTTTTTTTACCTGTATCACATCTTCATTTCCTAAAGTACAAGCCCATTCATTTGTGCCTGTTGGGATAATATTAATTATTCCTTCATAGGAACACAGGACATTCTAATAAGAAGATAGCACTTTATTGGGTACATAAATAGAACTCTGATTAGATCCGTACTCTTCCTTTTAACATCTGCATGACCCTGAGCAAGGAACTTGACTTCTCTAGTCCTTAATTTCTAAATGTGTAAATGGAGATAATAACACCTAGCCCAAAGGGGTTTTTCCAAGGTAAATGATGTGTCATAATTAAAGCATCAGACAGAGAACACATCGATAGTGAGCATTTCATAAATATGAGTTCACTACCTCCTGCCTCCTACTACTGTATAGGAAGTTCTCCTGAGATAAAGCAGGAGCTCTGATTGTGAAAAACAAAACAAAAGCAAAACAACATAGTGATAATTTGGGAACATATTATTCTTTCATTTTATATTCAACATTGTGCATATAAAGATTTTTTGACAAGCCTTAAAAGTCAAACTAGTAAAATCATACATTTAAATTCAATAAGTGTATTTGTTGCCCTAGGAAATTTTGATGTTATTTGACTCAGTACACTGGAATGAAACTACAAATTTAAGTATGATAATTTTCCATGAAGTCTTTGGAATGTGACCTCATAAGATACAGAATTCTAAAGTCTGCTTGTTATTTGACAGAATATTAGATATGTAGCCCTTTAAACAACAATTTCAAACTATTATTTAATTGACAAAGTATGTGGACTTTAATAAGTAAGCCAAATGGCCAAGAACACACAATTATTCATCTATGGTAAAGTAGGCTCTATTTGTATTAAACAGTATATTTATTATTAGTTAGTGTCTATTAGTAAATACTACACTAAATGGTTTGGAAACTCTCAAAATAATTCAGTGAGATAGACATTTTGAATTTTGTCAAATTAAATCAAATCCAGTCTTAAAGACTTTAATTAGAAAAACAAAATATGGCAATAAGGAGGCTGCTCCAAACACAGAAATCTGGGAGCATCTCAAATTCATATAGAATAAAGTTTTTTTGTTTTATTTTTTTATAGTAGTCCCCATTTATCCATGGTTGATACATTCCAACCACCCCCCCCCCAGTGGATGCCTGAAACCATGGATAGTACTGAACCCTATATTTACCATGTTTTTCCCTATACATATATAACTATGATAAAGTTTAATTTATAAATTAGAAACAGTAGGAGATTAACAATTACCAATAATGATATTGGATGATTATAGCTACATGCTGTAATAAAAGTTATGTGATTGTATTCTCTCTCACTCTCTCTTAAAATATCTTATTGTACAAATTTAATGCCTTTTCCATCTTAACCAAGCACTATCACACACTGTGGTCCCAACTGTTCCAATTTGAGGTACAACAGCAAACGTAGCACAAATTTCTTTTTTCTTCCTCACAATTTCATGGATAGAAGATTCATTCTTTCCATAAATCTTAGCAACCTCAGCATAAAATTTTTCCCTTCCTTACTAAGATGAGAACTTTACTTTTGCGTTTAAAAGAAGTATTTTACAGCTTCTCTTTGGCATATAAAAATTGTCAGCTGTAGTCTTGCACTTTGGGGTCATAATTAAGTAAAATAAACACTTGAACACAAGACTGCAATACTGGGACAATTGATCTGATAACCAAGATGGCTACTAAATAATTAATGGGAGGAATATGCTGGACAGAGGGGTGATTCATGTCCAGGTGGGATGAAGTGGTACAGTGTGAGATTTCATCATGCTATTTAGAACAGTGTACAGTTCAAATTACTTACTTCTTGATTTTTCCATTTAATATTTTCAGACCATGGTTGACCATGGGTAACTGAAACTGTGGACAATGATACTAAGGATAAGGGTGGACTACTGTATAGGGTGAGGCAGTGACCAGCAGAGATAAGCAAAATATTTGGCATGAAAACTGGAAATAACCACTGGGGTCTGATAAAAGGGTCTCCCTGTGGTCAGCTGATTCCCAAGAGGATCTGATAAGGGAGGCATTTCCACTTTTGTTGTGCTTGCTCAGGCTTAGGGGTAAACAGAGTCCAATGCAAGAGAGAAGCCTGATTAATGTTTGTCCAGGATAAAGCAGAGGGTAAGCAATGGCAATTGAGAACGTGTGTTTACTTTCTTTTATTTCTTTTAAGATATTGTTAGGACTGAATAGTATTCTCCTAAATTCATGATTTGAGGTCCTAACCCTCAATGTTAATATATTTTGAGATACAGCTATAAGACTGTGACTAAGTTTAAATGAGGTCAAAAGGATGGAGCCCTATTGTGATAGAATTTCTCTTCTTATAAGAACAGGGTCCAGTGTTGTTTTCCATGTATCACAGAGGAAAGACCACATGAGGACACAGCAAGAAGGCTGCCATCTGCAATCCAGAGGGTTCTTACATGGAACCGAACAAACTGGCACCTTGATCATGAACTTTAAGCCTTCAGAACTGTGAGAAAATAAATTTCTGTTGTTTAAACTACTTAATCTGTGGTATTTTATGATAGTTATAGTGGACTAAAGCAGACATAGAAAATTGAAGCTCCAAAAATTTTAAAATTTCATTTCATTTTAGAATCTAACATGTGGGGAAAAAGAGATATCATGCTTAGACCTATCTGTTATTAATATCCACGACATACCACTTTGTCACATAACCTTAGCAGTTAGTGAATTACTAACTCATTTAAAACATTTTTTGTTTCTTAGTCCAGACCTTAAATTATTATATCACAGCTACTTTGAAATGATATAACAGTAAAGTTCCCTCCACCACAGTACTCTGCTCAAAATATTAAGTTGGCAGTCCTTGGAAAGAAGAGTATTGCCACCACCGGGATCTTACTCCATTCAGTGGAGGTTCCATACCTTTTATATAAGGGAGGTTGAAGGCTTCTTTCTCACTGGTAGGGCAGCAATAAGGATTGTAACAAGGCTGCTTATGCAGAACAAGTATCTGCTTTTATGTGATCTATTATTTTTTTATGATAGGTTTAGGGACATTATTGGGAAAGACTAAAAACTTCCCTTTTTCATGCAATACATTGGTGCCTCCATAGATTCTCTTTATGTAATTTTTGTTAATATTTTGACTAAGAAGTAAAACTGTTTTTAAAAATTATGTTAATATCTCAATATTATTCTTACTTTCCATTTTTCTTTTATCTTATGATTAATAGGATCTCCTTTTTTCCTTGCAGGTATAAGATGTTGTTTTATACAATTTCAATTGAATAATATTAACAGAGGATTAAAGAGTTTGTTTCTATTTTCCTGAGGATTTTTTACATATATTTGTTACTTTAAATTAAAAACATATTTTTGTGAAAATGTGATTGAACAACACAAAAGATCATAATTTACAAAATTTGTTTTGATCAGCATTAGCCTAAGATCTTTGGTTCAGAGTCTTACATACTTTGCCTCCCTTACTCCATGTGCATTTTAATATGTAGGTTTTCTTAAACAGCGAAATAAGTCATCAATAACTTCAATAGAAGTTTATTTTGCATAACAGAAACTGTATATCAAGACAGCATGACACTTACCAGGTCAAAGTAAGAAAAAAACAGCATAGAATAGAAACTTTCCACCTAGGACAAGAATTTTTAGTAGTTTTGAGATTCCTTTGCCAACTCAATAAAGCTATTTACCTTTCCCTAAAAAGTACACATTGATGCATAATTCAACAGCATTATTATAATTGCAGTGAATTCATAGATCATAAAAGCCCTAAATCTGTAAGAAGTTACATGACTATTTCTTAATTCTGTGATTTAACGTCCTCCATGTTGGAAGGAATATGAGAGAAATTGGACAAAAAGTAAGTGTAAGATAATACTTATTACACATTATTTTGTCTGAGTGACAGTAAAATACAATCTCATTTGAAATTTAGTAATAAAAAATTAAGCCAACCCAGAAAGTAAAAAAATCAAAATAGCATTCAAAAAGTATTTTTTCATCAGTGGAACATGCTCTATAAAATAAAATAAATAATAATTAAAAAAAACATTAGAATAATTTACCTAACATTGTATGTATATATATATATATATATAATTATATATATAAAACATTAAATATAACATTATTATATATTATATAAAATTATATATAATTCTATATATTACTACATTATATGTATCATTTTATATATATATATATATATATATATATATATATATATATATATATATATATAATGTTAGGTAATATAATATATATATTGGTCTCTGACCCTGGTTCATGTCACAGAGCTCCTAAAACCCTTGTAATTTCCAAAGTGATAAGAGCACTAAGAGTATTGAGTTTATTTTTCAACATCTTTATTGGAGTATAATTGCTCTACAACTGTGCATTAGCTTCTGCTATATAACAAAGTGAATCAGCCATATGTATACATATATCCCCATATCCTCTCCCTCTTCATCTTCCACCCACCTTCCCTATCCCACCCCTCTAGGTGTTCACAAGGCACAGACCTGATCTCCCTGTGCTATGCAGCTGCTTCCCACCAGCCATCCATATTACATTTGGTAGTGTATATATGTCCATGCCACTCTCTCACCTCATCCCAGCCCACCCCTCCCCCTCACTGTGTCCTCAAGTCTACTCTCCACGTCTGCATCTTTATTCCTGTCGTGCCCTTAGGTTCTTCAGGACCATTTTTTTTTTTTTTTAGATTCCATATATATGTGTTAGCATATGGTATTTGTTTTACTCTTTCTGACTTACTTTACTCTGTATGACAGACTCTATGCCCATCCACCTCACTACAAATAACTCAATTTCATTTCTTTTTATGGCTGACTAATATTCCATTGTATATATGTGTCACACCTGCCTTATCCATTCATCTGTCGATGGACACATAGGTTGCTTCCACGTCCTGGCTATTGTAAATAGAGCTGCAATGAACATTGTGATACATGACTCTTTTTGAATTATGGTTTTCTCAGAGTATATGCCTGGTAGTGGGATTGCTGGGTCATATGGTAGTTATATTTTTAGTTTTTAAAGGAACTTCCCTATGGTTCTCCATAGTGACTGTTCTCACCAACAGTGCAAGAGGGTTCCCTTTTCTCCACACGCTCTCCAGCATTTGTTGTTTGTAGATATTTTGATGATGGCCATTCTGACCAGTTTGAGGTGACACCTCATTGTAGTTTTGATTTGCATTTCTCTAATGATTAGTGATGTTGAGTTTGTGTTTGTTGGCAATCCGTACAACTTCTTTGGAGAAATTTCTATTTAGGTCTTCTGCCCATTTTTGGATTTGGTTGTTTGTTTTTTTGATATTGAGCTGCATGAGCTGCTTGTATATTTTGGAGATTAATCCTTTGTCAGTTGCTTCATTTGCAAACATTTTCTCCCATTCTGAAGGTTATCTTTTCATCTTGTTTATAGTTTCCTTTGAGGTGCAGAAACTTTCAAATTTCATTAGGTCCCATTTGTTTATTTTTGTTTTTATTTCCATTTCTCTTGGAGGTGGGTCAGAAAGGATCTTGCTGTGGTTTATGTCATATAGGTTGTTGTGCCAATGTTTTGCTCTAAGAGTTTTATAGTGTCTGGCCCTACATTTATGTATGTAATCCATTTTGAGTTTATTTTTGTGTATCGTGTTAGGAAGTGTTCTAATTTCATTCTTTTACATGTAGGTGTCCAGTTTTCCCACCACCACTTATCAAAGATGCTGTCTTTTCTCCATTGTATATTCTTGCCTCCTTTATCAAAGATAAGGTGACCATATGTGTGTGGGTTTATCTCTAGCCTTTCTATCCTGTTCCATTGATCTATATTTCTGTGTTTGTGCCATTACCATACTGTCTTGATTACTGTAGTTTTGTAGTATAGTCTGAAGTCATGGAGCCTGATTCCTCTAGCTTCATTTTTCTTTCTCAAGATTGCTTTGGCTATTGTGGATCTTTTTTGTTTCCATACAAATTGTGAATTTTTTTGTTCTAGTTCTGTGAAAAATGTCATTGGTAGTTTTGTAGGTATTGCATTGAATCTGTGGACTGTTTTGTATAGCATAGTCATTTTCACAATGTTGATTCTTCCAATCCAAGAACATGGTATATCTCTCCATCTGTTTGTACCATCTTTGATTTTTCTCACCAGTGTCTTATAGTTTTCTGCGTACAGGTCTTTTGTCTCCTTAGGTAAGTTTATTCCTAGGTATTTTATTGTTTTTGTTACAATGGTAAATGGGAGTGTGTCCCTCATTTCTCATTCAGATTTTTCATCATTAGTGTATAGGAATGCAAGAGATTTCTGTGCATTAATTTTATATCCTACTACTTTACCAAATTCATTGTTTAGCTCTTGTAGTTTTCTGGTAGCATCTTAGGATTCTTTATGTATAATATCATGTCATCTACAAACAGTGACAGGTTTAATTCTTCTTTTCTGATTTGGATTCCTTTTATTTCTTTTCTTCTCTGTTTCCTATGGCTAAGACTTTCAAAACTCTGTTGAATAATAGTGGTGAGAGTGGGCAACCTTGTCTTGTTCTGATCTTAGTGGAAGTGCTTTCAGGTTATCACCATTGAGAACAATGTTGGCTGTGGGTTTTTCATATATGGCCTTTATTATGTTGAGGCAAGTTCCCTCTATGCCTACTTTCTGGAGGATTTTTATCATAAATAAGTGTTGAATTTTGGCCAAAGTTTTTTCTGCATCTATTGAGATGATCACACAGTTTATCTCTTTCAGTTTGTTAATATGGTTTATCACACTGATTGATTTGGAGTATTGTTTTTATAATATTTGGTTTTGACCCTGGTTCCTTACACAGTGTTTCTAAATCCCTTGGGATTTCCTGGTGATGGCAGTGTCTTTTATTCTAATGAGATGACTTTCATTGGGCTCCTGAATGGGAGCTAGTTACTAGAGAGACCAAGCCATAATTAGAAGCTTAGAATTGTCAGCCCCATCTTTCATTCTCCAGAGAGGACAGAGGGACTGAAAATGGAGTTAATGATCAAGCATGCCTATGCAATGAAGCTCCATAAAAATTTCAAAAGTATGGGGTTTAGAAAGCTTTCATGTTGGTGAATGCATGTTGGTGTTGGGGGACTGGCAGACCAGGAAATAACATGGAAGCTTCACACCCCTTCCCACGTAAACTGTCCTCTTCCATCTGGATGTTCATCTGTATCTTTATCATGTCCTTTGACAGTAAACTGGTAAACGGTAAGTAAACTCTTTTCCTGAGTTCTATAAGTCACTCTAGCAAATTAATTGAACCCAAGGAAGTGTTCATGGGAACCTCCAACTTATAGCTGATTGGTTAGAACAGGTGGCAACCTGGACTTGCAATTAGTGTCTGAAGTCGGGAAGAAGGAGTAGTCTTGTTGAACTGAGCCCTTAACCTGTGAGATTATGCTCTTCACACTCTCAGCATTAGCATCACTTGAGAACTTGTTGTATTACTAAGATGATAAATTATCAAGTAAGGCAACGGATGAGAAAAGCAAACTTTTAGAAATTAAGAGTTACATTTTAAATGAGTCAGCAACAATCTTTGAAGTTCAGATGTCTTAAAACACTTGTTTGGTAATAAACCAGAAGTATACATCTTTACACACATTTTCAGACTGAATAGCAGAATAAGCTTGTGGTTCTTTCACAGAATTAGCTTCTTAATCCAGAATAATATCTGCTTTTCTGAAGCTTTAGGAGCAAAGAAACATGATTTTTCACAAGTATCCAGAATAAGCACTGGAATTCACCTGGTTAGCACTGACCAAAAAAGAGTAGACTGGAGAAGCTTAAAACTTAAAATATGAGAAAAGGAAACAGTGAAAAAGGTGTTTTAACAAGTAGAATACGGGAGAAAGGATGTTCTGCCTCAGCAGGGCATGCATGCCATTCAAATTCACCTGGGGAGAAAAGTGAAGTTCAGGGCTAAGGGTGTGGCCTTGGGGTCAGCCCGGTTTGGGACAAAGCCCCACCCAGCCACTTGCTAGCTGTGACTTTAAGGAAGCCATTTAACCCTTTCAACTTGTTTGCTAATGTGTCAGATAGGAGGAGGATATCTATTCCTCAGAGTGTTTATAACGTGTGTAGCGTGGCATTCGACATGTGAGCCCTCAGTACCAGTCGGTTCTGTTGTTTACTGTGTTTACGCTGATTCCCTGGAGCTTCAGGCTGTATAGCTACTGCACTTCTCTTCCCTTCCCTTCACCCTGCATCATCCCCACCAGACTCAATTTACTCTGGTGGAACTTTGACTCTAATGGATAAAAACTCAAAATTTCCCCATTTCCTCTCTCTTCCATCACAACTTTTCTGAGCAGCTTTTAATAAGCAACTCAAATCTGGCCCTCACTTTTCTATATGACTTTATTTTCCACCACTCCTCAGAGTGTTCTTTCCATGTCAGAAAGTATAATGATCTTACTGTGACTTCCAACACTTCATTCTCACTTACTTCCTGCTGTGCAAACCTTGCCCATCCTTAAGGATCAGCGCCAGTTTCAGCCTCTTCAGACTATCTCGGTTACTGCCATCCTTAGCCACTTGACATTTCTTAGGCACCTCCATGTGCCTGACTATGTGTAAGGTACCAGGGAAGCTAAAATGGGACATGGTCCCCACCTGCTGGTGATTCACACAGCCTCATGTGGGAGACAGGCAGGTAAGTGAGAAAGAGCTTCAGGTGCTGTGAGGGTTACCCTTCCCCTGGTTTCTTATTTGGCATTCTCCCAAGGATTGAATTATACTTTGTTTTCTTTGAACTTTAGTGGCTGAGTCTCATATCCCCAATAAGCTGTAGGCATAGGACTGAGTACACAATGAGCACTTTTGAACATATGCTGGCTTGACCTTTAACCTTGAGGTGCACAGGTAAAAGGAAGCATGGTTGTTTGGCCTGTTGTAATAGGCCTTGTAAACTTCAAAAGATAAATTTAAAAAAAAAATGATGATAATGTTAAGCTCCTGGACATCACCATAACCTCTTGTTGACTCACATGGTTTCTAGGCTTGTAGAATTTATGGAATGGTGCATTTTTTAGTTGGGAAGTTCTAAAATGAAAATAAAGACTCTTCCTTTGAATTGAATAAGTTAACTTTATGGAAAAGAAAAGAAACATAGAATTTTCAGGTCCACTCAATATCTATAGAATCAGAATCTGGGGTGGGGCCCAGAAATCTGTGTTTAACAATCTCTCCAGATGATTTTTGTACATGTTGGAACCTGAGAAGCCCTACCTTAGGTAAGAGCATCTAGACATATTGTTCTAAACAATTTATAGGCTGGCGACTCCAACATTTCATATCTTCAGCCCCATCTGCTCACTTGATGTCTTCAGTTTAGAACATTTAACTTCCTAGTTAAAATTATAATTAGGATGACCTACAGGCTCCTCAAAATTATCCTGTCCAAAATTAGTTTCTGGACTCTTCCCTCAGCCTCCCAATCAGCTACTCTCACAATGCTCCCAAGTCAAATTTGTTGGTCTTCTTCCCCCTCAGGCCAAACCTTTTGGATTGATTATTGATTCACTCTTTTTCTGATACCATACAGCAAATCTATCAGCCAGTCTTCTGAGAAATACTTTCAAAATATATCTTGCCATTTAAACCATTACCATACTCTCCAATCTGTGAAGGAATAAAAGCACTGGACAATTAAGGAGATGATTAATTAAGGCCAACAAAATAAGGGGAATGTTCATTAGTGAGGAATATATCAAAGGAAAGAAAGGAGCTTGGGATTGTACAGAGGTGGTTAACAAGGGAGCTTTTGTTCAGTGCTTTGGGAGTTATGAGAAAGGCTTATGTGGGGCAGGGTAATCCTTTGCGGTTATCTATTTCCAAAAACAAAAACAAATAGGACTTCTTAACTGTTAGTACCTTTTAGGAGCACAAGTCTCAGATAAATTTTAAAATTTTCAAATCCATCATCATCTCTCTTTCAGGTTATTGCAGTAGTACAGATATTAACTCCATAATTTATTCTTTCTCCTCACTTTATTTATTATATATATATATACACAGAAGCCAGAGTGATTGTTTGAAAACATAAGGAAACCATATTATTCTTCTCTTTACAATCCTCTAATGGCTTTCAAACTTCTCACCTACCCTAAAAGATTGCCTATTGCCAACCAGCCTTGACCTGACCTCCTAGTACTTTCTCCCTCAGTGATTATGCTTAACCATACAGAATTCTTCAGTTTTCTTTAAGGTCTCAAACACCTTACAATGAAGAATCTTTTCAAACACTTTACAATGAAGAATATTTTCCTTTTGTGTTTTATTTCCGGGAAAGTTTTAATCTACATAGCTGACCCACTTATTTTCTTAAGGTCTCTGCTCACATATCATCTTATTATATAGGTTGTCCTTAACCACCCTATAAATGAGCACCACTATATCCTCTACTCCCTGTACTGTCTATTTTCATATTCTCCTTTATACACCTTGTAGTACTTACATATATTATATAATAATATATTATATATAAATATATAATTGTATATTATATACAATATATAATAATATATATACTATACTATATTTATATTATATTTATATATTATATATACAATATACATAATATATTATGTATAATTTTAATATATTAATATATACTTATATATAATATATTTCATATTAATATACATACATTTTATATATTAAAATATACTAATATATTAATATGCAATATATGTTCATTAATATATTAATATATATCATATATCATATAACATATTACATATGTTATATATAATGCATTAATATGTAATATTTAATACATATAATACAAATTATATATAATTTAATATAATGTATATTATATGTTATATGTACATTATATATAATGTATATATAATAAACATTATATACATTAAAATAAAAATTAAAATAAAATATATATATTTAATATTATATAAATAATTTTTATATATTCTACCTTAGTATTTGATATATAATGATAAATAAATATATATGAATATATAAAACACAAATAGGACTTCTTAACTGGTACTCTTTTTTTTTTTGGCAGTACGTGGGCCTCTCACTGCTGTGGCCTCTCCCGTTGCGGAGCACAGGCTCAGGACACACAGGCTCAGTGGCCATGGCTCACAGGCCCAGCTGCTCCACAGCATGTGGGATCCTCCCGGACTGGGGCACGAACCCACATCCCTGCATCGGCAGGCGGACTCTCAACCACTGCACCACCAAGGAAGCCCTTAACTGCTACTTTTTAGGAGCACAGGTCACAGATAAAAGTCAACATTTTCAAATCCATCATCATCTCTCTATCAGGTTATAACTCTAGCATAGATATTGATATAATAAATACTATATAATATTATATTATTATAAGTATATTAATAATAATAGTGTAATAATATATTGTATAATGTTAATATTCTTATATTAACATTATATTATATATAATATGAAATAATATGTGTTATATATTTTAATATTTAATATTTACATAATATATATAAAGATATAATATAAAACATATCAAGGTATTTAACAATATTATTTTATATAATATAATATATAAATATATAATATATAGAACATATTCTATATATACTTTATATATTATATATGTAATATACATTATATAAAATAAAATATATAATATATATTAGAACATATAAGTTATACTGTATATACTATATATTATATTAATATTATTATATTATATTATATATATTATACAATATCTAATGTAACATAAAAAATATATATGTATATATTATATTTGGGAGGAGGAGTTATCTATTTCTTGATCCCCTTCCTAATTTAACATCATTTCCTGAAGGCAGGAACCTTTGTTTTTTCATTACTTATCTCTAGAACATTGAATAATGCTTATCATATAGAAAAAGCTCAATAGTTATTTATTAAATAAATTAAATGAAGGAAGAATAGCTTATGTGAATTGACTAGTAAATTAGGTTAAGGCAGAAAAAAATCTATGATAATGTTAATCTTAGGAAAAAAGAAGTAGAAGTGGCAGGAAAAACTGAAAAGCAATTCTATGCTCACAACTATTTATATACAAATATATGGATTATATATGATAAAAAACATAATTGAAAACTAGAGTAGAAATAAAAGTATAATTTAGCTTTAATCTAAACCTTTACTGTTAGCATTCCATATTCTGTGATTATTGATTTATATACAGCAAACATGAAAAGAGAAAATAGCTGAAGAGCAATAATGAGAAGAGTATAGAAAAATACACACAGACACACATGAAGAAGTTAAACATATTTCAGTGTCAATAATGGAACATATGTACACCTACTATATGCCAGTTTTTCCTTCAGAGAAATAAAAGTCTACTGGAAATGAGAATAAAAAGAATAATCAGAAAGTATGGAAATAGAAACAAAGAAAACAATAGCAATGATCAATAAAACTAAATGCTGGTTCTTTGAGAAGATAAACAAAATAGATAAACCTTTAGCCAGACTCATCAAGAAAAAGACAGAGAGGACTCAAATCAATAAAATTAGAAATGAAAAAGGAAAAGTTACAATCGACACCACAGAAATACAAAGCATCAGAAGAGACCCCTACAAACAACTCTCTGCCAATAAAATGGACAATCTGGAAGAAATGAATAAATTCTTAGAAAGGTATAACCTTCCAAGACTGAACCAGGAAGAAATAGAAAATATGAACAGACTAGTCACAAGTAATGAAATTGAAACAGTGATTAAAAGTTTTCCAACAAACAAAAGTCCAAGAACAGATGGCTTAATTGGTGAATTCATCAAAAATTTAGAGAAGAGCTAACACCCATCCTTCTCAAACTCTTCCAAGAAATTGTGGAGGAAGGGACACTCCCAAACTCCTTCTATGAGGCCACCATCACCCTGATACCAAAACCAGACAAAGATACTACAAAAAAAGAAAATTACAGACCAATATCACTGATGAATATAGATGCAAAAATCCTCAACAAAATACTAGCAAACAGAATCCAACAACACATTAAAAGGATCATACACCATAATCAAGAGGGATTTATCCCAGGGATGCAAGGATTCTTCAATATATGCAAATCAGTCAATGTGATGCACCATGTTAAAAAACTGAAGAATAAAAACCATATGATCATCTCAATAGATGCAGAAAAAACTTTTGACAAAATTCAACACCCATTTATGATAAAACTCTCCAGAATGTGGTCACAGAGGGAACCTACCTCAGCATAATAAGGCCATATATGACAAACCCACAGAAAACATTCTCAATTGTGAAAAACTGAAAACATTTCCTCTAAGATCAAGAATAAGACAAGGATGTCCACTCTTGCCACTATTGTTCAACATAGTTGTGGAAGTCCTAACTGCAACAATCAGAGAAGAAAAATAAATAAAAGGAATCCAAATTGGAAAAGAAGAACCAAAACTGTCACTGTTTGTAGATGACATGATACTATACATAGAAAATCCTAAAGATACCACCAGAAAACTACTAGAGCTAATCAATGAATTTGATAAAGTTGCAGGATACAAAATTAATACACAGAAATCTCTTGCATACCAATACACTAACAACAAAAGATCAGAAAGAGAAATTAAGGAAATAATTCCATTCACCATTGTAACAAAAAGAATAAAATGCCTAGGAGTAAACCTACCTAAGGAGGTAAAAGATCTGTACTCTGAAAATTATAAGAGACTGATGAAAGAAATCAAAGATGACACAAACAGATGGAGAGATATACCATGTTCTTGGATTGGAAGAATCAATATTGTGAAAATGACTATATTACCTAAAGCAATCTACAGATTCAATGCAATCCCTATCAAATTACCAGTGACATTTTTTTACAGAAATTGAATAAAAAATCTTAAAATTTGTATAGAGACACAAAAGACCCTAAATAGCAAAAGCAGTCTTGAGAGAAAAAAACAGAACTGTAGGAATCAAATTAACTGACTTCAGACTATACTACAAAGCTACAGTAATCAAGACAACATGGTACTGGCACAAAAACAGAAATATAGATCAATGGAACAGGATAGAAAGCCCAGAGATAAACCCACACACATATGGTCAACTAACCTATGGCAAAGGAGGGAAGGATATACAATGGAGAAAAGACAGTCTCTTCAATAAGTGGTGCTGGGAAAACTGGAAAGCTACATGTAAAAGTATGAAATTAGAACACTCATTAACACCATACACAAAAATAAACCCAAAATGGATTACAGACCTAAATGTAAGACTGGACACTACAAAACTCTTAGAGGAAAATATAGAAAGAACACTCTTTGACATAAATCACAGCAAGATGTTCTTTGACCCACCTCCTAGAGAAGTGGAAATAAGAACAAAAATAAACAAATGGGACCTAATGAAACTTAAAAACTCTTACACAGCAAAGGAAACCATAAACAAGATGAAAAGATGATGGGAGAAAATGAAAACAAAGCAACTGACAAGGGACTAATCTCCAAAATATACAAGCAGCTCATGCAGCTCAATATCAAAAAAACAAATACCCCAATCTAAAAACGGGCAGAAGACCTAAACAGCCGTTTCTCCAAAGAAGACACACAGATGGCCAAAAAGCTGCTCAACATCACTAATTATTAGAAAAATGCAAATCTAACCTACACACCAGTTAGAATGGGCATCATGAGAAAATCTGCAAACAACAAATGCTGGACAGGGTGTGGAGAAAAGTTAACCCTCTTGCACTGTTGGTGGGAATATAAATTAATACAGCCACTATGGAGAACCATATGGAGGTTCCTTAAAAGTCTGCAAATAGAATTACCATATGACCCAGCAATCCCACTACTGGACATATACCCAGAGAAAACCATAATTCAAGAAGTCGCATGCACCCCAATGTTCATTGCAACACAATTTACAATAGCCAGGTCATGGAAGCCACCTAAATGCCCATCAACAGATGAATGGATAAAGAAGATGTGGTACATATACACAATGGAATATTACTCAGCCATAGAGAGGAACGAAATTGGGTCATCTGTAGAGACATGGATGGATCTAGAGACTGTCATACAGAGTGAAGTAAGTCAGAAAGAGAAAAACAAATATCATATATTAATGCATATAGGTGGAACCTCGAAAAATGGCACAGATGAACTGGTTTGCAGAGAAGAAATAGAGACACAAATGTAGAGAAAAAATGTATGGACACCAAGGGGGAAAGTGGCAGTGGGGTTGGTGGTGGTGGGATGAATTGGGTGATTGGGATTGACATATATACACTAATATGTATAAAATTGCTAACTAGTAAGCACCTGCTGTATAAAAAGTAAATAAAGTAAAATTCAAAATTTCAAAAAAAAATTATGAAAAGTAACTATCCTAAGTGCCATTTGAAATTCATGATATATAAAGACATGTAACCAAAGAGCTTGGCTTTATTAGATTACTTTTAAGTTTCCAAGCTGAAATAAATTACATATCAAAGCACTCAAAGTGTATATCTGTTTCTAATGTCTTACATGGCAGAGATTATTAAATTTTTAAAAATTTTAGGTAAATATAATAGTTTTCAATCATATTTGAGGAAGCATAGAGAATAAAAGGTTTGTTGAAAGATTGGCAAATTCTGAACTGCACTTTAAATAGAAGGATTATCAACTTTTAGAAACAAAAATATTACTGGAAATGAACATATTTTTTACTGAGAATAACATTTGCAATAATCCATTTTTTCTTTGTAGTTATTAGACTGATAGCCTGGGGACACCTGCTGTACACACACACACAGACACACAAACATACACACACACTCACACACTTATTCATTATAATTAACCCCTGTACTCTGAATAACCTAGAAAAGTGAGAAGGAATCTTACCTCTTTACTAGACAAAATTATAGAAACTTGAGTCATGCCAAGGATAAAACAAATACATAATATTCTATCAAGGTAATGGATGGATTCTGTACCTAAAGAGTATTGATTTAATATCAGATTGATTAAGTCTTAGAACATATACCACTGGATTTTATATTTATCAATTTTCTACTTTATACATTAAAAATCAATGTCACTTATAGCTTTAAACAAACAAAAATGTAGCTAAAATAATATACAATATACACTTAAGCAGCATGCTGATGACATAAAGTGAACAAATACTTGCCATTGTGATAAGATAGATTCAAGTTTTAAATTTATATCAGTCTGAGACAAATGACATAATTTTATCTTCTGGTTTTATTGAGATATAATTGACATACTGCACTGTATAATTTTAAGGTGTAGAGCATAATGCTTTGATTTATATACAAAATAAAATTATTACCACATTAAATTTACTAAACAGTCATCATCTCATATTGTACAAAATTAAAGAAATAGAAAAAAATATGTGATGAGAATTCTTAGGATTTACCCTATTAACTACTTTCATAGATAACATAGAGCAGTGTTTGTTATATTCATCATGTTGTACATTACATTCCTAGTACTTATAACTGGACATTTGTACATTTTGACTATCTTCATCCAGTTCTCTCTCCTCTCACCCCCAATTTGTTAATGTGGTGTATCACATTGATTGATTTGTGGATATTGAACCATATTTTCATCTTTGAATAAATCCCACTTTATCATGTTATATGATATCTTTAATGACTCATTGAATTCAGTTTGCTTATACTTTGTTGAGGATTTTTGCATGTTTGTTCATCAGTAACCCTGGCCTGTAATTTTCCTTTTTGTGTTGTATCTTTTCCTACTTCTAGTATGAGGGTCATGCTGACTGTGTAGAATGAGTTTGGAAACATTCCTTACTCTGTAGTTATTTGGAATAGTCTGAGAAATATAGGTGTTAACTTTTCTTTAAATATTTGGTAGAACTCACCTGTGAAGTCATCTGATTCTGGACTCTTGTTTCTTGTGAATTTGTTTTTATTACTGATTCAATTTTTTTACTGGTAATTTGTATGTTCATATTTTTTATTCTTCCTGACTCAATCTGTAAGATTATATGTTTCTAAGAATCTGTCCAATTCTTCTAGATTGTCCATTTTATTGGCATATAATTGTTTTAGGCAATCTCTTATTATCCTTTATATTACTGTGGTGTCAACTGTAAATTTTTTCATGTCTGATTTTATTTATTTGGAACCTCTCTCTCTCTCTTCTTTTTTTGACGCATACTACTAAATGTTTGTCAATTTTGGTATCTCTTAAAAAAACAGCTCTTTGTTTCATTGATTTTTTTAAATTAGTTTTTGGTCTCTCTTAAATTTATTTCTGTTGTGATGTTCATTATTTATTTTCTTCTACTAACATTGGGTTTTGTTTGCTCTTCCTTTTCTATATCCTTTAGGTGTAAGGTTGGTTGTTTATTTGAGATTTTTCTTATTTCCTCAGGTAGGCTTGTATTGCTATAAACTTCCCTCTTAGAACTGCTTTGCCTCCCTTCCATAGATTACTGGGTTACTGTGTATTTGATTTTACAGTGTCCCATTTGTTTTTTAGTAGCACGTTGTTTAGCCCCCATGTGTTTGTATTTTTTGCAATTATTTTCTTGTATTTGATTTCTAGTCTCATACTATTGTGGTTCAGAATGATGCTTGATATGTTTTCAGTATTATTAAATTTACCAAGACTTGTTTTGTAGCCTAGCATGTGATCTATCCTGGAGAATGTTCCATGTGCACTTGAAAAGGAATGTGTATTCTGCTGCTTTTGGTCGAAATGTTCTGTATATGTCTATTAAGTCCATCCTATCTAAAATGTTGTTTAAAGCCTGTGTTTCCTTATGGATTTTTCATCTTGGTGATCTGTTCAGTGATGTAAGTGGGGTATGTGATATCACTTTTTATATACATAATATAAATTATGGTTTAGAACTATTTATTTTCTACAGTTCTGTTGCAAAAATCCAGCATGTTTTAAGACACTACTAGATGAATAGTAGCTAAAGCTTCAAGGTATCTTCATTTTCTTTTTGACTCTTTCCAATCTCCTTTGACATATAGCATAATATTTTATACAGAACAGGTATTCTGTAATATTAATGGTACTTAATTTAAGACAAATATTACATTAAAAGATTTATATCACCCAGATAAAAACAACATAAGTGTCTGCTAATGTCCAAGATAGGTAAGCACTAGGATGCTAAATTTAATAATGATGATATTAAAGTGTATGCAAAAAATGACTGAACATTGTGGAACTTTTGAAAACTATGTATTTTGAAAAATCATAGAAGGAAGTAGGAAACCTTAGACTAGAAATATATTTTGTGGAAGGATTGGTATAAATATTCAAAAAAATATCTTGTCATATGGGAGATCAGATTTATTCCATTTACTTTCAAATGGCAAAATTAGAGTCATGTCTAACTTCAGACCATTAGAGTGACCCTAAACAGATTGTCTGCTCTTTATGGAGGAAGTGTCACATCAGTGAGAAAATTCAAAAGTAGACACAATTATTTTCTGTCATTGTGGAGAAGCTATTTTATAAGGTTGGAGACTGTGCTAGGTAACATGCAAAATTAATTTTAGTTCTATTATCTTATAATTATATTATTCTAAATTGTTAAGAAATGGGAGTACTAAGACACTGAGGCGAGAGACTCTTGAAGTTGTTTTCATCTTAGCAACTTCTACAGTGTATCATTTTTAATCTTGGTATTTTCACCTCTAACATAATTAACCCTGCTATTCTAATTATACCACTTATCTTTTATTTCCTTTACAGCACTGAGGAACCTAGAAAAGTGGAAAGGGATATCTTTACTCATGTTCTTGGGAAAAGATTATAGAAGTTTGAATCATGTCAGTGATATAATAAGAAAAATTTTAGTAATAATATATGTGTAGCACATTTTAAATTTTGAAATGCTTTCACTTAAAAAAAAACATATATTGCAGTGTTAATACTGCTTTGCAGATTACTAACTTCACATATTAATTGTTCCTGGATTCATTTTTTACCTTTTTTTCTTTGCATAATGAACTATAATATATGCTCTCAGAGGGGCTAAAATCCTCCCACACTTTCTTTGATGGGAATAGATGAGAAAAACTGCTAATTTGCTTTGAAGTTAATTTTTGTTTCACCCCTAGGTTCTAAAGCAAACTGCTAAGATATTTTGAAGATTTTCCAGGTTATGCTTTGAATATTTTACAAAGTAACAATTGAAAGTTCAAAATTAAAACATTATAGGAAGGAAAAGATCAGCAGTTTGACTTCAGTGAAACTGCTTAATATCACAATTGGCTGTTTTAAAGATTTTTAATATAATTATTAATCTTTGCAAATAATAATGATTTCAAGATTACCTACCCTCTACTACAGGAAATATATTTATGTAGTAACTAAGTTCCTAGAATTGTTTATTTCTAGTATAGTAGTCATTTGTTATTTACTCAACTACTTTTTAGTGTCTGCTTTATCATTGTAATTGCTTTGGCATTGGGGGTAAAATTATGAAAAATATGTTGGAATAATAGAGCATGAAAAGATCCAAATGCAAAAGAAAGAATCGGACTTTTATAAAACCAGTTTGATTGGGACATGAAATATGGTTTGGAAGTAGGAGTTGGAAGTGAGACTGGTGGGATAAGCAGGGTAAGATTATGAGAAATATAGCAGGCTATAGGTTAGATATAAAAGAGTTTTAATCAGCAATGTAAAATGATTTTCATGTTAGGAAGATCACTGTATAAAATAAATCAAAATTGGAAACGTGCATTGCTATGAAATAAAGAGTTTGATTATCTCAGCTCTATGAAGGAGAAAGTATAGAGAGGTGAGGGAAAAATACATTGATGGGGGGAGTGGTCAACACTGAAAGCAGAGAAAGATTAAGAGGCTAGAGTGGAAATACCAGAGTAAAGGTGATGCATCCTGCGTCAGGGAATTGAGAGAGGTAGTGGAGATAAGCAAATAATTTAGAACAGCACAATTCAATAGAAATATGTTGCAAAGTTTACATAATTTCACATTTTCTTGTGGCTACATTGGAAAAGGAAACAAGTAAAATTAATTTTAATAATAATAACATTATATTTAATCTAAAATATGATCTTTTCACAAGTTATAAATACAAAACAATTCTCAAGAATATTTTATATATATTTTTGTTACTAAGTATTCAAAACACATCTCAATTCAGACACTAAATATTTATCAGAAATACTATATCAATACATAGATTTCATAAAACTTATAGTTAAAAAACATATTCACATATCCTAGCTCTTCAAAACATACTTAAAATTTTCTAATAAATGAAATGAGTATTGTGATATTGTGATTTATAGTAAGAAATATGTATTCAGTATTTGTCCCTGTTTCTGGCATAGAGATTCAATAATGCTTGACATTTCCTAACTGAAAATTAGAGCATGATAAATGTGTCTCTTGTTATGCTAATGAGGTAAATTTTGGATCACAGCTAAGGTAGATGGCTGATATCCTGGAGAACTAACCATGTGATTAGATGCTTGGAACTTTCAGTCTCACCTCCCTGACCTCCATGGAGAGGAGAGGGGCTGTAGGTTGAATTGAAAGCCAATGGCCAATGGTGTAATGAATCAGGCTTATGTAATGAAGCCTCCACAAAACCCTAAAATAATGGGGTTCTGAGAGCTTCCGTGTTGGTGAACACATGGAGAGTCAGGAGAATAGCAGTCTAAGAGAGGATGGATGCTCCACACCCCTTCCCCATACTGTGTCTGTTCATATTGTGCTCTTTTCATCTGGCTATAAATGAGTTATATCCTTTTATAATAAACTGGTAATCTAGTAAGTAAATGTTTTTCTGATCTCTGTAAGCTGTTCTAGCAAATTACTCAAATCCCAGGAGGAGGTCCAGGGAACCTTCATTCTATAGCTCATAGGTCAGAAGCACAAGTGACAATCTGGACTTGTTACTGGCATCTGAATTGGGGTAGGGGAAGTTGGGGGGTGGTGAAGGTAAGTCTTGTAAGAATGAGCCCTTGACCTGTGGGATCTGATGTAGTCTCCAGATAGTGTCAGAATTGAGTTGAATTGTTGGACAGAGTTAAAAAACAAAATTGAGTAAATTTTAAAGATCTTTTTGGTTTTATTCAATGATCCATGAATCAAGAAACATCAAATGTAGCAGATACAAAGGTACTCTGAGGAGCTGTACAAAGTGAAAGACTTTTATAAGCAGAAGGGAGTGGGAACAAGGGAGTATATGAAAAACAAGAAAGCAAGTTTGTTATTGCAAGGTTCTTTGCTTTAGGGCATAGGAGGGATCTATCAGTCAGGTTACTGAACTAGTGGTGATCAGGAAATTCCTGATTGATTGGTTTATGATTCTATTACTGGGAGAGCTGAAACTACATTGTTTTGGTTTGATGATGTGGGGCTTAGCATAAGCAACTGCATTTTGGGTCTTTGTCTTGTTTTTAACAACACCTAACTGCTGTAGGGAAAATTGCTAGTGGTATGGGGAAAACCCTCCTGACACGATGAAATTGAGTGACCAGAACTTTTAAGCATCCATTTAAACATTTAAATTTAAATGAAGAAAAAATATATAAAATTTAAAATTCAGTTCTTTAGTTTGCTTTGGCCTCATTTCAGGTGTCAATAGACACAAGCAACTTTTGGCTCTCATATAGTATATTGAAAATTTAGAAGATATATAGAAAGAAAAACTGGGAACACTTGGTGTAGAATTGTATTTCATAGAAAGGGAAATAGCATGGGGAAGTGTGTTCTAGATAGGGCACTTTAGGATGGTAGAATCTTTCAGTAAAGTAGGGAATGCAGCCGGAGGAGCATTTGGGTGAGGTCAAGTGAGACCAGAATTCTATTAAATCAAATATTGAACATCAATTGTGAACCAGGTTTTTCAGTATGTAAGTTTTTAAAAAAAATTTTTATCAGTATAATTGATTTACAATTTTGTGTTCGTTTCAGGTATACAGCAAAATGATTCAGTTATACATATACATATATTCATTCTTTTTCAGATTATTTTCTCATATAGGTTAACATAGTAAATATTTTAATTTCATCTCAAATTAATAGTAGAGTGCACCCAAATTTTCTAGCACATGTCTGAAAATTTGGAATCAATAAAATGTTGTTTAACAAATAAAATAATATAATTGCCACTGCATTGCTCCATTCTAAGACTAACAACTTCCATGCAGTACTATATTTAAAAATGTGAAATTGGTGATTTTTCCTTTTGTTGGCTTCCCAACTGCCTAATCATTCTTTCTACTCCTCATTCTAGAATATTTTCTTTCAGTTTTTTTCCAGAGTTTTATTTCATTAGAATAATAGTTTGTGATTCTAAATACTCAAGGGAATTTAGAAGATTAAAGAATCGTAGTGCTGTTATAGATAAGTTGTATCTTTCATGAATAATTTATGAGAATCCACCTACTTTTTAGGATAGACTTAACAAAATAAACATACTACCAAATCAGTCATCTTAATTTGTAGGAAGATAAAAGTATCTTAAGAAGTTCATGAATCAACTTTTATGAGGGCTTTAGATTTCATTAGTTACAATCACTTTTAATCAATAAAATAAAAAAAACAAAGGTAATTAACGTTCACTGATGATTGTATATGCAGACACTTAAAAAGTTTATAATAGTAAATCTTTGCAACAAATGTATATATTATGACTCCCATTTCCAGCTAAAGAAAGTGAGGCTTAGCTTAAGAGATAGAACCCAGGTCTACATGACATCAAAGTTCATTTAGGGTTTTTTTTTTTTTTTTTTTTTTGCTTGTTGTTTGGTTGGTTGGGTTTCCCCAATAAGCTTTTTATTTTAGAATAGTTTTAGATTTGAAGAAAATTTTCAAAGATAACGCATTTCCATACACATTAGTATACATACTATTTTATATTAGTACAGTATATTTGTCACAATTAATGAACCAATATTGATACATTATTATTAACTAAAGTCCATAGTTTATTAAGATTTTCTTAGTTTTTACCTAATGCCCATTATCCGTTTCAGGATTCCATCCAGGTTATCGTATTATATTTAATCATTGTTAAAGAAAAACCAGAGCTGGGCAGTAGTTAAATGGCCAAAACAGGTTTTATTCAGGAACTATTGCCATAGGAGAAAAGAGACCCCAGTATAGAATTAGACTCGGTTCTAAATGCAGCATGTCAAGTGGGCATTTATAGCCAAGGAGCTAAGTAGGAGTTAGTGGATGAAAGATTCTTAAGAGGAAACATCAAGGAGAAGACGGATTCTGTTAAACAGACCTTACAAAATTTTTGCTAAGGGAAGGCCAGGGTAATCAGATATCACCGTGATGGTTGGTAGAAGATGAGGAATTTGATCAGCTATTGAAGGTGGGGATTCCTTCTAGCTGACTCAAGATTATTTTTCTAACTGAGAGATGGAGGTCCAACAAGGATGGACACCAAGGTTGAGGCTTACAGGGCTTGGAGAAGCCTGACTAGAGTTAGATCAAGGAGAGTGTCTTATTATCATGTTTCCTTAGCCTGCTCTTGGCTAATAGTTTCTCAGGCTTTCCTAGTTTTTGATGACCTTGACAGTTTTAAGAAATACTGATCAGGCTCTTTATAAAATATCCCTAAATTTAGGTTTCTCTGATGTGTTCCTCATGATTAGATCAGGGTTATGTGTTTTTGTAAAATGTCATTTTCATCACAACATATCAAGTATGCACACTATCAACATGACATCACTATCAATGTTGAGCATAATCACTTGGCTTAGGTAGGGTTGGTGAGATTTCTCCACTGTAAAGTTGCTTTTCTTGTCCTTTCCATATTGTAATCTTTGAAAGGAAGTCACTATGCACAGGCCACAATTCAGTAGTTGGAGCTCTACCTCCTTAAGGTGGAGTAACTCCACAAATTATGTGACCTTGTTCTGCATGGGAGATTTCTCTATTCCCTTTATCTACTCAATCATTTAATTATCATGAGTATAGTCTCATGGATGTTAATTCATAGTTTGGCTTATAATCCATTACTACTTTAGTTTTTTGCTCAAATTCTTTCAGTTTTGACCACTGGGAGCTCTTTTAGTTGATTCCAGTGTTCCTTTGACAGACTCACATTATAGTGTGTTTGTGTGTGTGCGTTTGTGTGTGTGTGTGTGTGTTTAGGACTTCCTTACTTACTGGTGCAATAAGCCACTCCAAGTTCTTCTTGTATATTTCTTGCCCCACACCTAGAATCACCCATTTCTCTGAGGAGCTGTGGCTTCTGTCATTCTCCTGTCATTGGAGAATGCTGTTTAAAAAGACACATCTAGGTTCTAGGTGCGCTTATTACTACCACTAGGCCCTCTAAGCCGACAGAGCAAGAGAATATATATGTGTGTACTGACCAGTGTATATACACATATTTATAAATATTTCTACATGGAATAAAAATTTGTGGGTATGTTAGGATAAACATGAGTTCATATTCATGCGTCTAACTCTATTCCAACTCATGGATAATTCCAGCCTGTTCTCTTTACTTATTTCCCACTCTTACAGTGATAAATCCACTCCCACCATCTGCCATTCATTTACTTATTTTTTCAACTCCAGTGCACAGTCGACCCTTGAACAACATGGATGGTGGGGGCACTCCCTCCATGCAGTTGAAAATTTGAGTATAATTATATAGTCGGCCCTCTTTATCCATGGTTCTTCATCCACAGATTGTGTAGTACTGTACTATATATTTATTTTAAAAATCTACATATAAGTGCACTTGCGCAGTTCAAATCCCAATTTTGTTCAGGAGTCAACTGTACTTGTATAGTATTTTCAGAACTGTTAAGCTGTATCCCCACAGGACAAAGGTTTATCAATTTCCAAAATTATTTTGACCATTCTAACAGATGTGTACTGGTATCTCACTGTTGTTTTAACTTGCATTTCCCTGTTGACATATGATGTGAAGCATCTTTTCATATGTTTATTAGTCATCTATGTATCTTCCTTGGTGAGGTTTCTGTTAATATCTTTGGCCCATTTTTTAATCCAATATTTTGTTTGCTTATTGTTGAATTGTAAGTGTTCTTGGCATATTTTGGATAACAGTCCTTTATCAAATATGTCTTCTGCAAATATGCTCTCCTAGCCTGTGCTCTGTGTTTTCTTTCTCTTTATATTGTCTTTTACAGAGCAGAAGTTTTTAATTTTAACAAAGTCCAACTTATCCATCATTTCTTTCATAGACTGTGTTCTTGCTGTTTATCTAAAAAATGATTGCAATACACAAGGTCATCTGGGTATTTCCCTGTGTTACCTTCTACAAGTTTTAAAATTTTGTACTTCACATTTAGGTCATGATCTGTTTTGAGTTACTTTTTATGAAGGGTATAAAGTTTGTGTCCAGATTCATTTTTTTGCATATAGATGTCCAGTTGTTCTACTTTACTCTTCTTGCATGCATGGTTTCTATTAAATGTTCACTGTAATTCTTAACCTTTTTCCTTTATAGGTATTTTCACTTCTGGCTTTTTCAAGATTTCTTTGTGTATATTTGCTTTTCTGCAGTTTTAATATAATATAGCTGTTCTTTTTCTTATTGCTGTTTTTTTCTGGGGTATTTTGTATAGATATTTACCCTGCTTTGTGTTTCCTGAGCTTCCAGTGTCTGTGGTTCTTTGTCTGTTATTAATTTTGGAAAGTTCTCTGATATTGTTACTTAAATCATTTCTTCTGCTTTTTTTCTATTTCTTCTACTTCTGGCATTCCAATTATTCATGTTACACTTTTTGAATTTGTCCTATAGTTCTTGTATGTTCTATTTTTGTTTTCAGTTTTAAATATTTTTTCTCTTTGAGTTTCAGGTTAGGAAGTTTTTCCTGGTCTATTTTTCAGCTCACTGAATTTTTCTTGGCTGTATTCTTTACAACTGTTTCTCCAGTGATATATCTCCCACACCCTGCCCTGAACTCCCACTTCTTTCCTTGTCTGTGGCCTTCCCAATCTATTTCCTTAAAGCCATGTCCTCAGCTGAGTTTTTTTTATTTTTTATTTTTATTTTATTTTTTTGCCCTTAGATGGGACAGCTAGGATAGAGGGGGCTGGATGGGAGAGGAAATGCACTTACATACCCCCAGTTAGGGTAAGGGTGTCACAAAATATTTTCCACTGAAGAGTACAGCTCTTTATAGAGAAGGCTCTGAGTATATTTCACCATGATTACACTTCCCCTTCTCCTGCCAGAGCAATGAGGGGAAATTTATATCAATTTTTCTCTACTAAAACCTGATGGGACTCCAGGAGGAATCCATGAAAGTTTGGGGTTCCTACTAAGATTACATTACCCAATGGATTTCTAAATCTTATGCTGCCTAAACTTAGCCTCTAGCCTCATAAAAATTACCTTTTATGTGTTTCTACCAGTTGATGTCCCCAGTGGCTTCTGCTCCAGGTAAACAGATCTTGGCTGCATCTCTCCAGATTTCAGAGTAGACATTTGTCCTATGACCTCAGTTCTCTGATGAGTCTAAAATAAGTCATTTTTTTTTCAGTTTGTCCAGAGTTTTCTTGTTGTAATTACAGGAGTAACACATTCTAGACTCTTGACATGTTGGAGCTGAAACTAGTAATCCAGTTTGTTCAGTTTTTACTTGCCCTCAGTTTAATTCAGCAGTTTCCTGAGGTTGCTCCCCTTAACATTGTCATTTAGAGTTTCATCCAGCTGTAGGCTTCATATTTTCATATACATTTTCTGTTCAGTGCTTTTACTTTCTCTATAATATTTCTCTCAAAATTCCATATCTATTTCCAAAACGTGCACTCTCCAGAGCTTAGTATCCAATTTCCTTTTATTTTAACCAAGATATGCTGAGAAATCTGACCTTATTCCCAAATTTCTGTTGAAATTTCTTATTTTTTTCTACTTCATATCTCACTGTGTAGAAATGTAATCTTACCACTAACTTAAGCAAATACCTAATTTTTATCAAGTTATCATTTATTAAAGCTAAACTCAATTGGTTCAATAAGTTTACAATCATAAATACACATGTATTTGTTTATATATGTACACATAGATATGACTTTCAAGCAATATAGTGAATATAAGTATTCAAATTTTATTTTTGGTTACACAAATTCTAGTCTCTATACTCTAGAAAATATAAACAGAAATTTATTATGAATTTGCATACATTAGCTAAAAGAGAAGGGGAAATATTTTCTCTTTCAGTGTCTTGAAGGTTAATATGACTATTTACGTCAATTCCCTACCTATAATTTAAGAAATATCTTGTAGTCTTATAGTATCTAAAAGGCATTGTTTGTTACCTACTTAATTTTTTATATAAAATCGTTTAGGATGAATTTTGCTGACCTTAATCCATGAACAGATATAAGCACAATGGCTAATAATTTGCTGCATCTTCGTATTCTACATTCTTCAAATAACTTCCTACATATCGTTAATGTTGGCGACTTCTGTGCCAGTGAGAGATGCTTCCTACCCCTCCTCTCACTAAATATGGTTGTATACTATGTGGGAGTAAGTCACAATTTCAATTTCACAGTTTATGTAAAACACCCTGTGTAGAGAGCTGACTTCACTGACATATTTATTCTAATTCCTTCTTAGTTTGGACATCTCAAGCAGCTGCCCAACTGACTCGCCTTGCTCTCAGTCAAAGTTCAACAAATCTATCTGGAATGCAAATTAATGAGCTCATCAGAATTAAAGCTCTTCATGAGAAAAATTAGAGCACAATTATTTCTTTCTTTTAATCATTGAGGAAAATTTACATTTTATTTTATACTATTTCAGTGTTTCAGATGTATGCAGTTGATGTGTTTCACTGATGATATACACTGGTTTTAAAATGTGTGGCCTCTCAGTTGTACAGAGGGAGCATTATTTTTCTACCTCCAATTTAAAAATAACTAAAAAAAAATTTGCCCTCAAATCGCTATTTGAATTTCAAATTTTAAAATAAATTTATACCGCTATTTTTAATGTATTGATTTACTTTCATAAAAGCCGTTATATGACAACAAATGACTAAGCACAAGTAGGCATCAATACAGTTTCTTAAATAGCCCATATTCTACTAACTTTAAACTTACTTTGGTAAAATCAAAAGCACAAGACCTGCTTTCACTTTCAGTAAAAGAGTATTATCTATTTAAGTACATAGGCATCATTAAAATTAAGCAACAGATGGGCAGCCTATGGAAACATTTTGAGCTCTGGAACCCAGTAAGTCACCCTAGTGCTAGGTTATTGGCAGCGCAATCATGTCAAGAAAGTTAAATCCAACTTGCAGTTAAGCACCAAATGGCTGTTTATTTATAGTTTTACCTGCTTGCGCTGCTGCAACTAATAGGAAGGGTAGAAATCCTGCTTCTTTCATTAGAAACCATGAAAAATCAATTTGCATTTTAATATTGAAAAGTTTGCGTTGCATAATTTAGAATTTAAATGCAAACAATAAATGAATGTTCTGGATAAAGAAGACTAGTATTATTTTCTGACAAAATACTGAAAGAAAGGGCTTGAAATATTATGTGTCCAAATGCCTCATTGTTACAGAAGAGAGAACAGAGCAATAGAGATTAATAATGACTGTCCCAGATTCATTCAATTAGATATAAGCAGAATCTGATACCAAGGTGTCCTGAATCCTTATATATTTTTCCCACTATATCTCATCACCTCCTCATATTAAGCTACATTTTAAGTCAAATCTACCTTGAAATCAGAATAAATTAAAAATTGTCAACTGTTTAAAATTTATATTAAGTGTTTCCAAATGCAAATCTAGAGAATTATTCTGGAGGTCATTTTTTTTTCATTTCTCTTCTACAAATAATAAAAGATTATTAATGCCTTTTGATTTTTCCTTTGATATTAAGCATTTTTTTAATGAATGAGTAGTTACAATAAAAATTACATATGCACAGTTATGCACAGTGTCAAGTGGTTGACTGAAATTTCAAAATTTTTAAGGTAAGACAAATAAAAGGTTGTTGCTTATTACCCTTAAAATAGCTTAAACAATCTGACCTACTGAGACTGTCCAAACTAGTTGGGCAATGGTTGAGGAAAAAAAAAATGCACAGAATTTGAAATGATAATGTTGAATGCAACCTCACTTATTTAGTCTTCTTTAACTGTGCTTACTTAGCATATCCCTAGTTATAATCTTTCAAGTGATACCAAAGGACCATCAACAAAAATCAGTAGAGGATCAACTTTTTAGAAAAAAATAGAGATAGAATCTGGGTCTGTAGATTGCCATACTAGCTGATTTTTTTTTAATTGGTCATTTTGTAACTTTTTCTTTATAGGATTAACAGACAATCCAACTGATAATTATTTCTTCAGTCAATCATCTAAATCTTTCAAAAACATTGTGTAAGGCTTCCCTGGTGGCGCAGTGGTTGAGAGCCCACCTGCCGGTGCAGGGGACACGGGTTCGTGCCCCGGTCCGGGAAGATCCCACATGCCACGGAACAGCTAGGCCTGTGAGCCATGGCCGCTGAGCCTGCGCGTCCGGAGCCTGTGCTCCACAGTGGGAGAGGCCACAACAGTGAGAGGCCCGCGTACCGCAAAAAAACCCCCAAAAAACAACAACAACAAAACATTGTGTAGTGCAAAGGGAGATAGATTTTCTCATCATTTCCTACTCCCACTTTCAGGTACAAACCTCACACTTAACCTGTGCTTCATCAATATTAGAAAGATGCCTTAATACCTGATATAGAGACCGGTGTTATAGTCCTTACCCTGACAATCACAGTCTATGTGATTGAATTATGTAGTTTAAGTTATTTGAATTTCAGATTTATTAACTCTAAACTAATCTCCCAAATATACTTAAAGTCTAATGCCTTAATATTCTATCAGCTTTCATTTCAATTTGTACTCATGAGGAAATTATTCTATTCATCACCAAAACTACATGCCACTTGCAGTATGACGTTTCTAAAATGTGTGGTCAAGATTTTGTCTTTGATTAATGAAACTATCAAATATTGACATTATTTATGAAAATGAAAGGACATTAGGAATGAGTCTTGCAAAAGTTATTGGGGCCTAATAATGCCTAATAATGTAGAACTATTTGATTTTTCTTACCTCTGAGAAATAAGGGATTATTCAGTTTTTAGCTAAATTTTTGACAACTACAAATATCTAGGCAATTTAATCATGGGCACCTGGAAATAAAAGACAAAACATTCCTTTTCTGATTTTAATCACTTAAATTTGGCTATGATGCCTTTATTGTAATTTGGTTGTATGATTTAGTGCCTCAAAATGAATGAAGCATGTGGACTAAACTTTATATTTGGAATCTAAAAAAAATGATACAAATGAATGTATTTACAAAACAGAAATAGAATATCACAGACATAGAAAACAAATTTACGGTTACCAAAGGGCAGGGGATAAATTAGAAGTCTGCAATTAAAATATACACACTACTAACTATATATCAAATAGATAAATAACAAGGACCTACTGTATAGCACAGGAAACTATAATCAATAACATGTAATAACCTATAGTGGAAGAGAATGTAAAAAAAGAATGTATATATATTCTATATATATGTATAACTGAATCACTTTGCTGTACACTTGAAACTAACACAACATTGTAAATTAACTGTACTTCGAAAAAAGCCCCCATAGTTATGACTTGTCAAAAATAAAGACACTTTTTTCTTTGTACCTAATGAAATAGGAGCTGAGATAGGTGAAAACAGTGTTGTATACAAATTTAGTGTAAATAAACACTTTTGTCTTACCCTTCAAAGTTTGAACCACTATCTTATTTATATAATTGGTTAAATGTCATGTGGCTTATGATGTCTAAAATTTACTATTTACATATATGTATTTAATGAAGCTTTTCTTTTATTGGTGTCTGCATTCTAGACTCAGATATATATTCTCACATATCCCCTACTATTCATTTTAAGGTACCTCTTATAATTTAGCTAATGCATTAAGTGAATAGAAATTATTTCCATTATTGTAGTCTGTAGACTATCCACAGAACCTCTGGTCATAAGATAACCTAGTAAGTTGCCATCTTTTGTAATAACTATTACAAGTCTTCTTTGCTCTAAAAACCAAGCAAATATAGTTATCAAAATGGAGGTGAGGATGGGAGTGTTACAATTTATATTAAACAATTTACATTAATATATTAAATAGTACAGGTATTGATTTAACTACCCAAAGGAGTTACTTTTAGACTTTTAAAATATTATTGACAGTCATACTTTCTTCATACTTATCAATGTATAATTTTTCATCACTGATAGTCCCTAAATCATTTCAAAATGTAATTGTCAAGATGAGATTAAGCAAAAATTCTCTTTTAGTTACAGAAGAATAAATTGATATAAGTGAAATAATTATAATGATTTGCAGCTCAAACTGAAGGGAGTAACACAGGCTAATCTACTCTATACTTTTTATAATAGTCATATACTTCCGCTGTGGAATAAAACTAAGGCCATCATTTTTGTTTCACTATCCATGCAGACTTAGAAAGGTATAAAATAAATAATGAAATGGAGGTTTTGTAAAAATACATCAAGCAGTTTCCACAGCAGCCTCAGAATCACATCATAAACAGTATTCCACTTTTTCGGTCTCCCAACTTTTCTCTTGAAAAATATCAGATGTTATAGCATAATTTGTGCCTATTTTTGACTGTACTTATACCATCTTATCAAATAGGCAAAGGTTTAGGAATTTGAATTGAGTAAAGACATTTTCAGTCTCTGGTTACTGCAATTTTTCATGAAATGTTGTTACTTTTAATTTCCAGTGACATGTTACAAGTCATTTGCTGAGCTTGCACATTTGAAGCAGCATCTCATTAGGTAAACTGCCAGTACTAATATTCTGTTTATTTGTTACAAATTTTTGCAAAAGTAGTAGATTGTAACTTATGTTGATTTTTGTGTTTAAAGATTTGGCAGATGAAATAAAATGAATAGGGAAGGTATCAGATATAAAATTTAGTATTTATCCTAAATTCAGGAAGATCTTGAATAGCATGTTGGTGACTTTGAGTGTTTTATTAACTTGTAACAAAATTATGATATTGCACTTCATTTTCTTTCTTTCACAGTATAACTGTGATGTAATTGGAAGTTAAAAATAGTCTTTCTTTGAAATTTAAGTCGATCTGGAAGAAATCAAACATTTTCTGTGTACCCCTACATCCCATTACATTTGCACCATTTCTGTATCTTTTTAGTTAGAAGCTTTGTAGAAAACCCATCTAATTTAAAAAATAGTTGATAATCAACTCTTATTGCAAAATCATTTTTTGTGGTATAGTGGTCATAGGTAGTTCAAATCTTGTCATTTCTTAGAAATGAAATAATGGGAAAAGTAGATAATGGGAAGACTTTCCTGAGTTCTTTTACATATTTTTAATGAATATGTTAGTCTAGTCCTGATGAAATTTTAAATATCTTTATTTTAGTATCCACAAAGGAAAGAGATAGTATTCAACTTATTATTAAAGATTATCATTTTTTGTGTCAAAAATGTAATTCAAAGGTCTATGGAAATTGAAGAAAGCATTCAGTGTTCTTTAAAATGATTGTACTGATGTTTTTTAAAAATTAATTAATTAATTATGAAAGTGCATACTGGTATGAAAGGGATTTACATGTCATCATAATTGAATCAAATCTAGAAAATATTACTTTTCAAGTTTACATTCTATGAAGTAACATTGACTTAGATACATGGCTATGTGTGTCTAACAATATTAGTAGACCTGTGGACTTGCACTAGAAGATCATGTGCTTTAGAACAAATTTTTAATTCTGAACTAAAAAGAAATAATATTTCACTGTTTTCAGTAGATAGAAAGCATTTCAAAAATATTTTAGTTGCATAATTGAAAGACAGTAAAAATGCATTGACCTTATTAAAAAAACAAAAACACAAATATTATTATCTTGAAATTACCTTTAGCTCATCCTATTCTGTTCCTTCTCACAGGAAACCTTCTTTTCAAACAGTTCATATAGCATCCCCTTGCTTTTTTCTTTCTTCTTTTTAATGACTTTATCCTTCCAGTTTTATTGAGATATAATTGACACACATCATTGTTTAAGTTGTGCAGCATAATAATTTGACTTATAAACATCATAAAATATTATCACAATAAGTTTAGTGCACATCCATATCTCTGTAAATACAAAAGTAAAGAAATAGAAAAAATAACTTTTCCTTGTAATGAGAGCTGTTAGGATTTACTCTCTTAACAACTTTCACATGTAACATGCAGCAGTGTTAATTATGTTTACCATGTGCATTGCATCCCTAGTACTTATTTATCATATAACTGGAAGCTTGTACCTTTTTACTGCCTTCATTCAATTCTCCCTTGCCCCACCACCAACCTCTGGTAACCACAGATCTTATCTCTTTTCTTATGAGTTTGTGTTTTTTGAAGTATAATTGACCTGCAACACTATGTTAGTTTCTGTTACACAACATAGTGATTTTTATACATTTCAACATAATCACCATGATAAGTCTAGATATGATACATCACCATATAAAGATATTTTATAGTTATTGACTATATAATTCACACTATACATTTCATACTCATAACACATTTATTCCGCAGCTGGAAGTTTGTACTCTTAATCTCCTTCACCTATTTCTTTTTTACCCCTACCCCCTTCCACTGTGGCAACGATCTGTTTGTTCTCTATATGTATAACTCTGTTTCTGTTTGTTATGTTTTTTCATTTTTTTAATATTCTACATACAAGTGAAATCATACAGTATTTTTCTTTCTCTGTCTGACTTATTCCACTTAGCAAATGATAGAATTTCATTCTTTTTTATGTCTGAGTAATATTGTGTGTGTGTGTGTGTGTGTGTGTGTGTGTGTGTGTGTGTGTGTGTATCACATCTTCTTCATCCATTCATCTTTACATGGACACTTACATTATTTCTGTATCTTGGCTATTGTAAATGATGTTGCAATGAACATAGGGTCCCCTACATTTTCTAATTTTTTTTATTTGAATAAATACTCAGAAGTGGAATTGCTGGATCATATGTAGTTGTATTATTATTTTTTAAAGAAATCTCCATACTGTTTTCAATAGTGGCTGAACCAATTTACATTCCCACCAACAGTGCAGATGGTTCCTTTTTCTCCATACCCTCACCAACACTTGCAACCATTTTGATAAAAGCTATTCTGATAGATGTGTGGTGATAGCTTTGACTTTGTATTTCCCTGACAGTTAATGATGTTGAGCATCTTTTCATGTCCCTGTTGGCCATTTATACAGCTTCTTTGGAAAATGTCTGTTCAGATCCTCTATCCATTTTTAATTGGGTTGTTTGTTTTTTTGATGTTGAGTTGCATGAGTTCATTCTATATTTAGATATTAACCCCTTATCAGATATATCCCTTGCAAAAATCTTCTCCATTTCAATAGGCAGCATTTTTCTTTTGTACATAGGTTCCTTCTATGTACAAAATCATTTTAGTTTTATGTAGTCCCATTTATTTATTTTTGCTCTAGTTTTCCTTGCCTGATATGACATTTCCCCAAAAAAATTACTAAGACTGATATCAAAGAGTTTACTGCCTATGTTTTCTTCTAGAAGTTTTATGGTTTTAGGTCTTACATTTAAGTCTTTAATCCATTTTGAGCTTATTTTTGTATATGGTATGAGAAAGTAGTAGAGTTTGATTCTTTTGCATGTAGCTGTCCAGTTTTCCCAGCACTATTTATTGGAGAGGTTGTCTTCTCCCTGTTGTGTTTTCTTGCCTTCTTTGTCATAGATTAATTGCCCACACATGTATGTGTTCATTTCTGGGCTCTCTGTCCTGTTCCATTAATCTATGTGTTTGTTTTTGTGCAACTACCATATTCTTTTGATTACTGTAGCTTTGTAGTACAGTTTGAAATTAAGGAG
This sequence comes from Grampus griseus, assembly GCF_964374135.1. Lineage (NCBI taxonomy): Eukaryota > Metazoa > Chordata > Mammalia > Artiodactyla > Delphinidae > Grampus > Grampus griseus. The sequence continues at coordinate 42,533,012 of NC_139012.1, read as the reverse complement.
TGTGATGCCTCCAGCTTTGTTCTTTCTCAAGATTGTCTTGGCTATTTGGGGTCTTTTGTGTTTCCATATAAATTTTAGAATTATTTGTTCTAGTGCTGTGAAAAATTCCATTGGTATTTTGATAGGGATTGCACTGAATCTGTGGATACTATGGTCATTTTAACAATATCTATTCTTCCATTCTGTGAACTTAGTATAACTTTTCATCTGTGTCATCTTCAATTTCTTTCATCAGTGTCTTATAATTTTCTGAGTACAGGTCTTTTACTTTCTTAGTTGGAGTTATTTAGTTTTTGATTCTTTTTGATGCAATTGTAAATAGGATTGTTTTCTTAATTTCTCTTTATGACAGTTCATTGTAATTGTATAGAAATGCAACAGATTTCTAACTATTAATTTTGTCTCCTTCAGCTTTACTGATAGTATTTCTACCCTGTTTTTTTTTTTTCATTTCCAGTTACATGAAATATTTTTTTTTCATCCCCTCACTTTCAGTCTGTATCTTTAGAGCTGAATTGACTCTCTTGTAGGCAGCATATATATGGGTCTTGTTTTTATATCTATTCAGTCACTCTATGACTTTTGATTGGAGAATTTAGTAGATTTACATTTAAAGTAATTATTGATATTTATGTACTACTTACCATTTTGTTCCTCTTTCCTTCATCTAATTTATTCCCTGTGATTTGCTGACTCTCTTTAGCATTATGTTTGGATTATTTGTCTTTTGTGTGTGTGTATCTATTGCAAATTTTTGATTTGTGGCTATCATGAGGATTATGTATGGCAATCTCAATATATACTTGATTATTTTAAGTTGCTGATCTTTTTTATTTGTGGTATGCAGGCCTCTCACTGTTGTGGCCTCTCCCGTTGTGGAGCACAGGCTCTGGACACGCAGGCTCAGCGGCCATGGCTCACCGGCCTAGCCGCTCCACGGCATGTGGGATCTTCCCGGACCGGGGCACGAACCCATGTCCCCTGCATCGGCAGGCGGACTCTCAACCACTGCACCACCAGGGAAGTCCAAGTTGCTGATCTTTTAAGTTCAAAGGCATTTTAACAACCCTGCCTTTTTTAATTTTCCTACAAATATTTACTGTTTTGACATCATATTGACAACTTTTTGTTTTGTGTATCCCTTAACTACTTATTGTGGATACAGATAATTTTACTACTTTGTCTTTTAACATTCCTACTAGCTTTGTACCTGGTTGATTTACTGTTTTTACTATATAATTACCTTTACCAATGAGATTTCTCCTTTTGTAATTTTCATATTTCTAGTTGTGGCTTTTTTTCTTTCACTGAGAGAAGTCCCTTTAACATTTCTTACAAAGCTGGTTTGATGGTGTTGAGCTCTTTTAGCTTTTGCCTGTCTGCAAAACTTTTGATATTTCTTTCCAATCTGAATGAAAGCTTTGTTGTAGGTTTTTCATTTCCATCACTTTAAATATATTGTTTAACTCCCTTCTGACCTGCAGAATTTCTTCTAAAAAGTCAGCTGATAACATTATGGGAGCTCCCTTGTATATAACTATTGCTTTTCCCTGGTCGCTTTTAACATTCTATCTTTATCAAAATTTTTGCAATTCTAATTACAGTGTGTTTTGGTAGGTCCTCTTTGGTTGATCCTATTTGGGGCTCTCTGTGCTTCCTGGACTTAGGTGTTAGGGAACTTTTCAGCCATTGTGTCTTCAAAAATGTTCTCTCTCTCTTCTCCTTCTGGAACCACTATAGGGCAAATGTTAGTATACATTTGGAGAAGTGGCCTTAGGTAGGAAACATCTTATGGGAACAAGCAGCATACTTACCTCTGATCACCAGAGCTGTATGCTCTAAGAATGCCTTCTATATGGGCTGCATGGATCCATCTGTCACGGTGGACTGACTACCGTGGATGTACAGGTAGGAGTGTCTATCCGTGGTCTGGTTGATTGCTATGCCCTGCATTATGTGGAGGCTGCCAGACCCTGGTGGATGGGGTTGGGTCATAGCATGGCTTACTTCATGACTGGAGGAGTACCTGTCCTTATGTCAGCCAACTGGTTGCTGGGGCTGGGTCATGAGACCTGGGAGGTCTTGGGACTGGTGCTAGCCCACTGGTAGGTGGGATTTGGTCTTGGAGTGCCTGGCTGGTGGGCTGGGGCCCTGGAGTTAGTATCAACTTATTGATGGGTGTGATTTGTTCCTGACTCAGCTGGCCATGATGTTCAGGATGTCTCAGAGTTGGTAATGACCTGCTGGTTGGTGGTGCTGAATCCCAGATTCCTGGCTGAGGGGTCACAGGTGTCCTATGGTTGGTTTTGGTTTACTGTTGGGCAGGGCTATGACCCAATGTGAGCAGGTGCTGGTGTCTACCCACTGGTGCATGAGGCTAGGCCCAGCGGATAGTACTGGCCCACTGGTGGGGGAAGCCAGGTCCTAGAATCTCTGGTCATAGGGCCTGGGGTCTTGTAGCTGGTATTGGCCAGCTGGTGGGTAGGGCTAGGGTCCCAGAGCTGGTGTCCATTGGTGTCCATATAGCTAGCCCCTGGTTGTCAAGTCCTGTCTTGTGTGGAGGCCACTGGCCACTGGTGGGTGAAGCCAATTCCTAACATGGGTGGCTGCAGAGTTCAGAGTGTCCTGAAGCTATTGTTAGCATGCTGATGGGTGGGGCTGGATCCCAAGGTGGCTAGCTGAGGGCTGCATGGGGGCCCATATCTCTTACTGACCTGTTGGTATGCAGGTCTGAGGCCCAGGGGTTCCCAGGACTGGTTCCAGCTCACTGCTGGGTGGAGCTGGGTTCCAGGGTTGATTTTCAGTTTATTTGGATTTGCTCTTTTGGGAACCACCAGCCTGCTTGAGTGATTTCAGGGTACTCAAATAGTGTGAATTCAGGCTAGAAACACTGATTTGATTAGCTGTGAAGTTAACATATTAGGAAAAGTGGTAAACTATACCATGTAATCATTTGCTGATTAAATGATAAAATGTATCTCGAGAGTCTTGGACTTTATAAATTTTGGCCATCAAAGGTGTTTAGCCAAAACTTATCCTTAGATATACTGACACTTGTTTGAATAAAATTTAATTTGCTTTTGGATCTACACAAAGTGAAATGAAGAACCTGTCTATTATCAAAGTGCAGACTAAGTCCTCAAAATTGCTTTGGCGCACAAACTCTGTTTTAAGTAATAATTAATATGCACACAAAAATCACAAAATATCTACACTGATAGCTTCTACAAATGACCTTTTATTATTATATAAGCACGAATAGAGGGAGGGGTTCCACTGCTTTATGTGATCAAACCTTAAGAAAGTTTGTCCTGGCTCCATGTGAATGACATTTCTCTTGTCACATAATGAGAAAAATATTGAAATCCATCTTTTATTTACTTATTATTATTTTTTTTGCAGTACGTGGGCCTCTCACTGCTGTGGCCTCTCCCGTTGCGCAGCACACGCTCCAGACGCGCAAGCTCAGGGGCCATGGCTCACGGGCTCAGCCGCTCCGCAGCATGTGGGATCTTCCCAGACCGGAGCACGAACCCGTGTCCCCTGCATCGGCAGGTGGACTCTCAACCACTGCACCACAATGGAAGCCCTGAAATCCATCTTTTAATGTCTTAGTGTGATAGATGAGAAAATATAAACATTATTATGGCTTACAGAATTGGATCTATGCCAGAAATGGCATTGCGTGTTATTTTTTTCTGTTTTATATTCTGCATTATTGCCATTCCTTTACTATATGACCTCAAGTTTCTCTAGTTTTTGTTTCTGCTATTTTTCTTCAGACACCATACACAGAGACAATTTCAATGTAAAACACTCTTTAAAAGAATTCAGGAAATATATTAGCAGTCACTATGTCAGCACTTAATATAAGATTTTGAAGGTAATTATTAACCTTTTCATCTTTTAAGTTGTAACTTGTGTTATTAAAAATACTTTCTCTCTTCTTCCTCCATTAACATTTTTGTTTATATTAAAAATAAGAAAATATAGCAAACAATCCAGATATCCCCATTCTGCCCATTCAGTATGTGACAAAGAAAGTGATATTATCACAAATAGTGACTGCTTATGTTCATTTATTATGCAAAATGACCCATATGATCAGTTTCTTGTTGAAAATTGTAGAAGGAGAAAAGGTTCCAAGTGTCATAAAATCAAAAAGAAAAAGTATTTTCATGAATTCATTGACCTTTCCATTAATATCATAACAGAACATAATCACTAAGGCTTTTAAATTAGCAAGGTAGCTCAATACAGAAGGATGGCTTGAGAAATCTCAAGGGCTTATGTTACCAGAACAAGATCCTGACACTAAAAGTAAAAGGGTAAATGAGAATCATGTTTAGTGATGACCTTTAGGTCCCACAGCTGCTTATCACATATCTTTTCGCCTTACTGTTGCACTTTAGCTTATTAAAATTAATTGTGTTCTCTTTTGGATGTTAAGAATTTTTACTTTCTAACCTTCTTTGTCAAATGAACAGTATTTTTTTTTCTTTTGTTGTAGTATAATAATAATTCCAGTTATGTGATTTAAATAAATATACTAAGTAAACAGATCTTGTAATTCTTAGTAGAAAATAAAAAATAAAAATTAAATAATAAGAATAGAAAAATTTGCAAAACAAGTTCCTATAAGGAACACATTTTTGAGAAACAAAAAGACAATAAAATAAACTAGAGTTATACAACAAACATACAATGGAAATTTAAATTAGTTTCTGTACATCTGAACAAATTTTTTTCTATTAATATATACTATATACCCAGAGAAAAACATTTGCCTATTCTGATTGACAATATTATTGGGAATACTTTAGTAGTTTATCTCCTGGTGTTTCTACCCCTAAACAAGTAGGTAATCATTGAGATGCATATTACTGAAACACCAGTGTAAATGAACAATGTGCTTCATCCTTTTGTAAAGGAAATGATTAGCAACTAATCATCTGTCTTGTTAGATGAAGTTTTGTTTTTTAACATGTATATTTATGTATTTCCACAAACTTTGTATTAAATGGACTCATGAAGAGAATTTTTTAAAAAGTATAATTTGTCAATAATATATGGCAACTATTGGTCTAAGTTCTTTGATCTTCATATAGTGTGTGTGTGTGTATGTGTGTGTGTGTGTGTACAGGAAATACACACACAAATTATATACTCTTCATGACCAGGTGCCATATGATGCCTACACATAAGCAGAACAAAAGAGTATGCATTCAGCCTGAAACAGGGAAGGATTTTCCCACACATAGACATATGCACTTCGCAGGTGGTGAGGGCTTTTTATCTCTAAATAAAGAAGTGTTCCAGGCCCAAGGCTCTGATTGGGCAAGACTGAGGAAGGGCAACAGGTCACACCATAGTTCATCTCTCCAAATGTTCTGTTCTGTTTGTGTTTCTTTTTTAACCTAAAGACTAGCACTTATTGAGGGTTTATGATTTGCCAGAAACTGTGCTCAATGCAGGGTCTGCATCTTTGAACAAGCAAACTATGTCTTCAAATAATTGAATTTGCATTGTTTTAGAGAGGAAATACAATGAATAATTTTCAAAAATGAGCCCCAAAGAAACAGAGAATATGATATTATGATGTAGAATAACATAGGTGTTTAATTTTAAGATACAAGAACCAGGGAAAACAACTCAAAATGTGACATTAAAGCTGAGGGTAGAAAAATGGGGATTACACAATGAAATATATCAATAAAATAATGATCTGGGCAAAGGAATAGCAGGTGCAAAGATCCTGAGATGAAAAAGAAGTTGGTGTGCTCAAGAACCTGAAAGATAGAGTGACTGAAACCAAGTAAGTTAGGAAGATAGAGTGTGAGTTGAGTTTGGGAACCAAGGCAAATACTTTAAGAACATGACAAGTGATCTGATTTAACAGCTTGAATTTTGGAAAATTTTTTAATGGTTTTAATCCTTTCATTAGAAATATGTGTTGAACAATTTGCTATGGCTCAGGTACTGTGCTTAAATTATGTGAAGGGTTAAAAACGCTGGTAAGGGGAGAGAGTAAGATTTTTAAATAGCGGTCAGGATAGCCCTCATTGGGATGATGAGATTTGAATAAAGACTTGAAGCTGGGTTGGGAGAAAGTCAAAAGAATATTGAGTTGGCATGGAGAGAGCATTCTAGACAGTAGGAAAAGCCAGTGCAAAAGCTTTCAGATGTGGGATATAAGTTGTGCTCTGGAAAAAGCAAAGGAGCCTGTAATTCTCGAGCAGAATAGGATGGGATAGTAACATAATATGAGCTCAGAAGTTAATGAGACAAGGAAAGAAGAGGAAGAGCAGACCATGTATTTGTAAGGAATTAGAAAGGCTTGGGTTTTTACTTTGATTGACATGGAGATCTATTAGCAAGGTTAAAAGAGGGAAGTAAAATGATTTGATTTACATTTTTAAAAGGTTACACTGACTGCTGGGAAAGGGAGCAGGTAGAGCAGGCAGACCAGTTAAGAAACTATTGTAGCAAACCACTTGAGAATTTGATTTCAATGAAAGAGGTTAGGAGCTGTCCAATTTTTAATGGGACTTGAAAATTGACTCAACAGTATTTTGTATAAATTAGGTGTAGAGTATGAAAGAAACAAATCTAGGTTTTTAAGTTGAAAATGGAAAGAACAGTGTTTCCATTAATGTATGTGCATTAGACTGTGTGAAGAAGGTTTGGCAGTATGTATGAGATCAGGAATTCAGGTCTGAGCATGTTAATTTTGAGATATCCCAGGAAATGTTAATTATGAGTTATCTACTAATATCTCAGGCAGGTGGATATATAAATTCAAGTTCTTGCTTGTGATAGGTATGAAAATCTGAGTTGATGGTATTGAAAGCTATACAACAAATGAAATATATCTCTAACAGAGTTATTTTAGATATAAAATAAAGGAAGATCCTGGGCCCTCCAGAATGAAGAAGAGAGCAGCAAAGGAAATTGAAAGGGGTGACCAATGACTTGAGAAGGAAACCAAAGGTAAGTAGAATTATAGAAGAAACATGGGGAATTCCCTGGCAGTCCAGTGGTTAGGACCTGACACTTTCACTGCTGGGGCCTGGGTTTGATTCCTCGTCAGGGAATAAAGATCCCACAAGCCCTGCAGCATGGCCAAATTAAAAAACAAAATGTAAAAAAGAAGTATGAAGAAAATGTATCTCCTATGATGTAAAAAGCAGATTCAAGGATCAAACAAATTGAAGATTGGGAATAGACCATCAGATTTAGTAGCATGGAGTATCTTGGTGGTTACAAGAGCCAGCCTGATGAAGTAGTTGGAGTGAAAGTCTGATTGGAATGCTTTTTAAATAATGGAAGGAGAAAAATTTAAAATAGCACTGTGAATAAGTATACTATTTTCAAAGAGTTTCCTTCAAAGAGATACAGAAAATAAATGGGAAGGTAGCAGATGGGAAAAGATGAATCGATAAAAATGTTTGTTTTGTTTTCTTTTGTAAAGACGGGGAGACTAATAACAAGTTTGTATGATAATAATTAAAAGCTCTAACAGAAAAATTTGATATTAGGAAAGAGAGGCACATTTTTGGAACAAAGTTTTAGAGTAGGGAAAGGAGGTGGGATTCAGTGACAATGTTGTGAGCCTGACTGGATTTGGGGCAGATGATATGGGTACACGTTCTGGTAGCTGGGTAGATCTGATAGTGAGAGTTGGGGAAATTCTTCCAGCTACCTGCAGTTTTCACAGAGAAGAAAGGTCTTTAATAACGAGTTTATGGAAAAGTGATTTGAGGCTTACAGGGAAATGAGAAGATGTGAAATTAACACTTAGGACATTGGGAGAGTGAAAGGCATAGGAATTAAGGTATGACTCTGAACAGCAGTCTTCAGACTCAGCTTGATATCTATAATCATGACTACGAAATAAGACCAGTCAGAATTGTTGTGCGTTTTTCTCCATATACATTCAGTTTCCTTGGGACAAACATGGAATAAGTGGAAAGATGGATTTAATTGGTTAGTGACTGTGCCAAGAGAGTACAAAAAAAGCAAGGGAGGAGTAAAAAAGTAGAGCATATATAAAAGATAGTGATTCTAATGATTGATTGTGGAACATGATGTTGGTAAGCAGGAAAGAAAGAATCTGGAGGGAATGAGGGAAAATAAAAAAGTTTCTATAGGATTGAAATTATTGAAATATTTGGTGCAATGAGCTAGAAAGATAGAGTATAGTGATCAGAGAACAGGACAAATCAAATTAAGATTATGAAGGGTCTGATATTATAGGTAATGACAAATTCTACAATATACTTCTGGAAGTGAGTGAGGTAAAGAGAAGGAAGAGTTGAATAGAGGAGAATAATTCAAGGAACTGAATGCCCAGGTGTCAGAAAGAGAAACTACAGTTAAATCATTGAGAAAATCACCAGAGTAGTGTTGAAGAGCCCATGAGTCAAAAGTTTAAAAGTTTAAAAGATGGGAGAGTCTATTGAAGGATTGGTAGTAGACTAGAATGAGAGTAGTCACGGAGAGACTCAGATGACATGGATTTAAAGCTAATTTGTAGGGAGAAAGGAGGGAGAGCTGTCTGGAAATGGAATTGAGGAATAAGGAAGATGCCAACCTAGTGGATTAAGTCTGTGGGGAAGAGAAAAAAAAATCAATTGAGAAAGTTTCAGGTAAAGTAGTGTCTTCTGTAAGAGCAAGAAGGCTTTAGGGAAAAGACTCAGGATCTAGGAGATTTTTCTCCAGAGAACATAAGGGAAGTGTCTCAAGAGTGATAGAAGAGGGGCAATACGAAGTAGAGAAGGGATGAGATTCTAGGAGATGTAGGATGACTCCCAAGCCAGCAGTTTCATTTGTGGACAAATTAAAAAATAAGTCTTAGTGAACTCAAGGCAGATAAAGGTGGCAAGACTAAGTGTCAGAAAATATGAAAAGTCTGAGGTTCTCTCCTGATTTATGTCAGTGGAGGTGAGAATCCTGAAGATGCATGGTTTTAGTCTCAGTGCTTGGGGTTCTCTTTGGACACTCATGGGAGGAGGGGTGGTCTTACCCTAATGTGTATGAAATTTTGACCCCTCTTGGTGGAAATGAGGAATGTGGGAAGAAGTTTTGTGCTATGCCAATTTTGTGGGACATCATAAGGACATGGTAAGTGAAGGGAATTATGAAGAGGGGCATGGTTTTAGTCTCAGTGTTATAAATGTGGTATCAACTGATTTAATTTGGTCAAAGCTCAATCTGGATACCCTGTGGAGGAGGGGTTGGAACTGAGAAAGGAAGGAGTGTGTGGAGATCTTTAGAATTATCAAATTGAGAGTTGATGATGGCTTAGATTAGGGTGTTAAAACAAAAATGGAAAATAATATATGTTGCATTCCTTGCTTTGCATAGCAGTGCAGGACCCCAAAAGTGGTCATGCAAGTTGAAACTGTACTAAGTAATCTTAATAATCAATGAGAGGGCTTCCCTGGTGGCACAGTGGTTGAGAGCCTGCCTGCCAATGCAGGGGACACGGGTTCGTGCCCCGGTCCGGGAGGATCCCACGTGCTGCGGAGCGGCTAGGCCCGTGAGCCATGGCCGCTGAGCCTGTGTGTCCAGAGCCTCTGCTCCACAACGGGAGAGGCCACAACAGTGAGAGGCCCGTGTACCGCAAATAATAATAATAATCAATGGGAAAAAATATTATTCTCCCATGACATTTACAAACGTCAAAAAAACCCTCTCATGCTGTCAGTTACAAATGTATTCGGAAATTTCAAAATAGCAAAATTAATGTATGCCTAGCAATTTAAAACATTAGACCTCTGGGACAACATTAAACACACCAACATTCACATTATAGGGGTCCCAGTAGGAGAAGAGAGACAGGAAGGACCTGAGAAACATTGAAAATTAATGTCGTGCAACTCAATATCAAAAAACAAAACATCCCAATTAAAAAATGGGTAGAAGAATTGAATAGAGATTTTTCCAAAGAGGAAATGCAGATGGCCAATAGGCACATGAAAAGATGCTCAATATTGCTAATCGCCAGGAAAATGCGTACCAAACTCACCATGAGATATCACCTCACACCTGCCAGAATGGCTATCATCAAAAAGAACACAAATAACAAATGTTGGCAAGGATGTGGAGAAAAGGGGAACCTTATACACTGTTGTCGGAAATGTAAAGTGGTGCAGCCACTGTGGAAAACAGTATAGATGTTTCTCAAAAAACTGAAAATAGAACTGCCATATGACCCAGCAATTCCACTCCTGGGTATATATCTGAAAAAAACAAAAACATTACTTTGAAATGATACATGCACCCCAGTGTTCATAGCAACATTATTTATAATTGCCATGATATGGAAGCAACCTAAGTGTCCATCAACAGATGAATGGATAAAGAAGATGTGACACACACACACACACACACACCACTCTCTCTCACACTCTGCACACACACACACACACACACACACACACACAATGGAATACTATTCAGCCATAGAAAAGAATGAAATTTTGCCATTTGCATCAACATGTATGGGCTTAGAAGGTATTATGCTAAGTGAAATAAGACAGAGAATGAAAAGTAATGTATGATATCACTTGCATGTGATGTCTAAAAAAATACAACAAACTAGTGAATATAAGAACAAGAAGCAGACTCACAGATATAGACAACAAACTAGTGATTAGCAGTGGGGAGAGGGGGTGAGGGACAATATAGGGGTGGAGAAGTGGAAGACAAAAACTACTGGGTGTAAGATAGGCTCAAGGATGTATTGTACAACACAGGAAATATAGCCAACATTTTGCAATAACTGTAAATGGAAAGTAAGTTTTAAAATTGTATAAAAAAATAAAAAACAGCAGAGAGAAATGAAACAATCCTATGGAATCTCAAATATTATTTGATTTAAAAAATTTGTTAAAGGAAACTGAATAATAGTTTGATTAGTGCTTGCTTTCTTCTCATTGTATAACTTATGACACTTAATAAGCATCATTTTTATGTATTGTTAAATTATCATACTCCCTTCAACGTTTGGATGGACATCTACCATTTTATCCTTTTCCACTTACATTGTCATGAATTATCTCCAAGAATGTCTCTAATATCATGTTTGTTTGATAGCATCTAAGTTCTTCTGGGACATTTTCATCTGTTTCATCACAATTTCTTTCCTCATTTCTGTCAGTAATCTCACCTTCACTAACTTCCTCTGGCTGCACATCTGGAGTCTCTCAAACAGTGGTAATGCCAACATCTCTACCGTCAGCTAACTCTTCCGTAATTTCAATTACATTATATTCAAATATCGCTTTCAGTGTGGGCATTTTTCATTTAGCAATATCCTCTTTCCATCATCTGATTTTTAAAATAATAACAAATGGGTTTATCAGTAGGAGACAAGGAGGGTACACAATTACTTGCTTTGCTGCCTGTGTGTGAACTGAATAACAAATGTGAAGTGACCACCCGCTGTCAGACTTTGACAAGGGTTACATGATTTGTCACTGGTCATGACGCCTTTCTGTTACTTATATAGCAATTTGTGTTGGGTTCCCCTGCTGGTGCAGTGGATAAGAATCTGCCTGCCAATGCAGGGGACACAGGTTCAATTCCTGGTCTGGGAAGATCCCACATGCAGCAGAGCAACTAAGCTTGTGCACCACAACTACTGAGCCTGCAATCTAGAGCCCGTGAGTCACAACTACTGAAGCCCGTGCACCTAGAGCCCGTGCTCCACAGCAAGAGAAGCCACTGCAATGAGAAGCCCACGCACCACCAAGAAGAGTAGCCCCCACTAGCCAGAACTAGAGAAAGCCCGTGCACATCAACGAATACCCAATGCAGCCAAAAAAAAAAAAAAACTATTATAACAATTTGTGGACTAAACTAGCAACAAAATTTGTACTTTACAAACTTACTCAGAGTTAGTATAACATGGTAACTGAAATTCATACATTTCAGAATCATGCAGTAAGGAGAATGAATGCATGCGTGTGCATGTGTCTTTAGTTGTCATTAAAGCCAGCAGTATAACTGAAATAGAGAAGCCTGGATGATGTTTAGGTTCAAATATCAAAATTGTTTGGGGTTTGTGAAAACTGAGATACCTATTAAATATAGATAGTGATCATAATAGATTCATAATGTCTGGGAATATGTTGAATTTTAATGATTAAATTTAATGCTGATTACAATTTAAATCAAGTTTCCTGGGAAGAGAGTGGAAATAGAAAAGATTACCAGAAATGAGTAAAAGGAACTAAAAATATTAGTTTGATTCAAGGAGCACAGGTTAACAACGAGGTTGTGAGGCATTAGTTAGGGAAGCTGAAGAATAAATAGGAGAAAAAACAAATTTTGACACACAAAATGCTGTATATATTTACCGTATACAACTTAATGTGTTTGAAGATAAGTATACACCCATGAAATAAGCCCTACAATCTATGCCATAAATCTACCCATCACCTAAAAATGTTTCTTCTCGTCCTCTTATACGATGATGATGATGATGATTACGACAAGTACCCTTAGCATAATATCTACCCTATTAGCATGTTTTTAAGTAAACAATACAGTATTGTTAGCTATAGGCAAATATTATACCATAAATCTCTAGGACTTATTTGTCTCATATAATGGAAACTTTATTCCCTTTGACTAATATCTCTTTATTTCCCCCTCTCCTCAGTCCCTGGTATCTGCCACTCCACTCTCTGCTTCTATGAGTTTTACTATTTTAGATTCATCATATAATTGGTATCATGTAGTATTTGTCTCCTGTATCTGGCTTATTTCATTTAGCACAATGATTTCCAGGTTCATCCATATCATAAATGACAAGACTTCCTTCATTTTAAAGGCTGAATAATATTCCATTGTATGTGTATACCTTATTTTCCTCATCCGCTCATTCATTGATGGACATTTAGTTTGCTTCCATATTTTGGTTATTGTGAATAATCCTGCAATGAACATAGGAGGTCAGATATCTCTTGGAAAACCTAATTTCAATTCCTTTGCATATATACCTAGAAGTAAGATTGCTGAATCATATGATAGTTCTCTTTTTAGTTTTCTGAGAAAGCTTCATACTGTTTTCCATAGGGGCTGCATCAATTTACATTCCCACCACCTGTGTACTAGGATTCCCTTTTCTCCATATCCTTGCCAACACTTGTTATCTATTTTTCTTTGTAATACCCAACCTAACAGTTTTGAGGTGATGTCTGATTGTGGTTTTGATTTGTATTTCTTTAATGATTAGTGGTGATGAGCAACTTCATATGTACCTATTGTCCATTTGTATGTCTTCTTTGGAGAAATGTTTATTCAGTTCCTTTGTCTGTTTTTTATTTGGTTATTAATATTTTTGTTACTAAGTTGTAGAAGTTCCTTAAATATTTTGTATATTAATCCATTATCAGATATGAGATTGCAAATATATCATTTCATTCCATAGCTTATCTTTTCATTTTGTTGATTGTCTCCTTTGCTGTGTAGAAGTTTTTAGTTTGATATAATGCCACTTCCTATTTCTGCTTTCGTTGCTTGTACTTTTTATATCATATCCAATAAATTATTGCCAAAACCAATGTGAAGGGTGTTTTCCCTATATTTCTCCTAGGAGTTTTATAGTTTTAAGTCTTAAATTTAGGTCTTTAATCCATTTTAATTTGATTTTTGTGTATGGTGTGAGATAAAAGTCCAATTTCATTATTTTGCATGTGGATATCTACTTTTTCCAATACCATTTATTGAAGAGACTATTCTTTCCTCACTGTATTCTTGGTGCCCTTGTCATAGATTGACTGTATATTGTGTGCATTTATTTCTGGGCTCTCTTTCGTATTCCATTGATTTCTATGTCTGTTATTTTTAAGCAGTCACAAAAATAAATGAGCAGAGGTTCTTACCTTGAGGTGCCCTAGTGGGTAGGAAACACACACACACACACACACACACACACACAATTTCATGTGATTTAGTAACACATGATTATATTCTGTTTAACTATCAACCTATGATAAACTAGCACAATTGAATTATTGTGTCTTTTAATCAAGGATTAACAGATATTTATCTTTGATATTTCCACCAAAACGATACTCCCTTATAAGAAATTGCCTAAATAAACTAAACACTACTAAAATATGTTTAAAGTGATTAAATAACATTTTTATATTGTTTTACAGATCAAAAAAGCCTACCAAAGCTATATCCACAGGCAAAAAGAACCCCAGCATTTTCTTGCTTACTATCACCAGATAAGCCTCATAAAGCATAATTTTATTCATGCTAGCTCCAGTTTCTTTACTACGAATGGGGAAAAGAAAGTATTGAACCACATACCTGGAAGTCCAAAGGTATTGTGGGCATCATAATTGATTAAACTGATATAATTATATTTCTCCAATTCCATTTCCTTGCAGTTTTCTTGGTTTGGCATTCTCTGTGTGATGGCTTCATCAGTTCTAGGCTCCATCGCTGCACATGAAAAGTCCGGAGGAAGAGAAAGCCTTGAAACCTCCCCTCCATGTCTATGGGTCCTATGTGCATTCTTTATTATCAGGAAAAAGCTATGCAGTGATTGGCTTTGGTCAGCGATCCTGATTCATTCACTGGCAAGGGTGATGAAATTTGTATTTAAAAAGATTTCTGTCTGGAGAAGAGCCATGATCCCAGATGCCTGGTTGCTTCAGCATGTGAGAGAGGTGTAATGTTAATATCCCATCCACCACATTCTCTGTGATCAAACTCATGGCTCCATTTCCAGACATATCATTTATTACCACATGATAGAATACTCTATTAAATTGGTTCTTTAATGTTTAGTGTTCTTATCCCTAAAAAGGTTGTGTATCTCTGAATCTTCTTTCTTTACTCTTCTTGATCCAAATGATTTTTAGCTCCATATGCAATAGGCTTTGTCAGTTCTTCCAACTTTAACGTGTGCAGAACTTCACATATGCTGTCATTCCATCTGGAGAACATATTTTTCTATTCTTTAAAAATCTCAATTTAAGTGTCATCTCAAAACAATCTCTCAGATACCACCCGCAGACTAATTAGGTTCTTCTCTTAAAACAATTTGCACTTCTCGTTCAAATAAGTTATTAGTAGCAATTAACTAATTAGTTGCTTAGTTTTTTTATTCAATATTTGTGTAATCCAGTTTATTTTAAACCTTATAACGGCAGAGTTGTGTCTCTGTGTTCACTGCTACGTGCCCATTTCTAGCAGAGAAAGGTGAGCACTTACTTAGATATTTATGTAAGGGGAGGAGGATACATAAAAAAAAATGATGGCGAAAAAAGGAGAAGAGGAAGAAAGGAATGAATAATAAAAGGAAGCATTTACCATCTTACTGCTTTCAGGAATGGTGGGAGATCATGCTGAAGAATTTAAGTGGGGACGCATTAAAAATAATAAGTTGGATTGTTTTGCCATATGGTCCCATAGCACCCCTTTTTTATTGCTTTCATTAACAATCATTATATTTGAAATTAATTGTTTGTTGTTCATTTTCTTCAGTGGACTTTAGTTCGTGTAGAAGGGGAAAGGCTCAATCTCCTTTCCAAATTTATTCCCAGGGCCTAACACCATGTCTGCCAAAAAATTGTGACTGGAATTGAATTATTAATAAAGCTTAATTTAGAATCATTTGTCAACTAGGTGATTAAATTGTCTACTCAGAAATTAAATTCTTAGTTAAATATTATTCTTTGGCTTCTTAATCAAAATGGGCTCCTGTGTTTTATGAGTTAATTTAATAAATGATATTTTATTGTATATTCATACATTATAACTGTCCAGGTCATCAAACATAGTCCTTTACCCCACTATTTATTTGCCTTTCTAACCTTCAGAAAGGAGTATATCTAGGACAGCTTAATCAAGTTTTAGCACAAGAAAATGGAGACTAAATTTGGCATCTTTGTGCATATAAACAAGTAGTTTCTTTTAATCTACTATTTCTTCATCTGCCATATAAACTTTGATAAATGGAACAGTAATTTTCAGACATTGTAACATTCATTATACTTTTTGCTTATCTTCAATAGCAGTTTTTTTTTTTTCCTTTTTCAAGAGCTATTTTCCTTTTGGCAAGGCTGTTTATTTCTCACAGAATTCTTTTAAAGTAAATGTCATGTGTGGATATTGTCAGGTAACCTTCAAGCAAGGCTTTTTTACCACAACTTTATTTTGTGGAGTGCCTTTTGTGGAAAAGACATCACAAAACACTGTCAAAATTGGAAACAAAAGTCACAGTCAGAAAAATCAATGATCTTTCAAATAATCTAAGATTAAATCAAATCAAACTAGCTTTAAGCTTAAACTTTAAAGCCAGTCAAAATTTGGCTCACCTGAGAGGGCCAGTAAACATTACATTCTAGACACTTGTGTTGCAGTAGGAGCCATCCTCTGGGTAATAATTGATTTATCCAGCATCTGAATGAAAATTTAGAATCAGCTCATAAAACATAAATAATGAAAAAAAAGTCATACCAAACTAACAATTCATCTTAGAACTATGCATTTTTACTAATCAATTTAAATAAAAACTTTGCTTTTAAATTTTGCTTCACATCTAACAGCAATTGCCTTAATTGTAAAGGGCCAGCCAGAGAGTCTCTGTTTTCTTCACTCAAGAGCAGAATTGTTTTACATGGCATGTAAAAGGACAGAAATGAAAAACATTACTGGAGATTGCGGACTTGTTCATATGGTCTAGACAATTCTGGAACTGATAAGCTGGAGTTTCTAAATACCCTCTCTCTCTTTTTCAAACTAAAAGTATTTTAACAGAATTAAGTGAAATTAAAAAAAAAAATGTGTGTTGGCAATATGCCTAGAATAGTTTTTATTGTTCATATCTGGTCAACTAATATGATCTGCTTTAAGCAATATAGGGCATTGGTAATTTAATTCCACACAACAATATATTATAAAGAACATATTGTAATTGAGAAGTACTTTGGTAAAACAATATTTTCTGCAACATGGTATACCACCCTACAACTTGTTTTATATATATTAACATAATATCAAAAGATACTCATGAATATATGTATGAGAAATATTTTCATAATAGTCAAATGCCAGCATCTATAATTCTATTACTTTTTTCTTCATAAAACTGACTTTATTCATATTTTTCTTCAGTTATTCTCTTCAATTAGGAAATAAACTTGTAGACCAAAAGCTGATTTAGAACTAAATGACACCTCCATAGAGTAAGTTTTGTAGAAAGGGACTTACTGTCAAGAAGGACATTAGCAGACAGAATAATGGCTCCCCAAAGATGTCCTCATCTTAAAACTTGTGAATATGCTGATTTACTCAGTAAAAGTGATTAAGAATCTTAGGTGGGGAGAGCATTCTGGGTTATCCAGTTGGGCCCGATTAAATCACAAGAGTCCTTGTCATGGGAGGGCAGGAGTGTCAGAGTCTGAGAAAGAAATGTGAAGGTGTTATACTGCTGGTTTTAATGGTGGAGGAAGGGGTCATGAATCAAGGAATACAGGTGGCTGACCTCTAGAAGCTGGAAAATTCAAGGAAACAAGAAACTTCCCAATTCCCTCAGAAAGAATGCAGCCCTACTGACAGTTTGATTTGAACTCAGTGAAATCTATTTTAGACTTCTAACCTACTGTAAGATAACAAATTTGTGTTGTTTTTAAGCCACTAAGTTTGTGGTAATTTGTTACAGCACCAATAGAAAACTAATAAAATTGTTTAATAGAATAAAAGTAATAACAATACAAGCTGCATGCTTGCCATATGGTAGGCACTATATTAGGAGATTTCCAGGAAATATCTTACTTCATCTACACAACAATGCTATGAGGTACTTATTCTTACTAATTATTATTTCCATTTTACAGATGAGGAAATGTGTCTTATGAGGGAAAAGGCGTATCTAAAGCCTGCAAAACTAGTAAGTGGAAGAGGTGGGGTTTGAACACATAATCATCTAATTCTTCTCTGTCAAATAGTATAGTTTGAGAATAAAAGAAAATTAATAATGGTCTCCTTTAATCCTAAATAAATTTGTCTCTTATATTATTTTTTTTTTCTTAAAATATCTCAAGTACTAAAAATGTCCCGCCAGGAGAAATACATGAGTCACTAAAGGAGAACCAAATATGACCTTCTTTTTATACATTCAACATATCCACACTGAGAAATGTAGGTCACTGTAGGTATTTCCGAACAGCCGTCCCTTCCCTGCCCTTTCGGCAGGCACCATGCTGCACCCATCTGATGCTGCACCCCTGGCTGCAGTTCGTTGGTCCAGAACTGGGCAGCTCTATCACATTTATTCATTCCCCTTCCTGGGAATTCAAGTTGGTATTGCAAAAGACGTACTTCATCTCTCCTGGGCTGAATGCTCCTGTTACATGGATAATCAAGACGACTCAGCAGCAGTATGTTTCATCACAAAAACTACAGAAATAAAGAAAGCTGTTCTGCAAAGAGAAAATAATTAGTTATAAATGTAGATAAACAATGTTGACAGATACAGAGAGAACATTGAAATTTTGTCAGGTCCTGGTTCTAGTATATTATTAAATGCAAAGTAATACTAAATATTTTCCTTCCCCTTAGGTTCGTTGAGGTGCCCTCATGGCCTTATGACAAATTTTTACTTAAGTTAGCCTCAGTGGACTTATATTTCTTGCAAGATGGTCAGGTTTGTATCAAATATTGTGACAGACCCTAGACATAATGGTTCACCATCCCTTTCTTTAAAGAACTTATGTTCCGAAGCAGTTGTGGCATGTATCAGTATATGTTAGGCCACCAGTAATAAACCCTGAAATTATCGAAAAAAATCAACATTTAGTTCTTAGCTATTGTCATTTTTCTGTCTTACCTTCTTGAAGGCTGCCATTCAGGATAAGATTCTAATACTAAACATATTAAAACCTCCTATTCTGTGCCTTAACTTATTCCCCATGTAATATAGTCAATCATACTCACTCATTAGTTTTCCAATTATGTTTCCCATATTTGATTAATTTCCTCATTAATGTAATAATTGGTGATTATAAAAATTCATTTTCTTCCCTTGTTACTGTGACATGTAATTCCTGCTGCTTCCATACCATTATCATCTTCATGTTCAACCTCTAATCAATTTACCTTGAAAATAGGTGGCCTAGAAATACTGACTTCATATACTTTTAAAAAGCCACAGATGTTATCAATTTGTTCCATTTTAGATGATTGTGTTATGGTCAACATGACACCTCAGTGTTTCCTCCTCTAGCTTCATGTTTTAGATGTAACCTACCCACCAAGAAGAGGGTTACATTTTGAAACAGATTTCCAAATTTACTCTTAGAAATATTTTTAAAGCTCACAACATTCTTCTTACTCAAACCCAAGATTTCTTCCCCCTGTAGACTATTGATGAAATTCTCTCCCTTAGATTGTCACTTTCCACTGTCCATGACATGGTTTCTATCAGCATTTCACACACTTTCTTGCAAAGTTTCTGTAAACATGTTTAAAAACTGTTGAGTGGCGTCCTCCTACCTCTAGGTGTTACTTGTTACCTCCTATCCTTCTGCACCCGTTGCACCTTATCCTTCTTTTTTAAAGCGCATCCCTTGCTGTTTTGTGTCCAAGCCATTTACTGCAATGTCTTTTTCCCCAAATGATTTTGTGATTTTGGCCAGCAGATGTTGCTTTAATTTGTTAATAAAATCTACCATTACACAATCTTTAAAGTAGTAGGTGAGTAATAATTATTCTAACAGTACTTTTTTTTTTTTCCTAAGGCTCTGCCACTTTTCCAGTTTACTCCATCTTTCTACCTTTCATTTTATCTGGTCTTATCCTTCCTCTCTCTCTCATCTGCTTTTACATCACCTTGCTAGCTACTTACCAATGTAACTATATAAAACATTATATGCCTATAGAAGTTACTCTATAGTAACTCATATTTCTCTTTTTAAAACACAAGCACAAGCTGAATCTCTTCTGGGGCTCAGTTATAGAAATATGTCCTGGGTACAAGTAAATAATCTCATTTTTAAAAGAACACTTCATTATAATTTACAAGAAAGCAATATGGTCTCCATTTTCTCAGTCGTTTTAAGTTCAACAATATTTCATGTTTGTTTCTCTGCACAATTTATTTCCTAATACACATTGGAATATTGTTAAACATCTGGTTTCATATTTATTATATCTGTATAAATAGCATGTTTTTGGTGTAGTGGCAGATTAGGCAGGGAGAGATTTAATTTATCCCATTTGGGGTCCATTTAACATTGTAAACTGCATTTTATAAAATGGACCAGTCAGAAGATTAGTTTTGTGTAGGCTAAGTAGTCCCTTGGGAGATAATTCAATATACAGAAATTATTACTTCATTTAACAAGGAAAGGAGAGGTGGAGAGTTATGTGTTTGCCAGTATTGATCTCCTGGCCATTTTCTGTCCAAACTCTAACTATATCCATTTCCACAAATTAAGCTTAAACCTGAAGCAAAAGGTCAAATTAATGTGACCATAATTATACCTCATGATGTGGCAATTCACACCTAAGTATACTTTCAACAGAAACACATTCATATGGCAACTAAAAAAAAAGTACTAAATGTTCATAGGAGCACTATTCAGAGTAGCCTCAACCTTAAAACTACATAAATATCAATTGAAAGTAAAAATGATGAATAAATTATAGAGTGAAATACTATACAACAATGAGAATAAACCAATCACTTTTTATACTTAATAATATGTATCAATTTCAAATCAAGTGCTGAGTGAAAGAAGCCACACACAAGAATATATATATCTTGTCTGATTTCCTTTATATCAAGTGAAAAAATAAATATGAAACCAACCTATGCTAGAATTCTGGATAACAATACCCTTGGGGAACTGCGTGATGACTTGAAGGTATAATGGGAAGGACTTCTGATGTGTTTCAGAAATGCTGATGATTTTCTGTTTCTTGATCTGTAACAAGCACATTTGCTTGTTACACAGTGTGCTCAGGTAGTGAAAATTTATCAAGCTGTAGAATGATGACAAATGCATATTTGTATATGGATATTTTATTTCAATAAAAAGTTTTTTTAAATATTAGCTAATATTGAGTATCTAAAGATTATATCCAAATGAAATCTTCATGTGGGCTTGTTTTGATTACATGTAATTAAACTATACAACATCTTAAGCTTGTTTCTCTATTTTCAACTCATGCCAAACTTTATAACTATTATCTGTGTCATATCACTGATTTCATGTAATTCTTATAGGTTCCAAGAAAGCCATATGTGTATTTTTTTCAAGAAGATTAAGTAAAATGCCACTATATGCCAAGAGGACTAACTTTTTCCTCTGCCTAAAAAGCTCTTACTCATCTTTGAAGACCTAGCTCAGTTATCACCTCCTCTGTGAAATCTTATCATTTGCACCACAGGAGAGAAGCTGCTCCATACTTTGTGAGCCACATACAGTGTTATTAACTCTGACAGCTTTTAAGATATTGTGTTGGGATGACCTCTTCACTGATCCGACTTCTCTACTAGATTGTGAGTTTCTCAAGGGCAAGAACATCCCTTTATGCATTCTAGTTTCACTGGCACTTAAAAAATACACATAAAATATCTAGAAGTAACTTCAACCAAAAATGTTGGAAACAGCGTGGAAAAGAGGACAAAAGTACTCTGAATTAAGTTATATCAGCCAGGAACTAAATACTTGAACCACATGTTGTGTGGTTCTTTTAGAATTACTTTTATTGATTTTTCCATTGTCATCCTATCTAGGAAGTAGTTTTAAGAAACCTGTTGCTGTGCTTTGGAAATAAAAAATACTCTGGCCTCAGCCATAGCAATACTTAGGTTTTCTCTGAAACCTAATATATTTCAATCTTCTGAACATTTTAAATCAAGTTCCTTATAGTTTTCTCTATGCATTTTCAAGTAAAAAGTGTAAATTATAATCCTTCTCCAGAAAATGTATGAGACTTTACTGTACTAGTTTTATCCAAAGGATAGTCCCTTGACTGAGTCAGGACATAAAAGCCTATTCTGAAGTTAGCTTCACTTCACTCCAGGGGGTAAAGAGCTTTATAATTATCAAATGGCATTAAGGATGGAAGAGATAGGGGCTCCTATTCCTGTAGAAAATTCAGAGATCAAGGGAAATAGACAAATAAACCAATAATAATATTAATAGCCAAACCCTATTGATTGTTCTTCTCTATCATTTTACATTATTGATTTCATTTAGTCTTCATTATAAGACTTAAGATGCCTTAATAACAGGCTAATGACCTTTATTATTCCCATGTAACAAATTAGAAAAAGCCTGATGGAATTTAAATATTTTGCTAAAAATTATGAACAGTGAGTAGTAGGGGTGGGTTTAAATTCACCTGAATAACCTAGGGCCTGATTCTTTAATGACCCTACTCTATGGCCTTGTTAAAAATGTTCATAAAGACATGTGAAGCATTGTACATTTGGTTTCTTAGACTGAAACATAACTTTTTAATTCCTACTTTTAATGTATTTTATTTCATCCTTGTTGAAAGTATTTATGTAAGATATTTCAGATAATTTCAAGAACTGGAATGGGATGTCATGCATGGATAAAATATGCAATATACACACTAGGAGCAAGCAACCACAAATATGTAGACACTTCTAGGCATGCAAATATAATCTTTGATGAATGATAACTTGAATAAGTGGGTATCATAATAAATATATCTATTATTTCTAAACTCATTTTTAAGCTCAATGTAATTGCAATTAAATTTTTAATAAAAGTTTTGTGTGAGAAGATCTGGAAAGAACAGTCTAAAGTCTGTATAGAAAATATGCCAAAAATGTTTATTAGCTTTTATTATTTGTAATTACAGAAAATTAAAATAAAATAGTAGAGAAAGCATTGTTTCAAATAGCACATTACCAATGATTTTTAAAATGTTAAAGTTTGACAAGTACAAATTGCAGAAAATTTTCTAAATACAAATTTAGTAATATGTAACATACTTCACACACACCAGTCTCATAATTCTCTATTTAATATTAAAAAAAGGAAAAGAATAATTGAACAAAGTTTTCTTCACAGAAATGTACTTCATTACCTATGTGTTATAAAATGAAAAATTGGTATTAGGGTTTCAATATATGAATTCTGAATTTTGGTAGGACACAAACATTCAGTCCACAACAGATGGGAAAATGGTCAAAGTTGTTAGAATGAAAAGATCTATTTAGTGGAGCTCTGGACATTGGGAAGAAATGAAAACAAGATACAGTCCGGTCAGGCCAGATTATGGAGGGGTTATGAAACCAAAGAGTGAAAAGTCCCCACGTGGTTCTCAAGGTCTGAGTGGGCTACCTCTTACATGGGAGAGTATCCATAAGCTTTAGATTTTTCTAGTAGGATCAGTGGTGGTCCCTGAGAGGGAAGGGTTAGAGTCAAGTGATTTGACTAGAAAATCTAGAGGCAAAAACTGGAGCAAAAGCCCCAGTCAGGTATATTTGATCACTTGCCAACATGGGCCACCTTCTTAAACATTATTGAGTTACATAAATCTTTTCTATTTTAGGTCAAATTATACTTTGGATAGTTAATATGTATTTATTCACCAGGCACTGAACCCAGCCTATGCATTATTATTTTTTTTTACTTTGTATTTTTTAAATCTTTATGTTCTTTTATAGGAGCAAGATTCCTGACCGGTATACAGTGGTGTATTTACTACAGAGACCTGTGCAGAAATTACATACTATCCATCTTGACAGGTTTTCATTACACTTTGCCTATTGATGGAATAGTTTCATTTATAAAGTTTTTATACATCAAAAATCTTTGAATTTAACCAGGTTGTCCATTAATTAATCTCTGAAAAAGTTAAGTGGCATTTAATTTTGGCTACTATATTTTTACAACATTAAAAATTGTACACATTAGGTAGCTTCTCAAAATGTTACTTATGCACAATGGCATTTAGCAAATAGAGCAGAGTCCATCATCTCATCCAGATCCACACAGACAGGTCTCATTTGAGAGCTATATGCTAAAGAGCTGGTATTTTGAGACAAAAGTACACCTAACCTGAGTTTCTTAACCGCCAATATGGACTTCTTACTCTGAAAGCCTGTCTTCTTGGCCACCTCGACCGCATCTAACAATTGCCCTGTTGTGTGTTGACTCAACAGTGGAGCACCATGTCTGTCTGATGGTGGTGACAGGCACTATTATTATATCCAGATAAATAAAAGCCCATATTTTGAAATGCTAATTTGAGATACAAATCAAAGGTACAACATATTCAGAACAGAGTTTTCAGCAATCTGGAATCCTGAATGATGTGAAAAATTTCAGAAACTGATGGCAAATTGTACCCATGATGGGTTCCCAGTTATGGAAACATTAATACATTGATTCAAATTCCTTTACTCAATCAACATTGCCTGGGGTCATCCTGCAATTGTGTATCAAAAAATACTAAGTTAGGATGACAAAGTTTTACAATAATTTTATACAAGTCAAATTTGGAAAGTCATGTTAAGAATATCCATTCTGAGAGAAAAACATCAAATCCTTTGTGTACACATTTAGTTTGACTGTAACAAAGCAACGTGTACAATTTTAACATTTAAAACTGAGCATCGTCTTTCTTTCCAGTGAAATGAAAAGAAAAATTTTAAATAAACAGGAACAAAATTACAATAAAGAATGTCAATTGCAACTGAGATCCTATGGGTTCTACTGATTCTCTCATCGAGTGGCAGGGCTCAAGTCATCATTAGGAGATAATTTGATTTTAAATGTGTCATATTAAACTGCAAGGATGTCTGTTAAATATCACAATTAAAACATGCCAAAGGAGAAGCCATATTGTCAAAATGCCCACTTAACCCACCCAAGCATCTCAAACCCACCCTTTGCTGACCTTCTATAACCCCATTTTTTTAAGTTTTTTTTTTCCTTTTTTTAAACAAGAGAAAGTAAACAGATACATGTTGGTAAATGCTAACTGTCCATATTCACATAGAGACACAGTGTAATCTCTGAGCCCAATATACAGAGAATGGAGGAAAAAAGCTAGACTTCTATGCACTACTTCACAGGGGCCTAGCACCCTCCAGCTTCCAGCAGAGCTAAGGGTGTAGGAGGTTTTTTCCCACGGAGCATGGTGGTGTTGATTCCATAAAGTTTTGCTGAGACAGGAAGGGATAAAAATGAATTTGGAACAGAAAAGTGTAGAGATTCTTCTCTACTGAGTTCTGCTCAAGGTATTTCCCCCCAAAATAAGTTGAGAACCATGGTATAAAGGAGAAAAGAGACCTCAAAACAGGATGACTAAAAACAAGAAGTCAAAAGAAAAAAAAAAAGATTGCAATTTGCTCCCAGGGACTGGAGAAAATTTAAAAAGGAAGGTTGGAATCCATCAGTGTTCCATTAGTCATCTTCTCCTTCATCTTCCTCTCCTTTCTCCTCCTCATAATCTTCATCTTCTTCACCTTTATCCTCATCCCTTTCTTCATCAATATCTTCCAGTCCTTCTTCTTCTTAACATCATCATCATCTTCTTCTTCCCCTTCCTCATCATCCACGTCAGGAACCAAGTAGTACTGTAATGGATTTGGACAAATGTCATCTTTGATGACCTCTCCTAACTCATCTGAAGCTGCATCAGAATGATCAGGAAACCAGGTGAAGAAGCTCTCTGGTTCCTCATGCTGTGTCTTCCTGCTGGCTTTATTCTGCGTTTGGCTTGAACTTTTCATCAGATCCTTTCTGGATTTCCATTTGATTTCAGTGTACTTTGAAGATGAATCACCACTCTCATTCAGATGAAGTTCTTTGGAAAGAACTTTATTTTCAAAGTAAGGGTTTTCATTAAAACAAAAATCTATTCTATAACCTGATTTAATATTTTCAAATTCTGTTACTTCAACTCTTATCAAATAATGCAGTGTCTCTTCACCTTCCTGTACAAACAGTACAGACAATTGTGGATGGTTGACAAATGTTACACCAAAATTTCAGATTTTGGCAGTCAATTCTGACCTCTTCTGAAAAAATGGTTGGCGGAGTTTGTTATTTTTCTGTTCTACTTTCAAACTCTTCTCGCTGGCTTGTTCATTACATCTGTTCTGTCTATTTCATTTTGTACTTCATCAATATGTTCAATTTCTTCTTGCTATTCTTTTTCTTCCTTCTGCAAGTTTGGAGAAGCAGATGTTTTCTCTGCCCTGGAGGTGGGAGTCAGTCTCACTTTCTTTGGTTTCTTCGCTTGAGGTGGAAGTGAAGACTGGTGTTTGGGAGCCATGAAAACTCACCTTATTTCATTTTAATTCTCATAGTCATACTTTGAAACAGCCACACATTTTTCTCCCCATGTTAATTAACAGACAGGCAGGTAATGTTTAGAGACCCTGAAGAACTCAACCACATCTCACAGAGTCAAAACCAAGCTGTCAATTCAAGTCTGTCTGGCTCCAAAATCCACCACAGGCATGTCTGCTTGATCCACAAAAGAAATTAGGACACAGGTGAAGTTTGAGTGAAGCCAAAACAATGAAACTACTTAAAGGCCTTCATCAGAGAATTATGATAATAAAATTATTATTTTAGGAAAATTAATCTGATAAGAGCCAGTCAAACAGATTAAAATGGAGTGACAGATTAGAGCGAAGAAGAGCAACTATAAAATAACTACAAGATTTCAAGTGTGACATAATGAAAATCTGAATTAAGCTGGCAATGGCAAAAAAGGGACAAATTTGTAATGATAATTAACAGAATAGATAACTGATTAGATATGAGGAACAAAAGATAAGAGAAAGTTAATGATGATTGATATATGAAAAGTACTATTTTGGCATATGTTATATATTTTCAAAGTCAGAAATATTCCTTGACCTGTTTTAATACCAATATTGTCTAAGGTCAACATATTTCATTATTTTTTTTCATTATTTTTACATGTATAGCCTTATTAGACCTTATTGCAGTCTTGAAAATTTAGTGGAAAAAATATATGCCATGTGTTTTTAAAATTGGACAAGGCTGGGTGAGCTTTTGATATGAGCAAACATACATAAGATAGAGGTCAGCAGTCAATGCATTCCTAATGTAGTCTATACTATAGTTATCCAAATGTATTTTTGAGTTCCCCATACTTGTATGGAGTTAGTTTTGGTATTAACATATGCTGAAATGTACTTTTAGTTAATTCAGTGTGAATTTTTATTTCTGAATAAAGTAGATATAATTTGATCTTATAAAATTCTAAGAAATAAGTGGATCTTTGAAAATATTTTTCTTAATTATCACTATTCTACCAGGCAAGTAGCTGTATATTGCCAAGAAAGTATCATTTTGTTTATTTTGAGGATTATGTCACATCTTCTGCTCTTTCTCAGAAAAGAAATCATTTGGTCCTTTGAATTTATGCCAGCCAACACAAATGCTTAATTCAAATTGAGATAGAAACCAATTATATTAAGGGAGAATCATTGACAATTGTAACATTCCAGGAATTTTGGCCCTGGCAGGGAGGAGTATGAGGTAAAGAATAGCATTAGGAGGCCCATGAGGGGTCTTTATTTCAATAATTCAATTATTAGCTGAATTTGGATACATTCTTAACTCTCTGAAATAAGTGAATTCAATACAAACACAAGGTATGTTATTTTCTTTCTAGATAGCTTAACAACATCACTAAAGCATATAAATATTAAATTTCCCATAAAACACTAGGAAGCATAAACTAAGTCCCTGTAATCCCGCTGCTCCTAGTAAGCTAAAATGTATTACATATTTACAATAAGCATTGTGTAATCTAACTTTTAACTATTTTTTCATTCAATTCTCACAACATCAGGTACTATTTATACCCTTTATGTGTTTACAAACACATAAAGTGAGAGGAAAAGAGTTTTATGTTTGCCTTGGTCACCCATTTATTTTTCTTTTTACCTCCAAAATTGCTTCTTAACAAAGAGGAAAGGTTCTTAGCTGGTAGGCCCTATGATTTATCACAATCAATCATGAGTTGCCCATTCAAACAAGATACTTACATAAGCAAATATCTCATTCCACCTTATCTAAACAGATAAGTTGCTTTGACCCAACCACAAACACATATATTTCCAAAAAGCATTTTGGAAAGCAGAATCTCCAGAGAGTTATAAGATATTGTAACTATCAGAATCAGAATGATCTTTTATTTTATTTTATTGCTTTCAACCGTCACCTTGCACACATTAACATTCATTGACTGAGCTGGTAGGGATCTGCATGTGCACTTCACCTTAATATCAATTGACTTGGTGTTAACTAAAGTGCTCTGGCATCCTTGGCCACAGAATTTTGAATTGGATTTTGGTTGGGGAAATAACAGAAGAAACAAAAACAACAAAAAACTCCATGAACAACAAACCTATAAACTACCTTATGTAGTATGGGAATGAATTGTTTAGTATAGAAACTAAAGGCTAACAGGAAGAGTTGGGATTGCAAAAGTCATGGACAACATTAAGTCATTGCCAAGAGTCAAAAAAACTGCCACAGGGCTTCCCTGGTGGCGCAGTGGTTGAGAGTCCACCTGCCGATGCAGGGGACGCGGGTTCGTGCCCCGGTCCAGGAAGATCCCACATGCCGCGGAGCGGCTGGGCCCGTGAGCCATGGTCGCTGAGCCTGCGGGTCCGGAGCCTGTGCTCCGGAACGGAAGAGGCCACAACAGTGAGAAGCCCGTATACCGCAAAAAAAAAAAAAAAAAAAAAAACTGCCACAGAAGGTCAAGGAAGTGTACACAGCAGAACTCAGCCTGCACAGCATTCAGGTGGATTCTCCTCACAGACATGCAGGAAAGAGGTGAAATCTCAGAATTTCATCTGTTTCATTCTCATCATTTGTTTTATTCCAAAAGTCACATGGTAGATGGTTCTTGGGTGCTTACTGGGAAACCATAATGAATCTGACATCTCCCCAGGAATCTTTCTGCAAATGACTTTAGAAGAAAATGATTTCTCCCCTTCAACCTTCACTATTTTAAACAAGTACCTCAAAGTCTATTCTAGAACTATACAGAAAAATGCATTCTGGGAAATGTAGTCTCCAGCTTCTCCTCAGCAATGTGCAAAGCCAGGCTTAGAAGGAAGCAGTGGTGATGGCAAGTTGCCAACAGGTAATCCAAATGAGGAGACACAAAACCACTTAAGCCATTGTGTCTCTCTCCTTTGATTTTTCAAATCTGTTATAGCTCAGTCACAACATCCTTTTGATATCTTCTAATTTAAATACTGAAATTAGAATTAAATACTGAGTTACCCATTATTAGCATACCTTATGCTAGGTTATTGGGGACTGGAAGAAAATAAAAATAATTGTTTAAAACATTATATATATATATATACACATATCAAAATATATATACAAATATATACATATCAAAGCAAAGAAGAAAAAGTGCATTATTTCTACAGTCTTCATTTCTTTATTATGTGACCAGAGTTGTTATTTATAACTTCCTTTCTCCCTATCTTTCTATATATTCTTTGTTCTCATCCAGAACTTCAACTGGCCATGGTTATTTATCTGAAGTGAGAGGGGAGGTGGCCCAGATCATTATTTCTGAAGAGTCTGTGCCATTAACAATCTTGCTTGTATGTGATTGCTGCTGCAGTTTCATATTTACATTTACCAGTGATTTGGGAGTACTAGGAAACACCACTGGTTCCAGACATATTCATCTTTGACCTCATTTTATATTGGCAGGCCTATCTCCTGGATCATCAGGACCTATCATATCAACCAGTACATAAACTCTTTATGTGTCTATTGTTTATAAAGTAGCCAATGGGCAACCTCCTTTCAATTCAATGGAAGTTTTTTTGGGTTCTCTTGTTGGAACATTCCTCCTCTGGGAATCAGAAAGGCATATATTTGCAGGTATGGGAAGCAAGCATTTTGCACTGAATTATTTTAGTAATAGTGACCAAAGTCACTCTCATTTCCACACCTTGGCTCCTAGACTTATGTATTCTGGCTACAGGGGAAAGAATACCATATACTGATCGCTAATTCAGAACATATTGCAGCTTGAACACTCAACTTAACAGATGTTGTCACAAAACCAGCACTATAATTGCATTTCTAATAGCCATTTCATTGTTCTATTAAGTCAGCTGTAGGATAACAGATTTATAACAACAAGAGTGAGTTTGATGGACACAAGCACATTGCCAAAATTCACTCACTTTCAGTGAATTCCCTGATCAGAGAATACGTTTCATGTGTTCTGTGATGTTAAAGATGTCACTCTATAAATCCACTGATGGTCTATTGGAAGAAGCACTGAAGATTGTGAAGAGAAAATAAGTGTCTCTCAGGAAAGGGAAACCATTACTCCTGCCATGAAAGATTCAGTCCATTGTAAACATCCTCTCTTGTGGCTGGCATATCCTCCAGGAGAGTGTGTAATTCCTTCACTCAGCAATTTCGTAGTTCAGCCTTAGTGAGTGAACCCCATGCTGGGTAGTTCATTCCCATGGAGTTTCTGGGCAAACAATCTAGCTGACATCCAAAGAATAGCCATTTTGTCCAACAAATTATTGAGAACTTTCTCTATAGAACTTTCTCTATAGTGGGTGCCATTTGGTGAGCATTCTTAGTGAAAACAAATATTTTGACACCCTGTTACAATTCTGACAGGTGTATCTACTTAATTTTTCATCAGATTCTCTTATCATTCAATTTAAATCTTGTTTTTTTCAAGTTATTAACCACTATTCTTCAGGTTCCCCCGAGAAGTGCTGTGATATTGTACTGCCATTTTCAGAAAGTGCCAGTGAATTGTGAAGAAATATTTGTTATCCAGGTTTCATTTTTCTTTTGTTTTTTTCCTCTCCACTCCCCCATCAACAGTTTACAGGGAGATCTCTTTGAGATTGTAGCTGAGGGTTGAGAGAGTGGGCAATGTAGGGGAGCTACAAGTCATGGGAGTCTAAGTCACTTGCTCCTACAATTTAGATGTGCTTTCAGCACTGATCTTATATATCACTTCCACTTGATGATAATTTCTCTGCACTTCCAATGCCATGGCTTGAAGGGTGACATAACACTAAGTTCATTGTGAGTAACTCAGTTTGCATGGTAATGTAGTGTTCCTGATTAAATATTAAATCTCTACCAGGGCTCAGTAGTACCAGGAACTATTTTACAAAACGATAAAAAATATCTCTAGAAAATATCATGAATTTGACCCAGATCCTAAGGTTCTGCACTTGACCTTGTGTTCTGCAATCTTATTAAACTCAGTCATTAATTTTAGTAGATTGTTGGTAGACTTTTTGAGATTTTCTATGTAGATAATAATTTTCCTCTTAAATAGCTTACTTATTTTATAGAACATAAAAGGAAAATTACTCTTTTATATAAACTCACCTATTTACCATTTTTGTTGCTCCTCTTTTGTTCCTGAAGAACCTTGTTTCCCTCTGTTGTCATTTCCCTCCAACTTGAAGAACTTCCTTCCTGTGACATCTTTAACTTCAAAGAACACATGCAACATTTTCTCTGATCAGGGAATTCACTGAAAGTGAGTGAATTTTGGCAATGTTCTTGTGTCCATCAAACTCACTCTTGTTGTTATAAATCTGTTATCCTACAGCTGACCTAACAGAACAATGAAATGGCTATTAGAATTCTTTTGGAGCAGGTCTTCTAACAAATTATTTAATTTAATTTTATTAATAATGAATTTATTTCCCTTAATTCTTAAAAGAGTGATACAGATATAGATGATACAGATATATGTATATAGAGATATAGATAAAAATAGATATAGATAAAGATAATATAGATATATTTATATAGATAGATAAAAATAGATATGGATATAGATACAGATGATAGAGATAGATACGGGTACAGAACTCTAGCTTGGCACATATTTTCTTTCAGCAGTTTAAGTATTTCATTCAACTGTTTCCTAGTCTCTGATATGTAGTCTATTTCTCTCTAGCTGCTTTCAAATATTTTTCTTTATTTTTGTTTTTCAGAAATTTTATTATGATGTGTCCAGACATGATTTTCTTTGAATTTATCTTGTTTGAGTTTCCTTCTTGAATTGAAATTCTTAAATCTTTAAATTGATGTCTTTTGCCACATTTGGGAAGTTTTTCATCATTATTTCTACAAATATATCTTTTTGTTCCAGTCTCTTTCTCCTCTCTTTCTAGAACTCCAATGACACAAACTTTAAACATTGTAAAATTTTCTTATATGTACCCAAGGCTCTATTCACAGTTTTTTAATCTTTTTTGTTCTCTGTATTCAGTTGGATATTTTCTTTTGATCTATCTGAAATTTCACTGTTCCTTTCTTTGTGGTCTCCATTCATAATCTAGTGAAATTTGTATTTGAGTTATTTTATTTTAATAATTCTTCCAATAAGTTATATTTTTTAATTATGGTAAGAGCACTTAACGTGAGACCTAACTCTTAATAAATATATGCACAACACAATATTATTAAATATTAAAAACACTATGCTGTATAGCAGATCTCTAGAACTTATTAGGTAAGTGAGAATATTTTTGGTGTTTGCATTTTCTACCTCAAAGAAAATCAGCAACTTCTGATTTTCTCTTCTCCCAGAACCTGGCAACTATCATTTTATTGTCTGTGTCTATGAGTTTGATTATTTTAGAGACCTCATATAAGTGAAATCATGTCATATTTGTCCTTCACTACTGGCTTATTTCATTTAGTATAATGTCCTCCAGGTTCATCCATGTTGTTGCATATGGCAGAATTTCCTTTTTTAAAGCTGAATAATATTCAATTATGTGTATATAACGTATTTTCTTTATCCATTCGTCTGTTCATGGACTTTTGAGTTGTTTTTGTATCTTAGCTATTGTGAATAATGCTGCAGTAAACATGGAATGCAAATATCTTCAGATCCTGACTTTAATTCTTTTGGATATATACCAAGAAGTGGGACTGCTGGATCATATGATAGTTCTGTTTTTAGCTTCTTGAGGAAATTTCATACAGTTTTTCTTATACTTCCTATATCTCTAGTGAGAATATATTTTTTTATAAACTTAATTTGTATCTATCTTTATTTCATGTGGCACAGGTATAATATCTGTTTTAAATCTTTTTGTGATAATTCCAACTTTGGGATCACCTGAGGATTTGCATTTGTTGATTATATTTTCCTTTCAGAACTGGTCACATTTTCCTGTTTTTATATGTGTCAAGAAATTTTGAATTATACCCTTAAATTTCAAATATTAAGTTGTGAAGGATCTGCTATAATTTTATTAAAAATGTTGATTTCTCTTTATTTTTGATTCTTCACCTGTTTTAATAATCAATCAATTTATTTACCTTCAGATCACAAAGATTTTCTTATGCTGCTTTGGTTCTGTCCAATGCATGCTCCACTCAGAAATATATAGAAGCTTTTGTACAGCAAAGGAAACCATAAACAAGTGAAAAGACAACCCTCAGAATGGGAGAAAATATTTGCAGATGAAGCAACTGACAAGGGATTAATCTCTAAAATATACAAACAGCTCATACAGCTCAGTATCAAAAACCCACAAAAAACAATCAAAATATGGGCAGAAGACCTAAATAGACATTTCTCTAAAGAAGACACACAGATGGCAAGAGGCACATGAAAAGATGCTCAACATCGCTAATTATTAGAGAAATGCAAATCAAAACTGCAATGAGATATTATCTCACACCAGTCAGAATGGCCATCATCAAAAAATCTAGAAACAATAAATACTGGAGAGGGTATGGAGAAAATGGAACGCTTCTACACTGTTGGTGGGAATGTAAATTGGTGCAGCCACTATTGCGGACAGTACGGAGGTTTCTTAAGAAGCTAAAAATAGAGCTAACATATGATCCAGCAATCCCACTCCTGGGCATACCTTCGGAGAAAAATGGTTTGAAAGGATGCATACACCCAGATGTTCACTGCAACACTGTTTACAATAGCCAAGATGAGGAAGCAACCTAAATGTCCATCGACAGATGAATGGATAAAGAAGATGTGGTACATATATACAATGGAATATTACTCAGCCATTAAAAAGAATGAAATAATGCCATTTGCAGCAACATGGATAGACCTGGAGATTATCATACTAAGTGAAGTAAGTCAGACCGAGAAAGACAAATATATGTTATTGCTTACATGTGGAATCTAAAAAATAATGATACAAATGAACTTATTTACAAAACAGAAACAGACTCACAGACTCAGAGAACCAACTTATGGTTACCAGGGGAGAAGGGTGGGAGGGAGGGATAGATTGGGAGTTTGGGATTGACATGTACACACTGCTGTATTTAAAATAGATAACCAACAAAGACCTACTGTATAGCATAGGGAGCACTGCTCAATATTCTGTAATAACTTAAATGGGAAAAGAATTTGAAAAGGAATAGTTACATGTATAACTGAATCACTTTGCTGTACAATTGAAAATAACACAATATTGTTAATCAACTATGCTCTAATGCAAAATACAAATTAAAAAAAAAAAAAAACAGAAATGTATGGAAGACATGGATAGTGGTTAAGTCTTAGTTCAGTTCTAAAGGCTTTCTCTCTATGTCTCTGGGTCTGTCCCTCACATACACAGCTCAGAGGCCAGTCTGAGATTTGTTTGAGAACATACATGAAACCGGGAAATCTCCTTCTTCTTCCTGTCTCTTCTCGGAGATTTTCCCCATGTTCTCTGTTCCACCAGGCCTACATTTACTTGTACTCTGGCCAGAAAGATCAGATTCTTTTAAAATTTTAACTGTCCATACCATTGTTCTGTCATGTAGCCCCATGACTGTGTGCTCAGGCCAAATTTGTGAAAGAAATGAGAAAAAAAAAAAAGATATTTGTCCTCCTGTATCATATCATTTCTCCAAATTTTGACATTCTCTCCATCTGCACATACCTCCTGATTTTGTTAACCTTTCAGAAAGGAGAAATGAATTCTGTC
Organism: Grampus griseus; assembly: GCF_964374135.1. NCBI lineage: Eukaryota > Metazoa > Chordata > Mammalia > Artiodactyla > Delphinidae > Grampus > Grampus griseus. Next base: position 42,498,007 of record NC_139012.1, on the reverse strand, counting down.
AATTACTTTGGGTAAGAAGTTAATAAAAAGACAGAGAATAGACTAGTGGAATTGTAAAGCTGAAGGTTTGGTGATCCCAACAAGAATGATCTTACTGGAATGGTGGAGATGAAAAATTGTCAGTTCAGTTCAATTTTTTTTATATAAAATATAATATTTTAAAGTAGGACAATTTGATTTTTCTCATATCATTTCAATATATAGTGCATTGTTAAATTTTCATTTTCTTTAAAAATTCAAATTCATCATAATGCTTATTCACAAATTCCTTACTTTTATTGTTGGGTGACCTTTTGAGATTCTGAGCCTGTGACCTAAGACACTGCCTTTGGAAAGCCTTAACTGTGACAAAAGCTTTTAGTATATATATATTTTCATGTACCTCTACCATTTTAAAATGTTCCACATAATAAGGACATTTTATATATTTTTTAAAAAGTATGTTTTTCCTAAAGCTGTTTACAGTGTATAATAAAAATAGTGTAAAGAACAATTTCAATTAAAAATTGATAAAAGGAAAGCAATGATAAAAACTTTCATACTAATATGTTCAAACTGCAACATAATTAGAAAATTAAAAGTGACTAAAAGGTTATTTTTTAAAAAATCATGTGTACCCTCGCATTGTCACACTGATTCCAATAAAGATAACTGAGTGTTTCTAGTGCAAAACTAAGAGGTGAGAAACTTCTTAAACAAATGTGTCCATTGAGAAATCTATATCAATCCTTTGGAAATCTATTGATAAAGCTCACCTCTGTAATAAGTATGTGTCTCCATTGTAGAGTCATCAACCAGCATATTGAAATTGCTCCTTCCATGCCGAATAACAGTTTTTGCCAAGAAAGGAAGCCCCATGAAGTCACTGTTCTCTCCCCTGAAGTCCTCACCTGGTGTGAGTATGGCTCAGAGCAGCTGCCTGTTCTTCCTGAACTCCTGTCTATCAAATGATTCCTGGCATCGAATCCACCTGCCCACTTGCTGCACTGACAGCCACAAAAGTTATAGGATAATGTTGACTATCTGCTAAAAACAAGTAAAGACATAATTTTTCTCTAGGAAAAAATGTGATTGGGACACAAGTGATTTTTTTTTTCCTCTGGAAGCTCTCTACCTTTCCTCTCCACAGTAGTCCTTCCAGCCTGCCTTTTAATAAACCAGCATTTTGTTGTTAAGAGTAGGAGAAAGAACATAAAGTCCTTCACTGAAGAAGCACTATGTTCATTTTTGATTTGCCACAATCCGATAGGAAATCTAAGGAATGTTCTGGGACAGAGTGTGACTAGAACAAGAGAGTTCAATTTGATTCACTTGATATCCACTTCCTGAAATTACTTGATAGATCAGAGTGATGTAGTAAAATGATATTTTATTTCTTTGTTCCTCTTTGGCAGTGTTTAAGAAATTTATTTTATTCTATCTTACAATTCTTTCTGGAAACATCTATCAACAACGAAAAATCCGATTTAGACATCTGGGGAAGTGAAATAGATATGGATTTCCTGCAAATGAAAGATATAATGCCAAAATTGAGAATTTGATTGAAAAATGTCTCTCTATTCTCCTATAAGATTGAAGTTATATAAAATATGCTAATGTCAACAATCTGAGGTATATGAAACAAATACTTCTTTAATTTTAAATTATCAAAAAGACTTTTTTTAATTAAAATGTACCAAAATAATGAAAACTCACTATGTAAACTTTAAGTAGTACCCAAGTGTAAAGAATAGTAATTGAAATCTCGCTTCAGCTTGTATATATATCTATATATATATATGGATTTCTAGCATAATCTTAATCCAATATATAATATAATCATATGTATACACCCACATATATATGTGGGTATATATATAAGATTACTTTATATAGAAAGGATATATATTATATACAAATGATATATATGTATATCATTGGTTATATATATATACATACATACATATATATATATATATATATGTATATATATATACCCAATTTTATCACTAGAGGCAAACAGTACAGCAGTGAAAGTATCTTCTCATACTTTTTATCTGCATCATTAAGAACCTATGTATAAACAAGGGCTAATACTGTAAATTTGTTTTGTGACTTGTTTTTATATGTAACAGAACATTGTATGGTGGTTTTCAATAGATAAATATACATATCTAATTCTACTTACCACTACTGTGTTTCATTATATATTTATGTATTTAACTACTTCCATAGTAGTTACTATGTTACTAAGTTACTTCCAGAGTAATGCAAAATATTCAATAACATAAATAATATTTACAACTATGTATACAATCATAATATACATGTGTGCATAACTTTGATCATATGTTGATTATTTTGTATAATAGGATATTAAAAGTGAAAGTGGAAATCAATTGGTGTGTCAATTTAAATATTAAAAGATATTAGTAAATTGCTCTTTGAATATCTGTTATAATTTATACAACTACCTGCACTCTTTGAGAGTGTTTTTTTGCCAAACATTTTCATGTATTTAAAATGTTTTAATATTTCTTTGTTGTAATTACATCTTCTCATAGATTGTTTTAAGGTATCATAATTCTCTGGACTATTTTTATTTCTCTGTGATTTTCCTGCTCAGACTTTTGCTTATTATTATTATTATCATCATCATTATTATTAGACCTATTATCATTATACTGGTTTGTAGAAGTATTTTATTATTATGTATTCATATTTCTATGCATGTCATAAAATATATATTTATTACAAAACTGATGTCTATTATTTTCTAACATTGTTAATGTTAAAAGTTTCAAATCATATATATATAACATACAAAAGAATCAAATAATATTAGTATATTTCTTTCTAGATCTAATTTGGTAAAGAAAGTCTTCTTCACCCCAAGAGTATACAGATATTCTTTGATATTTTGTTTGGTAATTTAATAGTTCCAGGTTTAAAATTTAGAATTTTAAATTATCTGGAATTTGTTTATTCACATAGTATGAGAATTATTGATATTTTTTAGTATAAACTTTAAATAGCTAAACAATTATAACAGTATAATAGTTAATAGTCAATTATTTTTCCCTCTGACTTGAAATGACACAATTTTAATATATAAAGATTTCCATTAATGCATAGAGGAATATTTGAATTCTGTTTCCTCCATTAATTCATTTCCTACTTCCACTTTCGATAGTACTGTATTTGTATGTGTATGTGTATAATGAGACATGGTGGTGAATTCTCCCTTCATTGTTCTTCCAATAGATCCCTATTATAAATAGGTTATTAATTATTTTCTAATTTTTACTAGTTTATTGCAGAAATACAGGAAGCCACATGATATTTCAAATTCAATGTTTAAATACTCTAAAAATTTTTATTTACACTGTCTTTAGAATTCAATTATAAGCGACCAAGTGTTTAAACATAATAGTATATTTCTAGTTAGGTAAGTGAGAATATTTTTGGCGTTTGCATTTTCTACTTCAAAGAAGGATTATTTCTTTTTCCCAGTTTCTATATTAGTATAGGACTCGAGCATTAATCTCTATTTGAATGGTATTTCTTGTAAACAAGATTCTTTCGTAGTAAATAGCAGGCTTTCCATTTAAACAAGCAATTCCTAAACTAGTTCCCTACAGTTTTTTAAAAGGACACAAGATATGAGAAGTTTTGTCAAAATGACTTCCATGGTCATGGATTTGGGAAATCCTACAAAATACATTCCTTCTAAGACTGGCAACATAAATTAACATATTAAAACTTTGCTTTTACCTGCAAGAAAACAAATATCTCTTCTTCACTTACCAAACTTATGTAAGCACTGATATTTCTTCTTTTCTTTTCTTTCTTTTTCTTTTCTCTTTTCTCTTTCTTCCTTCCTTCCTTCCTCCCTCCCTCCTTTCTTTCTTTCTTTCTTTCCTTCTTTCTTTCTTTCTTTCTTTTTCTTTCTTTCTTTCTTTCTTTCTTTCTTTCTTTCTTTCTTTCTTTCTTTCTTTCTTTCTTTCTTTCTTTCTTTCTTTCTTTCTTTCTTTCTTTCATCTTTCTCTTTCTTATTAGGATCTTTTTGAACTAGAATCACAATAAATGTTCTTTAGGAAATAGTTTCTGAAGCTCAAGCAAAAGTTAATGTTCTCTAACTCTTTGATTACCTACATGAAAAAAATATTAGATTACCATCTCTTCAGAATAGCTACATTGTATTAATTATCATTGCATTACCATTATTTATAAAATCACTGCACAAAAATCAACTTCTCAGAGAACATTGTCTGTTTTGCTCTTCACTTAATCCCAAACACAATACAAGCCTTAACATTTAAGAAACGGTGAGGAGGAGACCTTCAAGATGGCAGAGGAGTAAGACCTGAAGATTACCTTCCTCACCACAAATACATCAGAAATACATCTACATATGGAACAACTACTATAGAACACCTACTGAATGCTGGCAGAAGACCTCAGACTTCCCAAAAGAAAAGAAACTCCCCATGTACTGGGGTAGGGCAAAAAAAAAAAGAAAAAACAGAGGCAAAAGAATAGGGACTGGACTGGCATCTCTAGAAGGGAGGTGTGAAGGAGGAAAAGTATACACACACTAGGAAGCCCCTTCACTAGCAGAGACAGGGTGGCGGGGGGAAGCTTCAGAGCTACAGAGGAGAGCACAGCAATAGGGGTGCAGAGGGCAAATCGGAGAGCTTCCCACACAAAGGATTGGTGCCAACCAGCACTCACCAGCCTGAGAGGCTTGTGTGCTCACCTGCCAGTGTGGGTGGGGGCTGAGAACTGAGGCTCAAGCTTTGAAGGTCAGATCCCAGGGAAAGGACTTGGGTTGGCTGTGTACACACAGACTGAAATGGGCTAGTGTGCCACCGCTAGCAAAAGGGAGTCCAGGAAAAAGTCTGGGACTGCCTAAGAGGCAAGACAACATTGTTTTTGGGTGCACGAGGAGGGGAGATTCAGAGCACTGCCTAAACGAGCTTCAGAGAAGGGTGTGAGCCATGGCTCTCAGTGTGGGCACCAGAGACGGACTGCTGCTACAGCTACCAAGAACTCTGTGTGCAAGCACAGGTCACTGTCCATGCCTCCCCTCCTGGGAGCCTGTGCAGCCCAAAAGCCAGAGTCCTGTGATCCAGGGACAACTTCCCGGGGAGAACACACAGAGCACCTCAGACTGTTGCAACATCACACCAGCCTCTGCCACTGCAGACTAGCCCTGCAATCCATATCCCTCCCGCCTCCCAGCCTGAGTGAGCCAGAACACCCTGATCAGCTGTTCCTTTAACCCTGTCCTATCTGAGCAAAGAAGAGATTCCCTCAGGCAACCTACATGCAGAGGCAGGGCCAAATCCAAAGCTGAACCCCAGGGCCTGAGAGAAAAAAAAAAGAATGGGAAATTTCTCCCAGCAGCCTCAGGAACAGTGGATTAAATCTCCACAATCAAATTGATGTACCCTGAACATCTGGTATACCTGAGTACACAACAAATCATCCCAAAATTGAAGCAGTGGACTTTGGGAGCAACAGTAGATTTGGAGTTTGCTCTCTGCATCTAATTTGTTTCTGGTTTTATGTTTATCTTAGTTTAGTATTTAGAGCTTATTATCATTGGTAGATTTGTTCATTGATTTGGTTGCTCTCTTCCTTTTTTGAAAAAATTATATATATATATATTTTTTTTCCTTTTTCTCTTTTTGTGAGTGTGTATGTTTATTCTTCTTTGTGTGATTTTGTCTGTATACCATTGCTTTTACCATTTGTCCTAGGGCTCTACCTGTCAGGTTTTTTTGTTTTGGGGGGGAGTTTTAGTATAGTTTTTAACATTTGTTATCATTGGTGGATTTATGTTTTGGTTTGGTTGCTCTCTTCTTACTTTCTTTCTTACTTCCTTTTTTTATTACTTTTTTTTAAGAATTTTTAATTTTAGTAACTTTCTTTTCTTTTCTTTTCCTTGTTTCTTTCTCTCTTTCTTTCTTTCTTTCTTCCTTTCTTTCTTTCTTTCTTTCCTTTTATCTGCCTTTTCTTCTGAGAAGTGTGGCTGACACAGTCTTGGTGCACCTGCTGGGTGTCAGGCCTGTGTCTCTGAGGTGGGAGAGCTGAGTTCAGGACATTGGTCCACCAGGACCTCCTGGCTCAATGTAATGTCAAACGGTGAAAGCTCTTCCAGAGAACTCCAACTCAACACAAAGACCTAGCTCCACTCAAGGACCAGTAAGCTACACTGCTGGACACCCTATGCCAAAAAACTAGCAAGACAGGAACACAACCCCACCCATTAGCAGAGAGGCTGCCTAAAATCATAATAAGGTCACAGACTCCAAAAAACACAGCAGCAGATGTGGTACTGCCCACCAGAAGGACAAGATCCAGCCTCATCCACAAGAACACAGGCACCAGTTTCTTCCACTAGCAAGCCTACACAACCCACTGAGCCAACCTTAGCCACAGGGGACAGACAACAAAAACAATGGGAAGTACAAACCTGCCGCCTGAGAAAAAGACACCCCAAATACTGTAAGTTAAGCAAAATGAGAAGACAAAGAAACACACAGCAGGTGAAAGAGCAAGGTAAAAACCCACCCGACCAAACAAATGAAGAGGAAATAGGCAGTCTACCTGAAAAATAGTTCACAGTAATGAACTAAAGATGATCCAAAATCTTGGAAATAGAGTGGAGAAAATACAAGAAAGTTTAACAAGGACCTACAAGAACTAAAGAGCAAACAATGATGAACAACAAAATAAATGAAATTAAAAATTCTGTAGAAAGAATCAACACCACAGTAACTGAGGCGGAAGAATGGATAAGTGACCTAGAGATAAAATAGTGGAAATAACTATTGCAGAGCACTATAAAGAAAAAAGAATGAAAAGAATTTAGGACAGTCTCAGAGACCACTGGGACAAAATTAAACGCACCAACATTTGAATTATAGGGGTCCGAGGAGAAGAAGAGAAAAAACAAGGAATTGAGAAAATATTTGAAGAGGTTAGTGTTGAAAATTTCCCTAATATGGGAAAGTAGATAGTCAGTCAAGTCCAGGAAGGGCAGAGAGTGCCATACAGGAAAAATACAAGGAGAAACATGCCAAGACATATATTAATCAAACTATCAAAAATTAAACAAAGAAAAAATATTAAAAGCAGCAAGGGGAAAAGCAGCAAATAACACACAAGGGAATCCCCATAAGGTTAACAGCTGATATTTCAGCAGAAACTCTACAAGCCAGAAGGGAGGGACAGGATATACTTAAAGTGATGAAAGGGAAATACCTACAACCAAGATTACTCTGTCCAGCAAGGATCTCATTCAGATTTGACAGAGAAATTAAAACATTTACAGACAAGCAAAAGCTAAGAGAATTCAGCACCACCAAACCAGCTTTACAACAAATGCTAAAG